>NC_083227.1:19832445-20151405 GCF_032191835.1 Heteronotia binoei | reverse complement strand
CTACTTGATCCTTTTAGCTGGAGGTGCCAGGGACAAGATCCTCACATGACCATTTCGACTTGATCCTTTCAGCTGGAGGTGCCAGGGACAAGATCCTCACATGACCATTTCGACTTGATCCTTTCAGCTGGAGGTGCCAGGGACAAGATCCTCACATGACCATTTCGACTTGATCCTTTCAGCTGGAGGTGCCAGGGACAAGATCCTCACATGACCATTTCGACTTGATCCTTTCAGCTGGAGGTGCCAGGGACAAGATCCTCACATGACCAGTTCTACTTGATCCTTTCAGCTGGAGGTGCCAGGGACAAGACCATGAGCATGTGAGAAAGATGCTCCGCCACTGAGCTAGGGCTCCCACCCCATGGCTGTCAAAGTAGAATAGGAAGGATGGATGGCAGCAGACCACTTCAGCAGGAGCCAATTTTTAGAAACTGTAATTGGCTCTTCTTCAGCTTTTACACGTGGTTAATTTACCCCTGCCAGGCTCTGAGGAGCACACTGCGCAGGCGCTGTCCATGTTCACATTTCCTGGGTCTGTAACAGACCTGGGGAAGGTGAAACTGGCTGGGCAGCATTTGCGCTCCATGGAGCCTTCTTCCCATTGGGGAAGGCAGACTCCAGGGAGGACACACGCTACTTGTGGGGAGAGGGGGTGCCTGGCGATGTACACTAGTCCAGGTCTACTTGGCCTACTCCCTGCTTGGCCTACTCCCATGCACCGGCCATGTTTGCATCCTCCAAGAACTCTTCCCTACCTGTTCTGCCCCTTATGCCTACAGCTGCCTCCCAAGAACACTTACATGCTACCATCTCTCTCCCTTCCCTCCTTTTCTTCGACCTCTTGGGCACAACTTCTTAGCTCCATTTCCCTGCAGAAGAATGTCTATTCTTCCAATTTCTCCCTGCTGCCACCTTCTACTCCTACTTCATGGCAAGGATTGCACTGCAAGCTCATCAGGCAGAGACCTGTTTTCCTGTACTTTGCCAAGTGCCATGCCCAAAGATAGCACTTTGAAAATAAACGTATAAAAAAGCAAGGACACGTGTCCGTTCATCTGTCACTGGCAAGCATAACATATCAGAAAAAAGGACAGGAGGCTCAGAACATCTAGAGCCAAAAATGAAGGGAATCCAGAAATCCTAGTCTGGGTAGGTCCAGAAACTCTGTTCTTCGCAAATGGACCCAAAGGGTTTATGAGGAACCAAGAAAATGGAATCAGCACAGACAGGGAGGGTGGAAAACATCTTTCCAAAACAATGGCGAATTTAACATTAACAATAGGTAAAATTATTGAGAGGGCAGTGGCGTTGCAGCTGCAGAGGTTTCTTGATGACGCTTCCGTCCTAGACCCGTGCCAGTCTGGTTTCCGGCCAGGCCATGGGACGGAGACGGTGTTGGTCGCCTTGGTGGATGACCTCCAGCGGCAACTGGATCGAGGCGGCATCGCGGTGCTGATGCTGTTAGACCTGTCGGCGGCATTTGATACAGTCGACCATCAGCTACTGACCCGTCGCCTCGCCGACATAGGGGTTAGGGGGCTGGCCTTACAATGGCTTTCCTCCTTCCTCAAGGGTCGGGGACAAAGGGTGGCGATCGGGAGCGAGCGGTCCCAGAGGCGCACACTAGACTGTGGGGTGCCCCAGGGAGCAATTCTCTCCCCGATGTTATTTAACATCTATATGCGCCCCCTTGCCCAGATTGCCCGGAGGTTTGGGCTGGGTTGCCATCAATATGCAGATGACACCCAGCTCTACCTGCTAATGGACGGCCGACCTGACTCCGCCCCAGGGAATCTGGATCAGGCATTGCAGGCTGTGGCAACGTGGCTTAGACTGAGTGGGCTGAAGTTGAACCCGACGAAGACAGAGGTCCTTTGTGTGGGCCGCGGCACTCTGGGGAAGGAAATACCTCTCCCGGTCTTTGACGGTGCGCCATTGAAAGCAGCGCACCAGGCAAAGAGTTTGGGTGTTTTACTGGAGCCTTCATTATCAATGGAGGCCCAGATAGCAGCCACTGCCAAGTCAGTGTTCTTCCATCTGAGGCGGGCAAGGCAGTTGGCCCCTTTCCTAGAGCGTCGGGACCTAGCAACAGTGATTCATGCGATGGTCACCTCAAGATTGGACTACTGTAATGCCCTCTACATGGGGCTGCTTTTGTGCCGAACCCGGAGGCTGCAGCTAGTGCAGAACGCGGCGGCTAGGTTGTTGTTAGGACTCCCGAAGTGGGAGCATATACAGCCGGGGCTATGCGGACTGCACTGGCTGCCGGTCATGTACCGGGTTCGCTACAAAGTGCTGGTCATTACCTTTAAAGCCCTATATGGCCGAGGACCGGCCTACCTGAGGGACCGTCTTTCCCCATATGAGCCCCAGAGAGCACTGAGGTCAGCCGGGAAAAATAAACTGACTACCCCTGGGCTGAAAGAAGCTAAACTTCAGAACACTCGTGCACGGGCCTTTTCCATCGCGGCCCCATGCCTATGGAATCAGCTCCCGGAGGAGGTGCGGGCCCTGCGGAGTCTTGACCAATTCCGCAGGGCCTGCAAGACCACCCTTTTTAAGCTGGCTTTTATGGACTGCTGATTTATGATGGTTAAATAAGGGACCCGCCAACATGATTCTGTTTATTGATTTGCTTTTATATAAACTGAACTGAATTGTTTTTAAATAATGTTAATTTTAATGTCTGTATACCTATTATATTGTATACCTATGTATGTTGTTAGCCGCCCTGAGCCTGCTCCGGCGGGGAGGGCAGGATATAAATAAAAAATTTATTATATTATTATTATTATAACAGCTTTCCTGACCTACCAAAGCATCTTGAGATCCAGGTGCCAATCCCAACCGCACCATGGAAGCTTCCTCGGTGACTTTGGGCCAGTCACACACTCTCACCCTAGCCTAGCTCTGAAGGTTGTTGTTGTGAGGATAAAATGGAAGGCCTATTTTTCCGCTTGTGTTCACTGTGCATGTCCATTGGGTTTTCTTTGTCGTTCTGTATTGATTTTCCTCCTTTCAGCACTCCGTTCACTTTGTGGTTGCCGTTTCCCCCAGGGTTTTCTGAGAGTGCTTTCATGAGGATTTTTCTCTTGCTTTGCTTCCAGGTCAAAGTTAAATCAAAAGCATACAGATTCCCTCAGATACCACCCCCCACAAACCTTTTTACTGCCCCCTGAAGGTCACCTCCCCCACATTGAGGTTGTTCCATCAAATCTGCACCTTCTGCCATCATCTCCCACACATTGGTACACAAATTCCATTTTCCATTTGTTTTTAAAGTTTGAAATTTTTTGGACAAGTGGCATGAGACTAGCTATGAAAGACTATCACTAGTCTCAGATCACTGAACGAAAAAACATTAATATTAGGTAGTCTTTCAGATTATTTAATTATGTCTCGTGATCATGATTACTGGTTTCCCCCCTTGTTGTTAGTCTAGTTTGGTTTTAAATTATTTGTAATCTGTTTTGTATTTACTGTTTTCTTTTATCTTGATCTTAAGACCATTGGTCAAAGAAGCTAACAAATAAAAGCAAAGGAAAAATGAAGACAATGGGAGAGGGGAGTTTAAGAAGTGCTCACGTGTATCAGGGTGAAGGCAGAAGAGGGAGTGGAAGAAGGAAGGAGAACCATCGTTCCCCCTCACCACTGCACCAATGAGGTAGGAGATGGCAGCACATTAGGCTGACACGGTGGCAGTTCAACAGTCAGCACAGCAAACAACGAGGGTAAGATAGGATTCCTTCCCTGCAAGTGTCATGGAGCCCTTACTTGTCATCACCAGATCTTCCAGAAATGTAGGTGACCTATTAGTATGAGCTGAGAGCCAGTGCATTGCAGTGTGGTAGACTTAAAGTGATGAGGCCTGAGTTCAAGTTCCTGCTCAGCTATCGGATTGCCAGCCTCCAAGTGGGGCCTGGAGATCACCCAGAATTACAGTTAATCTCCAAACAACATAAATCAGTTTCCCTCGAAAGAAGGGCCACTGAGAGGATGGCTATGGCATCATGCTCCCGCCAGTCCTTCCTCTTCCCAGACCCCACCATCCCCAGCTCTGCACTCAAAATCTTCAGGATGAAGCTCACTCACTCTTGGACTGCCTTCCCTCATGGGGGCGTGGGTAGGAGAGAAAACAGGAGCACCCAGTTCCTTGGAAACACAGAGGAGAGAAGAGGAGACTGGAGTTATACCTTCCCTTCACTCAGAGAGCCTTACAATCTCCTTTCCCTTCCCTCCCCACAACAGACACCCTGTGAGGTAGGTGGGGCTGAGAGAACTCTGACAGAACCCTTGAGGGGAACAGCTCTGACAGAGTTATGGCGACCCAGGGTCACTCCAGCAGGTGCATTTGGAGGGGTGGGGAATCAAACCTGGTTCTCCCAGATTAGAGTCCATGCATTTAACCACTACACTAAAGGAAAGCAAGATGGCTGCGTGAATGTGAAAGGGCTATAACGGTTTGAACAGAGACACAAAAACAACAGGAAGAGCAACCGCAATGCAAGCATAGCCCAGCAGGACCCTGGTTATGCAAATCCACCTCTGGATTTTTCTGTCCAACTGCAGAGTTGGGGATGGGACAAGTCAATAAATGATGGCAACCTTTATGACTTGCCCGGCAGTTATGAAATGGCTTCACCCACCTCCCCCCGCCCCCACCAAAGAAAACTGCGGAATTCAAGCAGCAGACTTTTCAACAAAACATCACTTTATAATAAACATAACATCTTTTCAATCTCTGGCATAACTGAAACACAAGTGGTATCTGAACACAGCTACCTTGGCAGGGACAGGATCTCCAGTGTCCATCAGAAAAGGCAGGCTGAACACAGGGCAAAACCTAGCAGATAGTGCCCAGTAAAGAAGAGAGGAAATCCCAAATAGTAACTGAAACATGCAGGACCTCGTCTTCCTCTGTAGGCTCTGCAGCAGTTCCTCTCTTGTGCTTGAGGAGAACGAAGGCTGGAGTGATCAAGTGGGGGGGGTGTCTGTTCAGAGCTCTCCTGTATCTTTTACAATGGGAAAGGCATTACTGTCACTTTAAGGAATAAGATACAAAGGGGGGGGGGAAGGAATGTTGGGAAATGGAGGGGAAATATTTCCATTTTACCCCAGTCAAATTTTGGTGGCTGGAGACAGGAGAGGTCTTCACAGGCCTTGAAAAAAGGAAGAATATTGAGAAATACTATTTTCTTCTTGATGGTCCTGGTGTGAAGAAAAGGTCCTAGGAAGAGATTTTGAGGTGGCCTTTTTTATACACCCAAAAGTAGGGCAAGAGAGTCTCTCCACGGAAGGAGGCTCCAGAGAACTCATAGAGAAGGGCTGCTCGGTCAGCATCAAAAAAGGCCACTCGACCCCCAGCATAGCTCAGGCATACTCGGATCCTCTTCAGCTCCCCAGTCACAGTCAGGGGAGGGTAATGTTCTTTTATATAAGCCCTGTGCATCCCTGACCACTTCCCCACAGCCCAGATCCCTTCCTCAGGAGTAAAAGTGAGGCCTCCCTTCCTCCTCACAGACTTTCTGGCCACCCCCACAATCCAGCTTTCCTCACTTCCCACAAGGACTTCCCAGAAATGGCAGCCTCCTGTGAATCCCTCACGGCCCAGCACAGCAGTATACATCTCAAATCTCTCCGGACCTCTGGGCAGAGCTTGAGGTTTTTCTCCTTCTCTCACGCTTTTCTGACCCTCAGACAGGATGAGCCATGAATGGGCTGTGTCTGGATCCAGAGTCACATTTGCTGTTGAGGGAAAATGAGACGACAAGAAATGAAACGGCATCAGCTGGGGGATTTCACCCACTGGCCTGTTTGGCTTCCTTCTCCTGCCAGTCATGGCCTCCTCCCACTAGGCTTCCCAACCCCCCGGCCTGGCAGGGGATCCTTGAATTTGCAGGCTCCTCCCCCACTCTCCAAAAATCCGGAAGCAATTGGGGGAGCGAGGGAGAACTGACAGCAACACTCCCAAGAGCTACCCAGCCTATGCTGGCTGCACCGACTACATGGGCGGAAGAGCACCACAGCGGTGGGAGCAACCCCCCCCCCCCCCGAGAGGAAATTCCGGAAGAGCAACAAGCGGTGGACAGTCCTCTTCAGGCAGCACCCCACCACGAGGAACCAGCCGCCCCGCCAGCCATGGCGGCCGCTCCAACTCCCCAAATAACCCCGAGGTCGACCAGGGAACGCAGGGCGCCAGCCTACTCGAAAGACTTTGTGTCCAGAACTAGGGGGGGAGGAGTGTTGTGTCTTGCATTTCAGTCCTGAAGTTACATCACAGCGAACGCTACAGAGGTGACCAGTGGAAGCCCACTGGTCCCCGGATGTAGCTCGCAAATACGCTCCGCCAATCACGATCTGTGGCAGGAAGTTTAACTGGCCAGGATTGGACCTGGCCAGATGGAGGGTTGTTCCGGGGTATGTATATAATCGGGACCTGGCCCGCATTTCCGCGCCTTGTGATGTACTTGTCAATAAAGCATGTTGCCTTCAACACGTCTCGTCACTCAGTACATTACAGGGGGGAGAACAGCAAGACTTCTTATGGAGCTCAGTCAAGTTCTTGCCCAGCAGCCATTCTCCCATCATTTCAATATGGCAGCAAGTAGGTGAAAAAAGGCAGTTCATCTCCTCAGAGTTCACCTTTTCTTTCATCCTTACCAACATCCGCAGAGCAAGAAGGAACTGGCTGTGGTACGGAGGGTCAGATTTTGAGAAACAAGAGTGTTCTGTAATAGGCTTGCCAATCCCCAGGTCCCAGCGGGGTTTCCCTCACTTTTGCAGGCTCCTTCCCCTCCTCCCAGTCAGCTGACCAGCGAGGGAAGTCCCGCCCCCACAGCCACCATGTGCCTTTCTACTTCTGGAGACTTGAAAGATGCTTGAAAAGACTTACATTTTAGACTGTGTGTCTGTGCCTTTAAATCCAGAAGCCAGGCTGAATGTGGGTGGGGTGAGCTGGCAGAATAACATGGTTGCTCCCAGTAGCTGTGACAGGAGCCCAGAACCTCTGTTTTACAATCTTTTCAGAGGTCGTTTGCATGGTTAGGGGTAAACTAGAACCTTGGTTTCCCCTGTTAGTCTGAAGAACTTGGAACTTCAGCAACTCATGAGTAAATTGCCCCAGTGAGACCACACAAGTGTGAAATTGCAAACTGTTTATTTTGGAGAAAGGGAGAAAGAGAGAGAGAGAGAGAGAGAGAGAGAGAGAGAGAGAATGTTTACAGGGAACATGCAGCTGCTTGGGGTGAGGAAATGAAGATTGTATTCAGGGGAACTGCACTGCTGTATTCTTATTTATTTATTTATTTATTTAATTATTTCAGGGAATAGGAAATTCTCTTGGCTCCACCCTCAAAGTCTCCCACCCCCAAAGTCCCCAGGTATTTTCTGACTGACTTGGTAACCCTCTTCTGCAGTGCTATCTCTGAGAACACCAAGCAGAAGAACACAAATTGTAAGGTGAAGCTTTTTAGTTTAGAAACAATTGATACGTTTATGAAGAAAAATGTACCTTTCTGCAGATGAAGTCCAGAATCCAGAGTGTCTGAGAAAGCAAAGGAACAGAAAGTGAGTGGCAGACCTTTCCACTTATCATAAATCTTGGGACAAAAATATCAGCATGGGGAGGGAAGGCAGCATGATATAGCCCAACATTATCAAATCTTGGAAGCTGGGTTGGTACTTAGATAGGAAACTAAAGAAGACTCTGCAGAGGAAGGAAACAGCAAACTGTCTCTGTTTCTCACTTGCCTTGAACACCTCTTGGTGGGGTCGCCAGAAGTCATTTCTGACTTGATGGCGCATAAGTACATATTCCTTATGAGTTACAGCTAAGGGGTCAAGTAGAAGCTATTTCGGGGTGGGGGGGAGGGGACTGTGTACAAATATTCAAATCTGCTTTCACAAGTCACTGGAGTTACTTGAGATTCATGTCATAGAAAGTATCCTAAGGACTGCAGCCCAAGGGTCCAATCTGGCTAAATTTAGGACGTTTCTAGACACAGGTTCTGCAGTGCCATCCTGAGCAGAGTTACACCCTTCAAACTCATTGATTTAAATGGGCATTTGACTTTACTTTAAAGACAGCATTGTAAAGAGAAGGAGTGTCCCTGAAATTGATCCAGTGGCTGTCTTCATTAAATGCAGATGCCCTGAAGGGCAGTTTCCCTCCTCCTTCCTATCATTTCAGGTGCTTGCTTGACCATCTACCTCACCATGTGCCCTTGCATGGTCACAGTAATGATCAGAGATCAACACAGAATAACATCGAGAAGTCCATGTAATGCAATTCTGAGCTGAAGTTATGGCAGAATTCTCATCAGAAATCTTTCCATGGTGAACTAAAATGGCCTTCTGAACTGATACATAAACTCCCCACGTTCCTGGGTCTGTTAACGATATAACCATCCTGGAACATCAGGCCCACTCTAATGTCCAGTTTGAAACTCTTGCAGTGTTTCTTCATTACCTTTGAATTGCCTCTTGATGACCTCCAAAGGGGGACTGAAATATGAGAAGTACCAGATGTGCCACTTCAGGGCAAGTGGAAAATCCACTGGATTCTCAAATGACTCCTTTTCTTCATACCTGGAGAAAATCCAATAAAGATGCTATCCATCCAATTCAGAATCTCCCGTCCCAATGGATTAAAGAAGTAGAAGGAACTGCCAGAAAGCCAAGAGAGACCCAGGCTGATGTTGAAAACACTGAAGGATTGGGGGAGGGGGGCTTTTGGACAGGCCTGTAGCCATGGGGGGCCTGCCCCTCCACACAACCCCACCCTCCACCTATATGGCCCCTCCTGGTGACCCGGCTCTCCCCGGTGCTTTCGCGGCACCCGCTCTCTCTGTGGCTGCTGCTCTGGCAGCCGCTGATCTCCCCACCACTCTGGTGCCTCCCCCCTCCCTCCCACCAACACACAGGAAAAGCAGCGCAGAGGCCAGCAGCTGCCTCCTCCCCACTCCCTCCGGATTGCTGCTTTTCCCGCTGATCAGGTGATGGGGGGAGGCTGCGGCTTTGAAAGAGTCCCGCTTTTCCAGGGCTTCGGTCTGTCGGTGGGTGGGAGGGAAGGGGGAGGCACTCCGGAGGGGAGCGGGGCTGCCAGAGTGGTGGGCCCCTCCATCTGAAATTTAATTCGGTGGGACCCCCCACCTAAAATTTTCTGGCTATGGGCCCGCCTGTGGAGAGAAATGTTCACCTCAGTGTAGCTCCTGCTTTGTTAAGAACTGGACCTGGGTTCCACACAGCAACTGCAGAGAACGGCTACCACAAAACAATACAGCTGGTTTGTGCACTAAATAGCACTGCAGAAATTAACTGTCCATTTTTCCTGCTCCTTGTGCTGCGTTTTGTGCATGTGGAACAACAAAAACAGGGAAGTGCCCTGCCCAACTCTGCCTTGGCATGAAACAAATGGCATGAGGAAGAGAAGGCAGGAGCCCTCCCTCTCCCAGAGGGGCATTTGAGGCCTAAACAGGGTCTGCTTTCTTTTTTTAGAGCCATTTGCTGCAGGTGGCATGTGACCCTGTGGAGCCCAGGCCAAACTATTTTTTTAAAAAGCAAATGTCTGGTTTGGCCCTAAGAACTGCAACCCCAAATCCCCTGCTCCTGTCTGTCTCGCAAATGTCCAGGTAAAGAACAAGAAAGCTAGTGAGGGTTCTGGACAAGGACTATCCCGGCTGTCTGTCTGTCTGTCCCTCTCTCCCCCCTACCCCTGACATGAAAAAGGCCTAAAAATAGATGAGGGAATGACTGCTGTTCCTGCTCCCTGCAGTACTGAATGAAGGACACATTCACAATGTGGAAACAGCCGTGGCCAATCTGCTGCTACCATTACAGAAGGATCTTTATAAAGTGACTGAGGGTAAGCTGCGGCAGCCGTTTTGTGGCTGACATCATCTCCTGTGGCAGCATCCTTCACACCATGTCAGCATTCCAAAGCTGCCGGCAGCCTCAAAAAGGCTGGAGACCCTTGTTCTAGAGGTGCACATCTAGGTGCCAACCCAGACCACCCACCATTTCACTACACAATTTCCTGCTGACGAGGCTCTGTGTATAAGCCGTTTGCCACTGAAAGATGGATGGAGATCTGATTTGGCTCTGAGTCAAGATGCTGAAGGACTGTGTTCTTCACAGGCTACTCAGTCCAATCCCAACATTATGAAGGTTAATGCTAAAGGCCTACTTACTTCTGCAAGGTGCTTCTGGCATCCTGAGAAAAAATGGCAGAGAGAAAAAGAAAAGAAGATATTGGATTTATATCCCGCCCTCCACTCAGAGTCTCAGAGCGGTCACAATCTCCTTTACCTTCCTCCCCCACAAAAGTCACCCTATGAGGTGGGTGGAGCTGAAAGGGCTCCCACAGCAGCTGCCCTTTCAAGGACAACCTCTGCCAGGGCTATGGCTAACCCAAGGCCATTCCAGCTGCAGCAAGTGGAGGAGTGGGGAATCAAACCCGGTTTTCCCAGATAAGAGTCCACACACTAAACCACTACAACAAACTGGCTCTCAGTGCTTGCTAAGAGACCTCAGTGCTTGCTAAAAGATCATACCAGGAAGACCTCTCTGGAAGATTCTACCCTATGGCATTTTGCTTGTGTCCAGCTAGCAGACTTCACTCAAAGACTGGCATAGATCTTCATAAAGTGGAAGAAAAATCTCTGTGAGGTTAATACGACCAGACAAAGTGGAGCCATTCTGGAGCGGTGTGATCTGCTCTGATCACTTAACAACGATAGTGTTCACAGAGATTTTTCTTCACATGGAAGGCTGGAAGACTGTGTACCCCTTCTGGCCACCTGCAGATGCAAAGGCATTCCTAGCAACGTTTCTTCCATCAGCCTTGCATCACTGCAAGACTTCCTCCCTTTTCCCTGCTACATTGCTGAGCCAGCTTGCAGGAGTTTCCCTGCAAGATGGCTCAACAACAAAAGGGAAGGGAGGGTCTAGCCATCAATGCCATCGTATCTGCACAGATGTGAAGGGCAGGCAGAAGCAAGCTCAGCGGTGGCAGGAACAGGTGTGCAGATGCCATTCCTGTAACCACCTGTTGTTGCTGTTGTGTGTCTGTGTGCATTTGGAGCGCACATCTGTGAGCCGCCACTATAACCCACGTTCCCTGCCCCACAGACATCCTCCTTTTAAAATGTACTGTGAAAAACCTTGCATGGAATCCTAACTCCAGGGGTGGGTAGGTTTCACAGAGCCCCTGCTTTTGTCCAGTCTGCCCCTGGCTGGAGATGTAAAAGGACAGAGAGGAAAACAGCTCACATGCAGAGATGAATACTTCCTAGCAGCATAAACTGGCCTTGTTTGCTTTTCTGCTGAGCAAAGGAGGCACAGAGAAGATTTGGAGCCAGCCTTTTCCCCTAGGGGACCCTGCCTGTTCCTGCCACCCCCCTCACCTGCAGGAGATCACTGGCTGGCAGCTGACACTTCTCTTCCATCTCCCGGATGAGGCTTTCGAGAGAGGAGAGGGCCTCAGAGAGTTCGGCCAGGTGCTGGTCCCTTTTCTTTGCCACCTCCATCTCCACCTCTTCCATCTGGGCCAGCAAAAGCTTCTCTTGTTCCTCCAGAAACATGTGCAGTTGCCTGAACTTTGCTACTGCCTCTTGCTTCTCTCCTTGGGTTTGTTTCTGAAATGGAAAGAGAAGAAAATCGGTCCAGTGCCAGGAACACAGCTGGTCTCTGCAGTGGGAAGAGCCTCTTATGAGAAGAGCACTTTGGCCTTTCAGAGATCACAATTAACATTCAGCAGGGAAAGCGGAAGATCCACCAGGCCCAGCCTCAGGGCCAAAGAACACAAGGATCTCCCTCCAACTCCTGGAGGGGTTCTTTCAGCCACAGAAGATTCAGTCTGCAGCAGAAGACCCAGAGAAAAGAAGGGGGGGGGGGCTTGAGTCCATTTGTTCCCCCACTAGAACACCCTTCATAGGTTGACTCCCCCAATCCATATTAGGGGATGATATACCGTACTATTTGAGTAGAAACCCCACTGGGGGCAAAAGAGCACAGAAGCCCCTTCACCTTGCTTCGTCTTCCAATGTAAACTGCAGCTTCCCTGGCTGCATTCTGGGCAAGGAAAAATTGCAGGGGAGGGGGGAACTACACACTACTCAGTATCCCAGGTACTTTCCCCACCTTAGAATCTGCAGTGGTTTAACCCCACTTGGCCCAATTCAGCATCGCTGGGCTACCTATCAACATTTGCAGCAAGCATGAGGAGGAGGCAGAGACTCCTTCGAGGTTGCTTGCTGGTGCATTTACACATATGGGGCCTGAACACGTATGTTCTTCTGCCTGTGATTCTCTCTACAGCAAAGAGTGCCTTGGAAAGTCAACTGATGCTGCTCAAAACAAAACATCTAGGGCACTGGAGGGCAGGCAGCTCCCGAGGCACAAGAGCGTGCAGTTCCACAGCATCCCCAGACTCACCACCCAGGTAATACCTCTGCTTAGAATTGCAATGTTACACCTGCCTAAGAGCTGCCTTTGGGGCCTGTTCTGCTGAATACGGACCAGGCTGTGCATCTAGGGATGCCAGCCTCCAGGTGGGGCCTGGGGATCCCCTGGAATTGCTCATTTCCAGACTACAGAGATTGGTTCCCCTGGAGAAAACATGCTTTGGTGGGTGAATTCTGGTTTTAAACAATTTTATTGATAGCATATGGTAACAATATCCATTTCTATCATCTCTATCCCTAACCCATATGATATTTTCTAATCCCCCCTCCCTCCGTTACTAGACTCCCGCCGAAGTTATATACTTAAAGTTCACTTATAAAGGTACCTTTAACTATAACAATCTAAATTCATATTCTACCTTTTCTAATACTCATTATTAAAAAATTGTCCAATGTCTTTTTACGTTCCATTCTTTCTCTACATAACCTCTAAATTTCTTCCACTCCCTTTTAAACACTTCCAAATCATAGTCTCTTAGAATTCTTGTTAGTTTATCCATCTCACTCCACGATAAAACTTTCACAATCCAATCCCATTTCTCTTGCATTTTTTCTTGCGTCCACAACTGCACATACAATGTCCTAGCAGCTGAGAGCAAGTACCAAATTAAAGTTCTATCTTCTTTTGGAAATTTTTCCATTTGTAATCCCAACAGAAAAGTCTCTGCTACTTTCTTGAAGTCATATCTCAGAATCTTAGATATTTCTTGTTGTATCATCTGCCAGAACTTTTTCGCTCTTTCACATGTCCACCACATATGATAAAAAGAACCTTCATGTTTCTTACATTTCCAACATCTATCTGACATCTTTTTACTCATCTTTGCCAATTTTTTAGGAGTCATATACCACCTATCTCTCTCTCGGCTTGGCTTCGCGAACGAAGATTTAAGAAGGGTGCAATAGTCCACGTCTGCTGCAGGCTCGCTGGTGGCTGACAAGACCAATGCGGGACAGGCAGGTCCGGCCACAGTGGCTGCAGGGAAAAGTCTGATTTAGGGTTGGTGCTGTAGCAGTGCGATTCTTCCTCAATCTCCTTTTGTCCTCAAGACCAGCTATGCGTGCGTTCTCAAAAGAAGAGACAGCCTGGTGGATGGTGTGCCTCCATGCTTTGCGATCTGAGGCTAGGTCAGACCACTGGTGATGGTTGATGCGACAGGTGCCAAGGGATTTCTTCAAGGAGTCCTTGTACCTCTTCTTTGGTGCCCCTCTATTTCGATGGCCGGTGGAGAGTTCGCCATACAGGGCAATCTTGGGAAGGCGGTGGTTTTCCATCCTAGAAATATGCCCTGCCCAGCGCAGCTGCGTCTTCAACAGCAGTGCCTCGATGCTGGTAACCTCTGCCCGCTTGAGAACTTCAGTGTTGGTCACAAAGTCACTCCAGTGGATGTTGAGGATGGTGCGAAGGCAGCGCTGATGAAAGCGCTCAAGGAGTCGCAGGTGCTGACGGTATAAAACCCACGATTCGGAGCCGTAGATGAGGGTTGTCATCACAACCGCTTTGTAAACATTGATCTTTGTGCCTTTTTTCAGATGCTTGTTGCTCCACACTCTTTTGTGCAGTCGGCCAAAGGCACGGTTTGCCTTTGCCAGCCTGTTGTCAATCTCCTTGTCCATCTTAGCATCTGAGGAGATGATGCACCCCAGATAGCTGAACTGCTGGACTGTCTTCAGAATTGATTCACCCACAGTGATGCAGGGAGGGTGATAATCTTCCTGGGGTGCAGGCTGGTGGAGAACTTCTGTCTTCTTCAGACTAACTTCTAGGCCGAATAGCTTGGCAGCCTCTGCAAAGCAGGACGTCATATGCTGCAGAGCTGATACCGAGTGGGAGACGAGTGCAGCATCATCAGCAAACAGTAGCTCTCGGATGAGTTTTTCCATTGTCTTGGAGTGGGCCTTTAGTCGCCTCAGGTTGAACAGGCTGCCATCGGTGCGATAGCGGATGTAGACACCATCGTCATCATCTAGATCTACTGCGGCTCTTTGAAGCATCATGCTAAAGAAGATCGTAAAGAGAGTTGGCGCGAGAACGCAGCCTTGCTTTACACCTGTGCCTATTGGGAAGGTCTCCGAGAGGTCGTTGCAGTGTCTGACTTGGCCTCGCTGGTCTTCGTGTAGCTGGATGATCATGCTGAGGAACCTTGGGGGACATCCTAAATGTTCCAAGATTTGCCACAGGGTGGGGTGGGGGGGTGGGCTCCCTCTGGGTATCCTACCCCCCCAGGGAAAGTGTATGCGCAATACATAGCCTCTCCTCTCCCGGTGTAGTGAATGCCGCGTGGTCACTGTCTGGCTATGCCTGGCAGATGGTCACTGCAATGGCCTCTCCTGCATTACTGCATCCGTAGCAACACCTTCTCGCTGGTCCCCCCCGTTTTTCACAGAGTTTGCTACGTCATGGTGCGACCGAATTGTCCGGCGGTATAACCGGATGGGCAGGCTGGGCCCACCAACCTTGCCAGCCTAAGAGAAGGAAAACTCTAACATCAAACCCGGGCAGATAGAGCTCGTTAATGTAACACCTACCACCTGGAGGACTCGCTGCCGGCGTCCCGGCTTATTGGGCCATGGCAGATGACCCCCAGGTGAAAGGGTGGAGCCAGTACCGCGCACACTGGGCTTCACCTAAAAAATTCCTCTGCGCAGGCCTGAAGGGCATATCCACATACACAACCCACAACGCATCAAGTCCTGTAGCGATGGGCAAGGGGCGAAACGGCAGGTGGAAGGGGCCACTGGAAGCCGCAGTCCCGATCCTGCATGTAGGCGGTTCAGGGTATTGGTCGCCTGATGCTAACCCGGAGACGAAAGCATTTTTCGGCAGCACCCTGAACGACCAAGCAGCCTTATCTAGGGACAGCACTGCTTGCTCCACACGGAGAGGGGCCTAGAAAAGGTGGCCTAAACAAAGCTCGTCTCCTCCACCCCAGTTGGCTAGCCACGGTCAATGGGCATCCTTACTTGCGGTCAAAAAATAACAACAAAGAAAAGGCATGCACCTGCCTCACAAAGTGTGCAAAGACTAAAGCTTGCGTGTTGGAACATCAGAACCATGCTTGACACAGTAGACAGTGGTCGCCCTGAACGACGCTCTGCTCTAGTTGCCCACGAACTTCTCAGGTTGAATATCGACATAGCAGCTCTCAGTGAGGTCCGTTTCCCTGAGGAAGGTAGTCTTCAAGAACACGGTGCTGGCTATACCCTCTACTGGTCAGGTAAGTCAAAGGCTGAGAGCCGCCTTTCTGGCGTTGGCTTCATGGTCAAGAACTCCATTGCCTCCAAACTCGAAAACCTGCCAACAGGTCACTCAGATCGCATCATGTCCATGCGCCTCCCACTTCAAAACAAGCAGCATGCAACACTCTTCAGTGTGTATGCCCCAACCCTTCAAGCAGATCCTGCAGAAAAGAACAAGTTCTATGCTCCTCGTACGGAAGACCCCTACAGAGGACAAGGTGATCATCCTTGGCGACTTCAATGCCAGAGTAGGTAAAGACTCGGAAGCCTGGAAAGGAGTACTTGGCAAACACGGCATTGGCAACTGCAATGACAACGGGCGCCTCCTGCTAGAATTCTGCATGGAGCACCAGCTCACCATCACCAACACTATCTTCCAGCAGAAGAACAGTCTGAAGACAACCTGGATGCACCCACGGTCCAAGCACTGGCACCTTATCGACTACATTCTGGTGCGCCAGAGAGACCTTCAAGATGTCTTACACACCCGAGTAATGCCCAGTGCAGAATGTCATACGGATCGTCTTGTACGCAGCAATCTCCGTCTTCACTTTAAACCCACACCCAGGAGAGGAGGTATCCCTCGGAGGAAGTTTCAGGTTGGCAGTCTCCAGTCAGCCGAAGTTAACGCTGCCTTCCAGGCAAAACTCCAGTCAAGAATTGAGGACCCCAGTTGCCCCACAGACCCTTCTCCAGAAGCACTCTGGGAACACCTAAAAACTACCGTCCTGCAGATCTCTGAAGAAGTCCTCGGGTTCTCCACAAGGAAGAACAAGGACTGGTTTGATGAGAACAATCAAGAGATCCAAGATTTACTGGCGAAAAAGAGATCTGCCTACCAAGCACATCTTGCTCAGCCCTCCTGTCCTGGGAAAAAAGCAACCTTTCGCGCTGCATGTAGCAACCTCCAGTGCAAGCTTCGAGACATTCAGAACGAGTGGTGGACCAAGCTTGCAGAGAGAACCCAGCTGTGTGCAGACACTGGTGATTTAAGAGGGTTCTACGAAGCCCTGAAGGCAGAATATGGTCCATCATATCAGACTCAGAGTCCCTTGCGTAGTGCAGACGGCCAAGTGCTCCTCACAGACAAGGCATCCATATTGAACCGGTGGTCGGAGTATTTTCAGGTTCTCTTCAGTGCCAACCGCGTAGTTCAAGATTCAGCAATTCACCTCACCCCACTTCAACCAGTGAAAACAGAGTTGGATGAGATCCCCACCCTAGAAGAGACTGTTAAAGCCATCAAGCAACTGAAAAGTGGCAAGGCAGCAGGAGTTGATGGAATTCCACCAGAGATCTGGAAGCATGGGGGCACAGTACTACATAGCTCACTTCACAAAGTACTTGTCACCTGCTGGGAACAAGGCAAATTACCACAGGACTTTCGCGATGCAATCATCATCACCCTATACAAAAACAAAGGCGAAAAGTCAGACTGCTCCAACTACCGGGGGATAACCCTGCTCTCCATCGCAGGCAAAATCCTTGCCAGAATACTCCTGAACAGACTGGTGCCCGCCATTGCAGAAGAACTCCTCCCAGAGAGCCAGTGCGGCTTCAGAGCTAACAGGAGCACCACCGACATGGTATTTGTTCTCAGGCAGCTCCAAGAGAAATGCAGGGAACAGAACAAGGCTCTGTATGTGACTTTTGTCGACCTTACCAAAGCTTTCGATACCGTTAGCATACCACCTATACATCATCTTAAAACAATTCTTTTTAATACTCTTGACATGTTGATATTCTCATAGAGTTCTTCCAAAGATATTCCCATGTACCCATCTGTATTTCCTTGATTGCATTAATCCCCCATTTAATCATTTGAGATTTTACTACTTCTTCTTCTGAAGACCATTTCAACAATAACTTATATATTTTCGATATTAATTTTTCATTATCTCCAAGCAGAACCTTTTCCATTTCTGTTGGTTTGCGTCTAATTCCTTCAGATTTAATATCATTTCCCATCAAACTTTTTATTTGTTGCATTTGAAACCAGTCATACTTGTTGTTCAGCTCTTCAGCAGATTTTAATTCAACTTTATCACCTTGGATCTTTAGTAATTGATTATATGACAACCCTCTCTCTTCATCAGATTCAACCGTTATTTTTATTACTTCTGCTGGTACTATCCATAACGGCTTTCTTTCATCACCATATTTCTTGTACTTTATCCATGTATTTAACAAATTATTTCTGATATAATGGTGAGAAAAAAACCATCCATCTTTTTTTCCCCATAGTACATATAAGCATGCCAACCGAATCTGTTTCCATGAGCTTCTAGGAATGAGCTGGAGGGTGAATTCTATGGCCCTGTGTCAGTTTTGGATTAACCATTAAGCAAAAGAAATACACGCCTAGGGTACCAAGGGAAGGGGACACCCCACAGATTTTTCTCATAACTCTCATGCCCTTAACTTTTTCACTGGTGCACTCAGAGCCGGCCATAGGGCGCATGAGTGCCCCAGGCAGCCTCACTGCCCGCCGCCCTCCCGCGCTATGGCCCCAATTTTAACACCTGGGTGAAGCATGAAGCACTGCGCTCCTGGGTCTCTTTCAAGGCCGCCCCCCGCCATTCAGCTGATTGGCGGGTAAAACAACACTGAGGCAGAAAGGACGAGGACCCACTGAAAAAGCAGCCGCCACCGCTGCTCCTCCCCACTTCCTCCCCACACTATCCAGGGAGGAAGTGAGTAGGCAGTAGCCAGCAGCAGCCGCCTTTTCAGCGGCTCCTCATCCTTCCTGCCGCCACTGCCCAACGCTGATCCTGGTGAGCAGCCAGCCTCTACGCTGCTTTACCCGCCAACCAGCTAATTGGCGGGGGCAGCAACCTTGAAAGAACCCCTGGAAAGCGGCGCTTCACCGGGGCATTAAAACTGGGAGGGAGGAAGGGGAGGCAAATAGGAATTTGTCTAGGGGGCAGGAGCGAGGGCCGATTTTGGGGCCCCCACCCTACCAGCACCCTAGGCAAATGCTTAGTTTGCCTAGTGGGCAGGCCGGCCCTGGGTGCACTCAACTGCTAGTTAGTGCTAAACAAATACAAATAATATAGCAAATATAAATTAAACTTAATATACTTGTGAGGTCTGGCCTGGGGATGGAGTAAAAATCTGAATTTTTAATCTCTTATTTCACCTTCAGTACTTACTGAGTCTCAACGTTTTGTCAGTTAAGTAATGGAAAGGCAGTGGGGCAACGTTGTTGGGCTGTGATTAGGGCAACTCCACTTCCCAACTGAAGGGGAGGGGGCGGCCTTGTGAGCTGATATTTCTGCTCTTTGGACTCTGTTCATTCCCCAGCCACAGTGACACTTACAAGCAAGTCTTGGCTTTCCCTCTCAATGTCTCCTTTATACGCCACAATTCTCTCTCTCTCCTTCTTCAGAATCTCCAGACAGTTGCAGAACTGATCCTGCGGGGGGAGGGGGGGCAAAATTGAAATGCATTCTTTTTTAAAGGTTTACTCCATTCTCTTCCCTCCTGCCCACTACTACACACACATTTACACACACGTGCCCCAGCTACGGGTTGGATATTTTTTACATTAAAAACAATTATTTGTAGTCAATATATCACTAAATTGTGTTAACACTCCAGCAATCTGTCAAGTATTGCTTACTGTAAAGAGAAATGGCAAAAACCTCAGTGGTGAGGGATGGTAGTGAAAATCAATACCTTCCAGGGCTGGTGCACCCACTAGGCAAACTAAATGGTCACCTAGGGTGCCAGCAGGATGGGGGTACCGAATTCGGCCTTCCCCCCTCCCCCCAGACAAACACCTAGTTTGCCCCCTCCCTTTGCTGTGGAGGGGGGACAGCAGATCACCAGTCTGCCTAGGGTGCCATGGGCCGTCGAGTTGGCGCTGATACTTCCCACACTTCCTCAAAAACCTCTTTTGATACGATCTTTAAAGAATGATCCAAATCAGGTTTGAGAAAAAACTGTAGCAGATCTGCAGAAAACTGAGAAGATGAGTGGAAACACCACAGTGTTGCACCAAACTAAAACCCCCTGCAATTTCAGAGGGGGCTGAATGCAGCAAGAATTCTGGATAGAAATAACCACAGTTGCAGGAAGCGGGGGGGGGGGGGAGTCCTTGCAGTGCCACAATGCAGCGGGAGGGCTGGGGCTCAGTGGCAGAGCATCTGCTTGGCTAGCAGAAGACCCTGGGTTCATTCTCTTTGCATCTCCACTTGAAATGGTAGCCATTGATGTGAAAGACCTCCGGCTGAGTCCTTGGAGAAGCACAACTAGTCAGAGTGGGCCTGGACATGTGTAGCTTTCCTACCCCACCCCCACCCCACCCCCACCCCACCCCCAGTGCTGTCCTTCTGATTTGAACTGCTTCTTCACAGCTAGGATGTGCAAATGAGAGACAAGGTTCCAAACCTGCACACATTCTCTCCCAGCCCCCAGGCAAAGAGCAACTCCAGGACAGCAGATGACATTGGGAAAGCAGTGTGTGTATGTGGGGGGGGGGGATTTAAACAGGGAGTTAGGCAGCTGCCCCTTCCTTGCTCTGTCACACAATCATCTGACTAGAGGGCAACACAGCCTGACAGGAAATGAACTCATCTCCCCATATCACCCCATGTCGGCCTCAGCAGTGGGCAGGAAGCAATGCACTGGGGAGACACCAGGCCAGGAAGGAGGCAGCAAAGAGGTGTTGTGACTCCCCAATTTAGGCCCAGAGGCCAGGGCACAAATTGGAGGGAGTTTCCCCGCAAAGAGATCCCACCAACCTCCACCTTTTGGCTGTCCTACCTTGTACTCTTGGGAGGCCTCCTCAAGAGGAAGGACTTCGTGATCTCTGTGCTCCTTGGATCGGTCACAGACCACGCAGATGAGGGCTTCATCGTCCTTGCAGAAGAGCTTCAGGGGCTCCTGGTGCTTCTGGCAAACTCTCCCTTTTCCAGCTGCCACTGCTGCCTGCTGCCCAAAACCAAGACACAGGATTTGTTTCATTTTTTCCTCTCCCCCAGGACAGTTTCTCTCTGTGTAATGACTGGATATAGCTAGTGCCTTGTTCAGTTAAAAAATAACACCCACATCCTCCCATCTGAACCCTCTGGATTATGGTTCTCAGTTGCAGTTTGGGGAGGGGAGAGGCACTTTCTCGATGTGAGGGATCTAGAGGTGCCGCTGTCAAGAAAGTGGCCTTTCTCCAAGCCATTTCTTGGCCTTTCAGATTTTGGCTCAGGGTTGGGGCCTAGTAAGTGACGGAAGGCCCCTATCAGGGAAACAAGTGTCCCGATGGCTTGCAGTTCAGAGAGAGATCAGGGATGAGAAGGCCACAGATCATGGAACCTTCAACCCAATGGGAGATTGGTAATCCCACCCCCTCATTCGCACAAGGAACCTCTGTGTGTGTGTGTGTGTGTGTGTGTGTGTGTGTGTAAAAGCTTGCTTGGACTGTTGGCACACACAAGCTGAAGAACGTGTTGCATGTCTAAGCAATGCCCAAGATTGGCCAAACGGGATCAGGCCAGCTGAGAGCAGTCTGGTCATCCTTTGGACTAGGTTGGGTGTTGTGGTCAGAATACTCGACTCTTGGATCTGAAACTCACAGGGAATTTGGCAATCCCACCCCCTCATTTGCACAAGGAACCTGGGAAGGGGAAGGTGAGAGCTTGCTGGGACTGTGGCCACACATGTGAAGGACAAAAATTACATTAAGACCTGAGAATCTCCTGTCTGCAGACTGGCAGCCCCTCCCTGCGAGCGTAGTCGCTACAATAAGTTAGCCTCGTAGCAGAATGGCAAACAAAGAACAATTCACTTGTGCATTCTTTCAAGTTTCTGGAAGCTGCTTCTCAGGGGAAAGGGGCGTAAGAAATTCACATGCCATTAGGCAGGTGCTTACAAATAACAAGCCATAATTAATGGGGCGTGGTTATTAGATCAGGGGCTGGACCACTGACCACGCAGAGGGAGGCTTCCTCCTCCTCCTCGCGGACTCCCCCCTTCGCACCGGCCTCTTGCAGAGCGACTCTCTCGGCTATTTCCACAAAGTTGGCCAGCTGCTGTTGGGGCGGAGGCTGCTTGGCTGAGCCCTTCCTCTGCACTGGGGGCAGGCAGGCTCGGTGGCCCCCGACCGCTCCCCCAGCTGCGGGTCAGGCAGCCTCGGCAGAAACTGTGGCCACACTCGGCAATCATGACAGGGTCGTTGAAATAGTCCAGGCAGATGGAGCAAGAGGCTTCCTCGCAGAGGTCGTGCAGGGGATCCCCGGCTGCCATGGCAGCCGCCTCCGCCAAGCGAGAGGAGAGACGAAGAGAGCTACTTTCGCTTTCCCAAAGAAGCGACGGGGTGTTTCCTTTCCTGGGAATCAGCTCTCTGCCGGCGCCCAATCAGCGGCCGAAGACGAACCGGCGCCAAGAAAGAGAGTGGCGGGAAGGCAGCCCTTGGCAGGGAATTCGGTCCTGATGGGGAGCAAAAGTCTGAGTTCAGCTCAGACTTCATTTGGAGCAGGCTTCATTTGGAGCTCACAGGAGCCCCGCTCCGGAACCTCTGAATTGTATCCTGCTCTTTCTTTCTTAACCCCCCTCCCCCAAAAAACACCTTGCTTCTGGGCTCCACTGCCTGTGAGAATTTTGCTGAACTCTAAGCTTTGACAGACTTTCTAATATCCCCCCTCCCCCCACACACACACAAATAATGGGGAAATAACCCAAACATATAAAGCAGAGAGGCAGAAATCTTCATCATGCCACTGTGGCCACAAAGGAGAAAGTACTTTAAAAAGTACGATGGGAGTAAGATTTTATTTGGACAGTTATAATTCAAGAAGCAGTTTAAGGTAGATGCTGAACTGACATAATTTAGGACACCTTCCGGTGATGTCAGGGGTGTGTGGCATATGCAAATGAGTTCTGGAAATGAGTTGTGCTAATGAGCCCTGGCATCTCTTTTTCTATGAAATGACTCCTGGTTCAGCGGCACCTTTAAGACCAAAATGTTATATTCAAAGTATACGGAGAGAGGTCCCCTTTGCCCTCCTTCGGCTGCTATTTGCAGGCGCCCCGGAGGGAAGAGGCTTCCCTTTGGTCTTTAGGGGACTGGCCCATGCAGTGTCCCAGGGGCTGAGAGGTTTCCCTGCAGGGCTTGATGGGAGTGGGGGGGAGGTCAGAGGTTTCCAGCAACTCCCCTCCCACAAAAAAAAAAAATCCTGGAAAAGTTCCCCCAAAGATGAGATTAAATCAGCAGAAAACCAAGAGTGCCTTGACCTGGATAGCCCAGGCAAACCCAATCTTCTCAGATCTCAGAAACTAAGCAGGGTCGACCTGGTAAGCGTTTGGATGGGAGACCTCTCTGGAATACCAAGTGAGGAAGATAAGGGCAGGCTTTATTCAGACACCTCTCTGAATATCCTCCTGACCCCCAGTAGGGGTCAGTCACCAGAGGACACCATGACTTCCAGGTGTGTGCACAAACACACACACAAAATCACAAAAATACCAGCCAGAGAGAGAACCTAGCAGTAAGCTTCCTGAGTCTTTTTGTTTCCCGGCTAAAACACCATCCGTATGCTGACTCTTGTTGCAAAGCAACAATGAAAAGATACAGTGTTTGAGCAGAAATGCCACTGGGGACAAAAGCGCAGAAGCCCCTTCCCCTCACTTGGTTTCCCTATTTAAGCTGCAGCTTCCCTAACTACACTTTGGACACAGAAATAAAACTCCGGGAGGGGGGGGGGGGAGAGAAATCTACATGCGGCCAGGGCTTTTTTTGTAGCAGGAACTCCTTTGCATATTAGGCCACACACCCCTGATGTAGCCAATCCTCCAAGAGCTTACTGTAGGCCCTGTAAGAAAACCCCTGTAAGCTCTTGGAGGATTGGCTACATCAGGGGTGTGTGGCCTAATATGCAAAGGAGTTCCTGCTACAAAAAAAGCCCTGCAAGCATTCCAAGTACTCCTCCCCCTTAGAATCAGCACCGTTTGAATCCCACAAGTCTAAATTCAGTCTCAGTAGGGTAGCTATCAGTGATTCTAGCATATTTTGGGGGAGGAGTGTTCAGGGAATGAGCTGTCTCTGAGTAAAATTCCAGCTGCAAGATTCCACCCCCCACCCCCCTTCTCAGCTCAGTACATGTCAGGTGTTAGTTACTGGGGAGAGCAGCCCGCCTCAGCACTGACCGCACAAGGCCCCTGTGCAGGCATCCAGCAGCCCTGCCCATTCATTTTACTGGTTTCAGCTGGAACAGTTGGAAGGGGGGGGATAGATCCAGGTGGGCACCTGTTTTGGTCTGAAGCAGCAGCACAAAGTCTGAGTCCAGGGGAGCCTTTAAGACCAACAAAGTTTTATTCAAGGGATCAGCTTTTGTGTGCAAGCACACTTCCTCCGGTACACTGAAATGGAAGGTGACAGTTCATGGATATGCAGACAGTGGAAATTAGCATACAGTGTAATGACAATGTTTAAATAGATGTGAAAACTAAACGGGAATAACAAGTTAAGTAAAGCAAGTAAACATGTCAAAATAGGAGATTGGTTTTGTCTAAGTATCTTTCTCAGTCAACATGGTTTTTGTGGGGGAGTTTCTCTCGTCTCTTGGGAGTGGGGGGGAGTCCTGATTGGTTGAAGGAGATCAAAAGATCATTGGCCTAAATTTGAGTTAGGCAAGTCAGCTGCCTGCTGTTGATTTTCCCCGCTCCCCAGAATACTAGAACTCCAGGGCATTCAATGAAGCTGACAGGAAGTAGGTTCAGGACAGGTAAAAGGAAATACTGTTTTACACAGAGAGTGATTAAAATGTAGAATCCACTGCCAGAGGATGCAGTGATGGCCACAGGAATCAAGAGCTTTCAGAGGGGATTAGACAGATTCATGGAGGATAAGTCTATCAGTGGCTACTGGCCATGGTGGCTGAGGGGAACCTCCACATTCAAAGGCGCTAATCCTCTGAATCCCAGAGCCAGGAGGCAATGGGGTGGAGAGAGCTGACAAAGAGAATTTTTCTCCTCCTCCAAAAATATTAGAACATGGGGACATCCAATGAAACTGATGGGCAGTAGGTTCAGGATGGACCAAGGGAAATACTTCTTTCCACCAAGAGTGGTTAAAATGTGGAATTTGCTGACAGAGGATGCAGTGATGGGCACAGGAATGGACAGCTTTTAAAGGGGATTAGAAAGATTCATGGCAATAGGGCTATAGGTGGCTACTAGCCACGGAGACTGAGGGGAACCTCCACTTGCAGAGGTCGTCAATCTCTGAATTCTAGCACCACCAAGCAAAGGCATCTATGCCCTGTTGTCGAGCCTAGGTGATTGCCTAGGGCGCAGAGGGCACGAAGCACCAGAGTGTGCAGGTCTACAACACTCCAGCCCACTCTTCAAGTAGAACGCTGTTCAGAATTCTAGTGTTAAGTCTACACTTTGTGGGCCTCTTCTGCTGAATACTGAACCACTGGCGCATGGAACATCCACATTGAAAGTGGCGGGGGCTTTCCTTGTCTGTCAACATTTTTGCTTCAATAATAGTTCTAGAATCTGTTCACTTCCTAGCAACAGTAACATTTACAAGTAGATCTTGGCTTTCCTTCACTATACGTCCTTTATAGGCCACAATTCTCTCTCTCTTCAGAATCCTCGACAGTTTGAGAACTGATCCTGGGTGTGGGTGAGGAAAAGACCCCAAACTGAGATTTATTTACTATAAAACAAGGAATACCAGGGCTGGAATGCAGAGGCGGGCAATACAACAATAGGCAAAAGCCACCTCTCTGAACATCCAAGCCTCACTAGGGGTCACTAGAAGTCAGCCATGACTTCCAGGTATGCACACGCACACAAAACATACAAGAAGCAAAACTGTCATTTAAGGGCCAAACTAGATATAACTGCCTCATGTCTGTAACAGGATCTTCAATGACATTTCTGAAATATTGCACGAAGGTAGCTTCCTCACAAGAATGGTGTGTCCTGTTCTCTGTTTGCCACTTCAGTACAAAAATATTCACAGGGACAACTTTCCTTCATGGAGATTTACTCCATCCTTTATACTCCCACCCACCATTCCACCCACAGGAGAGTTTTTTGTACTAAAAAAATTCAGTCAGTATATCACTCAACCGGGGGTTTTTTGAGCAGGAACACACGGGAACGCAGTTCTGACTGGCTTGGTGTCAAGGGTTGTGGCCTAACATCCAAATTAGTTCCTGTTGGGCTTTTTCTACAAAAACTCAAGCAATATACCCAAGCACTGAACATTTTAAAAAGGCAAAAAGCTCACTCGTTTGGGTGGAGGGGGCGCAGTTTGAGAATGCCAGGCAAGAGGCTAAATGGCACTTGATTGTGGGGGTGGGGGTGGGGGGTGGAGAAAAGGCATACTTTCCACTCCACATTTTCCCATGCTCTTTGTGTGGTGGGATTTTAGTAAGATGACTTAAAGTTCATGATAGGGGTTGGGCTTTATCAGATATGTCAGATGTTCATCACAGACTGACAATTACATTAGCTCCTGCGGACGGAAAAAGGGTATTTAATGTGTGATTTTATTTTTGCCACTTTTGTTGTTCTGGACAACCACCTGATAGTCTTTGGGCAGAGCAATCAGCATACATTCTTTAAGAAATAGTAGTGCACTTTAATTGGGTATTTGTTTAATGTAACAAATTCTGCATGCTGCATATTGTGCTACATGATTAACAATAATTGCAACACAGTTTGAATTTTAATAAATGGTTTTAATTTTTGAACAGGTTTCTCTCTCTCAGTTCATGGGATTCTTGCCATGGCTTAATGGCAGAGCATCTACTTAGCAAGCAGAAGATCCCGGACTGACTCCCTGACATTTTTGGTTGAAATGAAGAGGTAGCAGCTGATGCGAAAGAACTCCACCTGACTCCCTGGAGAGCCGCTGCCAGTCAGAGTGGACCTGGGCAGACCGAGAATCTGACTCAGAATAAGGTTGTTTCATGTGTAGGTCTCCCACCCCCCAGTGCTGTTCTTCCAATCTGAACGGCAACCACACAGCTATGGTGTGCAAGCGGGGACACACACAGGTACCAAATCTCCACACTATTCTCTGCCAGCTCTGCCACCACTCCCTCGGCGAACAGCAGCTCTTTACACAAAGAATGATTCAAATGTGGGATTTGCTGCCAGAGGATGAAGAGATGGCCAAAGGAATACACAACTTTGAAAGGGGATTAGATAGAGATCCTTTTCAAACTGTCTTTGCATTCCATTTTAGTAACTGGTTGCTAATAAGATTTTGTTCCTGTCATTTCAGACAGACCAGTTTTAGTAACTGGCTCCTAGTGGAATTTATCACTAAGCATAGAGGAGTAGAAGTTGCCACCACCACCCCAGCCCTCAGGATGTCAGAGAGGAGGAATGGGAGCTGCTGCTGCCTGGCGCCCTTGCCCAGTAAGCCAGACAGTGGAGGTAGTGGCCCCACGAGTGGAAGGGGGAGGGAGGGAAAGGAGACCCCCTGGTTTCTGCCCACCACTGCACCAATGAAGCAGGAGATGGCAGCACATTAGAGTGGCTCTTCAGGGGCGAGCACAGCAAACAAAGTGGGCAAGATTTGATATCCCCCCCAACAAGTCTCAAGAGGCCCCTGCTTGTTACCACCAGATTTTCCAGGAATGTAGATTATATCGGGGTGGCTAAATTGCTTTATGCAAGAGCCACACAGAATAAACATCAGATGTTCGTGAGCCGCAAGACACGAACATCAGATGTTTGAGAGCCACAAGACAAGAAGGAAGGCAGACAGGCATGCAGGCAAATAGATTGGGGGGAGGGAAGGGTGGAAAGAAAGCAACTTTAAATGCATTCCCCAAGTTTCTGTCTGACTTGGCTTGGATAAGTGATTTAAACAGAGAAATGCCTTCTCCTAGCCAGCTGATGGAGTGGTGGGGGCTTCAAGAGCCATACAATGTGTGTGACACAGTCACATATGGCTCCTGAGCCACAGTTTGGCCACCCCTAGATTATATATTAGTATGACCATCTGTGCTGAGAGCCAGTGCATTGCACAAGGTGGTAGGACTTGAACTGATGGGGCCTGGGTTCAAATTCCTGCTCAGATATAAGATTCCCCGCCTCTTGCGGGGGGGGGGGGCTGAATATCTGTGGACTGGATGTCATTATGCCCTCCCCCCACACACACACTTGGTCCCTCTCCTCCCCTCCCCAGACCTCCCCCTCCCCAGCTCTGCCCCCAAACTCTCTGGGGTGAAGCTCACTCGCTCTGGGCCTGACTTCCCTCTCAGGGTCACAGTGAGGATAAAGCAGGAGCTCCCAGTTCCTTGGAGAACCAAAGGAGAGCAAGATGGCTGTGTGGATGTTGAAGGGCCTATAATGGTTTGAAAAGAGGCACAAAAGCAACCGGAAGAGAAACCTTAAAGCAAGCAGAGGCCAGCAGGAGCCTGGCTACGCAATCCACCCCTGGATTCTTCTGTCCTACTGCAGAGTTGTGGATGGATCAAGTCTGTAAATGACGGCACTGTCTGGGACTTCTCTGGCAGTTATGAAACGGCTTCCCACCTCCCAAAAAACAAACAATTAAAGCAGCAGCGTTTTCAACACAACATAACTTTATAGTAAGCATAACATCTTCTCAGTCTCCGGTATAACTGAAAAATAAGTGCTATAAGTGCAGCAACCTGGATAGGGACAGGACCTTCAGAAAAGTCAGGCTGAACACAGGCAAGATCGAACCGTTGGTGCCCATTAAAGAAAAGCGGAAGTCCCCAACAGTAACCGAAACAAACAGTCCTCAGGGTCAAAGAAGGCTCACCACGAATCTGCTGCCGATTCTGGTCATAAATCGACCCAGGCCACTATTAGGTTTTTTTCTCACGAAAGGGGTACATTTTATACCAGTTGCATTAAAACTCTACTTGGCCAAAACAATACCCCAACTTACTTATGGAACTATGTTGGGTCCATCCTTATCAAGCTTTGATCCCCTTGAAAAAATTCAGTCCAAATTCTTGAGAGCCATTTTCCACTTTCCAACCTGCGTTTCCAATGCAGTACTACGCTTGGAAACTGGCTTGCTAAGGATAGAGGCTAGGGTGAGCCTGCTTTCAATCACCACTTGGCTCAATCTCAGCCATTGCCCCACGAATATCACATCGTTGATTTTAAAGGATAGATATTGTTCTTCTTGGGTTAGAGCCATCCATCAGAAATTGTTTATGCTTGGCTTTTCACCTGAATCTCTCCAGATAATGGCCCTGGATCAAGCCAGGGCCATAGTCAAACAGATACTACAAGATATTGAGAGACAGAATGATATTGCCAAGGTCCCGGATTATCTAGCTCCCCCTCTATGGCTCGTTGCAATATCTTTCCTTCAGCAGTCGTTGAGGGCCACTTTAGAAAGGTGCCTATGGCTCGCAGTTGTGGAAGCAAGAAAAAATACCAGAGAAAATGGGTTTGGATTATAAAAGTCATGTCATGGAGTGAAATGGACAAATTAACAAGAATATTAAGAGACTATGATTTGGAATATTAAGAAACTATGATTTAGAAGTTTTTAAGATGGAGTGGAAGAAGTTCAGAAGATACGTAGAAAAAGAGTGGAAAATAAAAGGACACTGGACAATCTTTGATAATGATTAAGTTTTTAAACAAGAGTATAACTTTTGGTTCATTAATAGTTAAGGGTACCTTTAATATTTGTTTTTCAATAAGTAAATAACACTGGCGGGGATCAAGTAACGGGGGGAGGGGTGGGGGAAAAGTAAGATATGGGGCAGATAAATTTTTCTTTCTTAAGTTGTAAGATATATAGATTTGCTACCATATGTTACCAATAAAAATTGTTTATACAAAAGAAAAGAAAAGAAAAGAAAGGTGCCTAAGGCTGAGCGGCTTTGTCCTTGTGGTGCAGATAACGACTGACCATGTTTTGTTGATTGAAAGGATTGACCATGTTTTGTTTGGGTGTGGCCTATACCCTGGCATATGAGCCAGGTACATTTATTCTTTGTTGGAGGGATGTCTCGGGTTTTCTGATTTCAAAATCAGAAATACGCTGTTATCAGGTTTTAACCCCCAATTCACAATTAATTGTGCCAAATTTATGGCGGCAGCTAGGAGAATTCGTGAGGATTATGTAAAGAAGGGGTCTTGAACTGACTGTTTTTTGAATATTTCCAAGCTTGTATTTTATCTTTTCTTAAATGCCTGAGTACTTTGTATACCATCACAAATGCTACTGAAACTGATATAAATACAGAGACCATTCATAATGTTGCCAAATTTTGTTCCCATGCAATCAACTTGCATTTTATGGTTCTTACAAGTTAATGTCGAGGTAACAGATTGTATTTTTAACCAGTGTATTCTAGTTAATATTTTTCTGGAGCTGTATAATTTTTAAATTTTTTATTATATGCACTATATTTATTAAGCTAGAAGATGTTTGACCACTATTGTATTATCTGTCATATCTCATCATTCATACTAATGTCCTATATTTTATTTTCGCATTTATTTTTTAAATATCTTACGTTTCACCTATTTAGGTCCATCTTGGTTTTTACAATTTTTATGTGGTTGTTGTTGGCCTGCATTGTGCTGTGTATTTGGTCATGGACCGTAATAAAGCAAACTGAAACTGAGTAACCGAAACATGCAGGGCCTCTTCTTCCTTCCTCTGTAGGCTCTGTGACGGAACCGGCCCGATTCTGCCTTCAGACCCGGTCCTGTCAGCTCCCTATTGAGTCGCCAACTCCTGGAGGGAGCTATTTCTCCTCCTGCCCCTTGGGCTCGCTGCCACCACCTGCTCAGTCTAGGGGTTCAGATTGAGAGGAACAGGACTCCCAATCCCCCTCTCCAGCTATGAGGCTAGGCCTCAAGGTCCTCTGCCACCCTGCACTTGGGTTTCACAGAGACCTCAGCACTTCTTTGGGGCACCCCTGGAGGATTGGCACCTTATCCAACTGCATGCCTTCCCCCTTCCCCGGGGCCCCCTTCTCAACACAGCGGGGTCTAGAGCGGTTGGGGATCTATGTGGTACAGAGATTGACTGCCAGCATTCAAACAGTAAAAATATATTTATTTAAAAGAGAAAAAGAAAAGAAAAGAAGAACAAAACAAAAACAGTTGCATTTAAAAAGTTAGCACAGCACAGCACCCGTACAGCAAACAGCATGACAAACAAAATGTGGTTTTAAACGCGTCCTCCTGTCCCTGGTCTAAACACGCCCTGCCTTTTTGGATGACTTACTTGGTCTGACTGCCTGGGGGCCTTTTCTCTTGAATAGGCCGCATGCACAGGCAGGAGCCCCCACACTGGCAACCTCTTCCTTCGAGCTGCAGCTGAGAACTGAAAACTCTTCCTCCAAACTCACATGCAGAGAACAAAAGAACTTCCTGTCTCTCTAGGAGACTTTCCCCCTAGCGTTGTTGGTTTGGCTCTGGAAGGGAGGGGGGGAGTGAGGAGAAGGCTAGGCCCAAGCCTGCTTCGCAGTTTCATGTTTTCCCTCCCAATGAAGCTCCAACCTGGATTAAAATGGCGTTTCTCCACAGGCTCTGTAGCAATTCCTCTCTTGTGCTTGAGGAGAACGAAGGCTGGAGAGATGGCCGGGGGGGGGGGGGTCTGTTCAGAGCTCTCCTGCATCTTGTACAATGGGAAAGGCATTACTGTCAGTTTAAGAAGATACGAAGGGGGGGAAAGGAATGTTGGGAAATGGAGGGGGAAATGTCTCCATTTTACCCGTCAGTTTGGTGGCTGGAGACAGGAGTGGGCTTGCCAGCTTCCAGGTGGGGCCTGGAGATCTCCCACTTTTACAACTGATCTCCAGCTGGCAGAGATCAGTCCCCCTGGAGAAAATGGCTGCTTTGGACCATGGACGCTATGGGACTGTACCATGCTGAGTCCCCTCCCCTCCCCAAACCCCGCCCTCTCCCAGATCTACCTCCCAAAGTTTCCAGGTGTTTTCCAACACAGACCTGGCAAACCTATACAGGAGAGGTCTTTACAGGTATGGAGAAATAATATTCCCGATGGTCCTGGTGTCAAGAAAAAGTCCTATGAAGATATTTTGAGGCGGCCTTTTTTATGCACCCTAAAGAAGGGCAGGAGGGTCTCTCCATGGAAGGAGGCTCCAGAGAACTCGTAGAGAAGGGCTGCTCGGTCAGCATCAAAAAAGGCCACTCGACCCCCAGCATAGTTCAGGCACACTCGGATCCTCTTCAGCTCCCCACTCACAGTCAGGGGAGGGTGAGCTTTTATACCAACCCTGTGCATCCCTCCCCACTTCCCCACAGCCCACATCCCTTCCTCAGGAATAAAAGTGAGTTCTCCCTTCCTCCTCACAGACTTTCTGGCCACCCCCACAGCCCAGCTTTCCTCACTTCCCACAAGGATTTCCCAGAAATGGCGGCCTCCTGTGAATCCCTCACAGCCCAGCACAGCATTATAGTTCTCAAATCTCTCCGGACTGGTGGGCAGAGTTTGAGCTTTTTCTCCCATTTGCACGCTTTTCTGACCCTCAGACAGGATGAGCCATGGATGGGCCGTGTCTGGATCCAGAGTCACATTTGCTGTTGAGGGAAAATGAGGAGACAAGAAGTGAAACGGCATCAGCTGGGGGATTTCACCCACTGGCCTGTTCGGCTTCCTTCTCCTGCCAGTCATGGCCTCCTCCCACCTCTGCCACCCTCTCCTTGGTCATCAGGCTCGCCTGCCTGCTCCTGCCCTTCTAAAAGGCAGAGCTGTCTTCCCACATGCTTCAGAAGGCAGACAATGTGCACAACAAGCACCCACAGGGACACAATCTATTTCCTCCCGTATCCCATCCTGAAAAGAGAACTATGAAGAAGAGAAAAAAAAACAATGGCAATTTCAGTCATAGGCTTCTTTGGTTAGAAATCGCACACAAGAACAGAAGATTTGTCTCCCTTATCATGAATCTTCCTTCTTGCTGGTCCTGGGGTAGGGCAGTCTCTACTTCTGGGAGAAGCTCATTCCTGGAGACCGGGAGAGTCCAGAACCTTGCAATTCTGGGAGGGGACGGGCTTCGCTCCCAGGCCCCAGTCTGGCCCCGAAGCAGCACAACTCCCTCTCCAAATGATCAAACATGAAATCAGACCTCCAATAAAATGGTCCAAAAAAACCTCCAACCGACCACACAGAGAACAGGGTGAAGAACTCAAAAGAGACGCCCACCAGTTCAGGAAACTGAAATTGAGGCAAAGAAGCCCCATAGAGTCAATACAGCACACCTACTCTGGCTCAAGTGCCTTCTGAGAAAGGGAATTCACCCCCTTGGATGGGAAGAGACTGCCCTACTCTAGGACCACTGACAAGGGAGATGCACAGTGAGACAACTCTTCCATTCTCCAGTGGTCCGGGGTGGGGAAGTCTCCACATCTGGCACATAAGACAGCAGCATGCCTCAGAGAGGGGAAGAATCTCAGACTCTAGCCTGAAAAGGTATGCTCCAGGACCATTTTCTTCCAAAAGCAGTCCCAGCTGAGCCCATTTTGTCAATCCTGTAATGCCTGGTGAATGAGTGGAACAATTTCCAGGCTGCAGCCCTACAGACCACCTCTAAGGAAAAATAATAATAATATTTTATTTATATCCCGCCCTCCCTGCCGAGGCAGGCTCAGGGCGGCTAACAACATGTCCATATAGTAATTTATACAAAACTTTAAAATCAACATTAGGGAAGGACCAGATAATGCTGAGGTTTCTGCCCCTCTGAGGGAGTGGGCTGTAACACCCAAAGGGGGATCCAGTCCCCTGGACTTATATGCCGGGAAAATGCAGCCTCTGACCCATCTGCTAGTGGTGGATGTGGAGACCTTACGGCTTAAGGAACATTCCCTAAAAGGGAATCAAATCTATTGGAAACAAACAATTAAAAGCCTCCAAAAGTGAGGGAAAGAAATGCTCACCATAGGACAGGGTCAGGGATATAGTGGCCACAGAGGCTGGGAAAATCTGGATTCTCCCACCCACATAGCAGCTGCCCAAACTTCACTGCAATCCTTTCCAAAACTCCAGTGGAAACTTGGTTTAAGTAAGCTGGGAAAACCCAGAAGGTGCCTGAATGCAATGGAGAAGCGGCGGAAAACCTGCTACACATTGAACAAGGGCAGAGCTAGAACGGACAGAAATATCCTTGGTACTTAATACTTAATTCATATTCCCAACACACACACACACCCAGCTGCTGCAAAAATTAATGCCTGTTCTGGTATCCGCAGTGGAAATTTTAAAAGAATTGCAATATTACCAGTTGGAACTTCTTCTGGACTGGAGTTACCAACATGGAGCTATTGAACATCAGGCATGATCTATCCTGGGCTGGCAAACCTGATGCCCCACCTTTGGTAGGAGAACAGAGAGACTTTTCTTATGGAACTCAGTCAACCTGTTGCCCAGCAACCATTCTCCCATCACTTAAATATGGCGGCAGGTTTCATCCCCTCAACCTTTTCTTTCACCCTTACCAACAGAACAAGAAGGAACTGGCTGTGGCAGGGAGCATAAGATTTTGAGGAACGAAACAAGAGCATTCAATTGTGTTATCTCGGAGAACACCAAGTGGGAGAACACGAATTGTTAGGGGAGGTTTTTTAGTTTAGAAATAATTGATCAGTTTATGAAGAAAAATGTACCTTTCTGCAGATGAAGTCCAGAATCCAGAGTGTCTGAGGAAGCAAAGGAATGGAAAGTGAGCAGCAGGCCCTTCTTGTGACAAAAATACCAGCTAATAATACTATTTTCTTTTGGGGAGGGGAGGGGCATGATACAGCCCAATGTTGTCAAACTGCTGAAGCTAAGCTGAGTCTGTACTTGGATCGACCAAAGAAGACTCTGCAGAGGAAGAAAATAGCAAACACTTGTCTTGTTCACCTCCTGGTGGGGGTTGCCAGAAGTCATTTGTGACTTGATGGCACACAGGTACATATCTCTTCTGAGTTACAACTTAAGGCTCAAGTAGAAACTATCTTGGGGGTGGAGGATTGTGTACAAATATTCAGATTTGTGTTCACAAGTGACTGGAGTTGAGATTCATGTCATAGAAAGTATGCTAAGGACTACAGCCAAGGGTCCAAACTGGCTAAATTTAGACTTCTAGACAGAGGCTCCGCAGCACATACTGAGCTGAGTTACACTCTTCAGACTCACTGATTTCAATGGGCTTCGAAGGGTATGACTCTACTTTAAAACCAGTCTGTCCCTTTGAGACCATTCTGTGGGCTCTGCTACGACATACTCAAACAAACACAAACATCCAATCAAAGGGATCAGTTTTGATAAGTCTGATTTGGTCACAGACACATTGCAGAGAGAAGGGGGGGGGGGTGTCCCTGAAACTGATCCAGCGGCTGTTTCATTAAAAATAGATGCCCTAAAGAGCAGCCTCCCTCCCTGTCATTTTAGGTGCTTGTTTGACCATCTACCTCACCTTGTGCCCTTGCATGGTCACAGTAATGATCAGAGATCAACAACATAATATAATTTCGAGAAGTCCATGTAATGCAATTCTGAGCTGAAGTTATGGCAGAATTTTGATCAGAAAACTTTCCATGGTGAACTAAAATGGCCTTCTGAACTGATGCATAAACTCCACACATTCCTGGGTCTCTCAATGATATAGTCAGCCTGGAGCAGACTAAAACACATCTGGCCCACTCTAATGTCCAGTCTGAAACTCCAGCAGTGTTTCTTCATTACCTTTGAGTTGCTTCTTGATGCCCTCCAAAAGGAGATTTAAATCTGAGAAGTCCCAGATGTGCCGCTTCAGTGCAAGTGGAATAGCCACTGGATTCTCAAACGACTCCTTGTCTTCATACCTGGAGAAAATCCCATTAGGGTACCATCCATCCCATTCAGAATCTCCCTCCCTCCCCTCCGCCCCAAGTGGGTCAGAGAAGCAGAGGAAGGAACTGCAGAAAGCCAAGAGAAACAGGCTGATGCTGAAAGGACTGGAAGGTGGGCGGGCTCTTGAAGAGGAATGCACAGCTCCTGCTTTCTTAAGAACTGGCTACACTAAACCTATTGGTTACTGTGACCAGAATTACTAAGTACTCATTACATTTATTATAATAAAGAAAGGTAAATCAAAGATTACATATCATAGACAGACACACAAAAGGGTAAAGTCCTTTCTCTGAAAAAATTCCTAAATGATGGTCCAGATTCCAGTGTGGACTTCAATACCATGAAGTAAGTTGCAATTTCTTGAATCTCATGAAAGGTATCATTAGGATGCTCTGTATTCTCAGTGCTGGGGGGGGGGGGCAACAGTGGGAGGGCTTCTAGTGTCCTGGCCCCACTGGTGGACCTCCTGATGGTACTTGGGTTTTTTGGCCGCTGAGTGACACAGAGTGTTGGATTGGATGGGCCATTGGCCTGATCCAACAGGGCTTCTCTTATGTTTTTATGTCTGGGGCAGTGATGCTCTGAATTCTTGGTGGTTCTTTTTTTGGGGGGGGGGCAAAGTGGGAGGGTTTCTAGTGTCCTGGCCCTACTGGTGAACTTTTTGATGGCACCTGGAGTTTTTGACCACTGTGTGACACAGAGTGTTGGACTGGATGGGCCACTGGACTGATCAAACATGGCTTCTCTTATGTTCTTATAGTCTTCACAAGCTGCCCAGTTCAATCCGAGGATTAAGAAGGTTAATGTTAAAGATCCACTTACCTCTGCAATGTGCTTCTGACATCCTAAAGAAAGAAGGCAGAGGGTGAGAAGAAGAGAAAGAGACCTTCAGAGTAGGATGTGTTGTGTTCCCCTTGTGGACTTCCCCCCTTTTCTCTGCAGCCTTACAACATGATTCTGCCATGAAAGGGAAGAGAGGAGAGAGGGTCTGTCTGGGCATAAGTGCCATCACATCTGCACAGACATGCTAGACAGACAGCAGTGCCCAGAACAGCTGTGTGGATGCTGTTCCTGTAACCATATGCCGTTGCCACTGCGTGTCGGTGTGCATTTTATATATAAGTGACATTCCCCCCACCACACTGCCCCTAGACATTCTCCTTTTAAAATGGGTTGTGAAAAGTCTTGCATGTGACCCTCCTTCCTGGTTGGTGGTGTTGTAAAGAGTTTCCCAGGAACCATGGGGTTCCTCAGACTGTTGGTTGAAACACAAACACACTTTGGCTTCCAGTGGCTGCAGTCTAACAGGGAGGGGCAGGGGGCTGTGGGGGAATGTATCTCCAGGGAGTGTTGTTTTGCAGGGCCCCTGGGATTGTCCAGTCTGCCCCTGGCTGGAGGTGGAAAGGGGCAGAGGGGAAAGTGGCCCTGGTGCAGAGGTGAAAACTTGCTAGCGACATAAACTGAGCTGGTTTGCTTTTGCTTTTCTGCTAAGCTGAGAGGATTTGGAGCCAGCCTTCTCCCCAAGGGGACTCTGCCTGTTTCTGCCACACTCTCACCTGCAGGAGATCACTGGCCGGCTGCTGACATTTCTCCTCCATCTTCCGGATGAGGCTTTCCAGAGAAGAGAGCTCCTCACAGATTCTGTTCAGATGCTGATCCCTGTTTCTCACCACCTCCTTCTCCACCTTTTTCATCTGGGCCAGCAAAAAGTTCTCTTGTTTCTCCAGAAATGTGTGCAGTTGCCTGAACTTAGCTACTATCGCTTTCTTCTCTTCTTCAGTTTGTTTCTGAGATGGAAAGAGAAGAAAAGCAGGCCAACGTCAGGAACACAGCTGGTCTCTGCAGTGGGAAGAGACTCTTGAAGAGGCTCCTATCCCATCCTATCCCGGAGGGGTTCTTTCAGCCACGGAGGATTCAGTCTGCAGCAGAAAACCCAGAAAGTAGAAGGGGCTTCTTGAGTCCACTTGTTCCCCCACTAAAACAGCCTCCACAGGTTGACTTCCCCAGTTCCCATTGGGGGATGAGACATGATGGTTGAGGAGAAACACCACAGGGGGCAAAAGTGCTCAGAAGGGGGTGACACCCCCTTAAGGCTCGTATGGGGGTGTCACCCAAAACCTGTTTAGGCGGAGAGCGTATTTTAGCTCACCCGCGGAGCCTGATGGACCCGGAACAGTTCCTAACAGCTCTTCAGGACACCTGGCCCACTGGCGATTCCCTGGATGATCTGGTAGAGTCCTGGAATGATGGGCTCTCCAGGGCCATCAAGGAGGTCGCACCCAAGTGCCCTCTGCGTCCCCGCTTGAAGCCGTCGCCCTGGTTTAACCAGGAGCTGCGGCACCAAAAGCGGGGACTCAGACGACTGGAGAGGCAATGGCGGCGTACTCGAGACAAAGTGACCCGAACATCTTATAGAGAAAATTTGAAGGCCTATGAGATGGCAATCAAAGCCGCAAAGAAAGCGTTCTTTGCGGCTAAGATTGCATCCGCAACTTCGCGCCCGGCACAATTGTTCGATATAATTAGAGGACTGACAACGCTGCCGCAAGGCAGACTAAATTCTATTGAATTGGAAATAGGCTGTGAGGCTTTTGCGAAATTTTTTGTGGATAAAATCGCGTCACTCCGCCCCGACCCCTCTGCCAATTTTGAGACAGTTAGCGAAATCGAGGCCCCGAGCCTGTCTTCGGATTATACACTGGATGGCTTCGGCCCCCTCAGCCTGGAGGAAGTTGACAGGATCCTCTTATCTGCTAGCCCAACAACTTGCAAATTGGACCCATGCCCTTCCTGGCTTATTAAATCTTGCCAGGGTGACCTTAGATATCCTATACGGGATATCATAAATAGATCCCTGACGGAAGGGCACTTTCCAACGCTGCTCAAAGAGGCTGTGGTCCGTCCCCTCTTAAAGAAACCATTATTAGATCTGGCCCAATTGGCACACTATCGGCCAGTCTCAAATTTGCCCTTTTTGGGCAAACTTATTGAGAGGGCAGTGGCGACGCAGCTACAGACTTTCCTGGAGGATGCTTCCGTCCTTGACCCATTTCAGTCCGGCTTTCGCCCGGGACATGGGACGGAGACGGTGCTGGTCGCCCTAGTGGATGACCTTCAACAGCATCTGGATCGGGGCGGCTCGGCGGTGCTGATGCTGTTAGACCTGTCGGCTGCGTTCGACACGGTCTACCATCGGCTACTGAAGGGTCGCCTCGCCGACGCGGGGATACAGGGGTTGGCCTTACAGTGGCTTTCCTCTTTCCTGGAAGGTCGGGGACAAAGGGTCGCAGTTGGGGGGGAGCTATCCCGGAGGTGCACACTCGATTGTGGTGTGCCCCAAGGGGCGGTTCTCTCCCCGATGTTATTTAACATCTATATGCGGCCTCTTGCCCAGATTGCCCGAAGGCACGGGCTAGGGTGTCACCAGTACGCTGACGACACCCAGCTCTATCTACTGATGGACGGCCAGCCGACCTGCGCCCCGGAAAATCTAGATCGGGCATTACATGCCGTGGCTGAGTGGCTCAGACTGAGCGGGCTGAAGCTCAACCCTGCGAAGACAGAGGTCCTTTGCTTGGGTCGCCACGGCCCGGGAGGGGGAATCCCCCTACCAGCCTTTGACGGTGTGCCGCTGATAGCGGCGGACAGGGTCAGGAGCTTGGGGGTGCTGTTGGAGCCTTCTTTAAAAATGTAGGCTCAGATAGCAGCCGCTGCCAAGTCCGCGTTCTTTCACCTTAGGCGGGCAAAGCAGTTGGCCCCTTCCTGGAGCGCGACGACCTAGCAACAGTGATCCATGCTACGGTCACCTCGAGGTTGGACTACTGTAATGCCCTCTACATGGGGCTGCCCCTGTCCCGAACTCGGAAATTGCAGCTGGTGCAGAATGCCGCGGCCCGGCTGTTACTGGGTCTCCCAAAGTGGGGACACATTCAGCCGGGTCTCCGGACCCTGCACTGGCTTCCAGTGATATACCGAGTCGGGTACAAGGTGCTGGTTATCACCTTTAAAGCCCTATATGGCTTGGGACCTGTCTACCTGAAGGACCGTCTTTCCCTGCATGTTCCCCAGAGAGTACTGAGGTCGGGAACACAAAATCTCCTTACTGTCCCTGGGCCGAAAGAAGCCCGCTTGAAACCCACCAGAGAAAGGGCTTTCTCTGTTATGGCCCCTACATGGTGGAATCAGCTGCCGGAAGAGGTGAGGGCCCTGTGGGACTTTGTACAGTTCCGCAGGGCATGTAAGACGACCCTCTTCCGGCTAGCCTATACCTAGCTTGAGAATTTAATGCAACTTGCCAGATTTCTTTTATATATTTAGAATATTTATTAATCCTCAAGGTTTTATCTGTTTTATCTGTTTTAAATGTTAATCCCTTCCTTACATGTTTAAATATTGTATAATTTTTATCTTGGATTTATTATTGGAAGCTGCCCTGAGCCATTCGTGGGAAGGGCGGGATATAAATTCTAAATAAATAAATAAAGCCCCCTCCCACCGCTTGGTCTCCTAACCTTAACTGCAGCTTCCCTGTCTGCATTCTGGGCAAGAGAAATTTGTGGGGGATGGGGCGGGAATGTACATACTACTGAATATCCCAAGTATGCCCCCCCTAGAATTAGCAGTGGCTGAACCCCACTTTCAGTTGGCCTTAATCCAGCCCTGCATTAAACCCTCCTGAGGTCTCAGTCTCTCTCCCCAAATCTCCAGGAGTTTCCCAACCTACCCCCCATCCCCCACTGGTGGCCAGAGGAGACCCGACAACCGTCCTTCTAAATTGAAAGTGGGGGCAGCCTCAAGGGTTGGTTTTTCTGCTATTTGGACTTACGAGCAGGTCTTGGCTTTTCTTCTCCGCATCTCCTTGATACGCCACAATTCTCTCCCTCTCCTTCTTCAGAATCTCCAGACGGTTGCAGAACTGATCCTGGGGGGGAGATCACAGTTGAAATGTGTTCTTTTTAAAGGTTTACTCCGTGCTCTTCCCTCCTGGCCACCATTACACATACACACACACCAGCCACAGGTTGGATTTCTTGCACTGAAAACAATTATTTCTAGTCAATATATCACTACATTGTGTTAACACTCCAGCAATATACCCAGAATGCCTAGTGTAAAAAGAAATGGCAAAAGGTTCAGGAAATGGTGGTGAAAATCAGTACCCTCCGCACTTCCTCAAAAACCTCCTTTGGTATGATCGTTAAAGAATGATCCAAAGCAGGTTTGAGGGGTACTGGTGTCATGTAGTGTCATAAGTCACCTGACCTCTGTCATGGGTCACCTGACACCATTGCCTGGAGACACAAATTTAGTAATATAAGGCCGTGTGGTCTGCCAGTTCAGTGTGTTTTGTCTTGCTGTACCACACACTTGCACCCCCAAACTCTCTTTGGGCCACTTTCCACATTCATGTCTTCTGCTTCATGGATCCATGGACCACCCTTGAAAAGGTAGTATCAACCTCTGCAATAATGCTTAAAAATCCCTATCATCTCTTTTTCCTAACCTCTTGTTTGTGAGACCTCACCAATTTTGCTTACAGGGGGATCCAAGTATTCAGCCTTGCCCAGGGCACAAAAAAGCCTGGCACCGACCTTGATGGTATGAAACTGAACCTTAGAATGTCCAATCAGATATTCTGTGGGCTTCTGCAAGGCCTGGGGAAGAGGAATGATCTGTGGCTCCAGGTCAATGCCATTCTCCATAAACTAAAATTGTAATTGCCACATAACTCACTTGGTAGCTGCAAAATAATTTTTTAAAAGCTCATGCTTTCCCATGGAGCAATGGCTAGGGTCGCCAGCCAGGAGCACTGGTGGAGTGAGAGTATTTGGAGAGTGGAGACTGTGCAAACAGACTGCATGCTGACATTCCCTCCCCCCACCCCCGTTTTGCTTCCACGGCTTCATACAGTGAAGCCAGAGCAGTGGGGTTTGGAAGTGGCGACCTGATAAGTCTACCGCAAGCACACATCAAGACTCTGTTCCCACCTCCTGTTTCTTCAGTCTAAAAAGGAGGGTGTGCTCTGCATAACCCAGGGACGATTCCCACATGGACTCCCAGAATGGGTGGTAAACAAGTTATTAAAAGGACATGACATTTTTCTTCAGGCCAGCTGGAAGGACAAACAAGACCTGTATTTTGTTTACTCAACCATCCCATACACTTACACCTATGATTTGTTTACAGCGTAAAATGCGCTACATTTTGAGGAGTTTTGTGTCCATTCAGGTGCAGTGGCATACCTAGCCTATTTGGTGACCAATGCAGACAATTTTTAACACCCCCTTCCTCTATTGCTTGTTGTTGTCAAATCACAGCTAACTTATGGTGACCCTGCAGGGTTTTCAAGGCAAGAGACCTTCATAGGTGGCTTGCCATTGCCTGTCTTCTTTTGGCCCTGCTTTGCTCCAGAGATCTGAGGAGAACAGGCTAGGCTGGGGCTACCCAAGACAGGACCCCTCCTCTATAGGACAAAATTATTTTCAGTGATCACCATGAAATGAAACAAATAACAATAATGTCCAGAAAATAGATTCAGGTGGGTAGCTGTGTTGGTCTGAAGCAGCAGAACAGAGTTGGTCTCAGAGGTGCCACTGGACCCAAGCTTTCTTTCAGTGGCCAGGAAAGAGAAGCAGACAGTGAAATTTCCCTTTTATTTAAATTCATATATATAATCATGTTAGTAAAAAAAAAATCAAATTCCAGCATGCTATTCCATCAGGAGAGCCTGTGTGCAGTAACACTTAAAGTGCTGGACTAAGATCTGGGAAATCCAGGTTTGAACCCCCCCGTGGAAGTTTGCTGGGTGACCTTGGACCAGTCTTATGACTCTCAGCCTACCCCTGACCTGGTTAGTCCCAGGATAGCCTGATAAGCAGGGCCGACCTGGAGGCAGGCAGTGGCAGGCAAACCACCTCCAAACCTCTCTTGCCTTGAAAAGCTTACAGGGTGTCCACAAGCCAGCTGTGACCTGACAGCAAAACAGAATTCTGTCACGCCACTCGTGTTCTGAGCAGGCACTTGGGTGGGCTTCTGTTCTCCATTTTGAAACCCAAGACCTGACAATCTCAAACATTCACAAAACATTTTTGAGAGCTAGGAGTCTGCCTTTGTACTAATTTTAACTAGCTAGCCAAAGCATCACACATCTTTAAACAAATGAAGGGCTCAATGTAATACCCTTTCTGATGTGACTCATCATACTGGACGTTAAGAAGCACACTATGCCCAAAGAAGGTGCCCCCATCCTTCACAGTTTCCAAAGGACTACGTCAAACCAGATCATCTCTGCAGTAGAAACTGAAGGGAGGGGCCACAGTTTTGCAAGCCTAGTAGAACCAAAGCGATGTACAGAGTACCCAGCAGTACTAGTGCAATCAGAGTGCCCAGCAGAACCCAGTGCCGTTGTGGCAATGCCAGCCGATGTCAAGCACAGAATCGCAGTCCAAGAAGGGGGGATGGAACCTCAGCAGCACTAGTGCAAATGTGCCCAGCAAACCCAGTGCCATTCATAATATCAGCAAAAAGTTTGCCACTATACTACTCTTAAATACCTTCTGTCACCAAGCAGGATAGGGATGAAAAGGTCTTGAGGTCAATAAGTGAAAATAAAGGGGGAGGGGGACATGGAAAAATTAGGTGAAGGGAGATGGAAAACATGAATGAGAAGTGTGTGGAAAAGGGGGGGAGAGTTGTTTATCCTACTGCATATCATGGGCTCTGACAAGGCAGAGCCGACAGGGTTAGGTGACCCAGTGGAGCCGACAGCTGATCCCTCTCACAACTTGACTGATTCGCTGCCGCTGCCCTCAGAGTTCTCAGCACCTGGCTCTACAGCTGACGAGGAACAACAACAGGTAGACACACATCCCAGTTCACCACCTTCCTTGCTCAAGTATAGGAAAGGCTCCATCAGGAATTAGCGATCTGAAGGAAAGAGGCCAAAATGCGGGCAAGACGTTCACTCAGCCCAGAGTTTTAGCAGACGCCAGGCTGGCCCTGCTGCCTGCTAACTGGAAACAGCAGCAGCAGGCTATATAAGCTCCTGCTTCCAGCTGAATGCTCTGTGGAAGCAACAAGTCCATCCGGTGACTTGCGACTACTCCAGCTCCCGTTCCTTGGCTCTGTTCCTGCTCTGACTTCCCGACTCCTGGATCGTACGATCCTGCTTTCAGACTGCAATTCGGACTCAGCTACTGGTTCCTTCAACGCTCCTCTGGCTCTGACTTGGATTGGACTCTGACTTCCCCCTTGCCTGCACTCCAGCGTGTGACACTGCAATACTAGAACTACTGCTTTGCAAGATCTGGCTGAGCTGGGTGCAAGGAAAGGAAGAGATAAAAACTAGACTATTGGAGAAAATGAGCTGCAGGCTGGCTACACATGGGCTTCCACAGAGACCAATGTATCAAGAGGCCTCTCCTGTAAATACAGTGCCCTCATATTCTCACACACATGATGCCAGACAGGCTGGCCATTTGTGGAAGAGAAAGTGTGCATCTCCACTTGAAATGGTAGCCATTGATGTGAAAGACCTCCGCCTGAGTCCTTGGAGAAGCACAACTAGTCAGAGTGGGCCTGGACATGTGTAGCTCTCCTACCCCCCACCCCCAATACTGTCCTTCTGATTTGAACTGCTTCTTCACAGCTAGGATGTGCAAATGAGAGACACACACAGAAAAGTTACAAACCTGCACACATTCTCCCCCAGCCCCCAGGCAAAAAGCAACTCCAGGACAGCAAATGACATTGGGAAAGCAGTGTGCGTAAGCGGGGGGGGGGGGATTTAAACTGGGAGTCAGGCGCCTGCCCTCTCCTTGCTCTATCACACAATCATCTAACTAGAGGGCAACACAGCCTGACGGGAAATGGACTCATCTCCCCATATCACCCCATGTCGGCCTCAGCAGTGGGGCAGGAAGCAATGCACTGGGGAGACACCAGGCCAGGAAGGAGGCAGCAAAGAGGTGTTGTCACTCCCCAATTTACCCCCAGAGGCCAGGGCATAAGAACATAAGAGAAGCCATGTTGGATCAGGCCAACGGCCCATCAAGTCCAACACTCTGTGTCACACAGTGGCAAAAAATGTTATATACACACATACACTGTGGCTAATAGCCACTGATGGACCTCTGCTCCATATTTTTATCTAAACCCCTCTTGAAGGTGGCTATACTTGTGGCCGCCACCACCTCCTGTGGCAGTGAATTCCGCATGTTAATCACCCTTTGGGTGAAGAAGTACTTCCCTTTATCCGTTTTAACCTGTCTGCTCAGCAATTTCATCGAATGCCCACGAGTTCTTGTATTGTGAGAAAGGGAGAAAAGTACTTCTTTCTCTACTTTCTCCATTCCATGCACAAATTGGCACAAATTGGAGGGAGTTTCCCTGCAAAGAGATCCCACCAACCTCCACCTTTTGGGTGTCCTACCTTGTACTCTTGGGAGGCCTCCTCAAGAGGAAGGACTTCATGATCTCTGTGCTCCTTGGATCGGTCACAGACCACACAGATGAGGGCTTCATCGTCCTTGCAGAAGAGCTTCAAGGGCTCCTGGTGCTTCTGGCAAACTCTCCCTTTTCCAGCTGCCACTGCTGCCTGATGTCCAAAACCAAGACACAGGATTTGTTTCATTTTTTCCTATCCCCCAGGACAGTTTCTCTCTGTGTAATGACTTGATTATGGTTCTCAGTTGGAGTTTGGGGAGGGGAGAGGCACTTTCTCGATGTGAGGGATCTAGAGGTGCCGCTGTCAAGAAAGTGGCCTTTCTCCAAGCCATTTCGTGGCCTTTCAGATTTTGGCTCATGGTTGGGGCCTAGTAAGTGACAGAAGGCCCCTATCAGGGAAACAAGTGTCCCGATGGCTTGCAGTTCAGAGAGAGATCAGGGATGAGAAGGCCACACATCATGGAACCTTCAAGATCATGGAACGTTCACGGCTGAGACCCAATGGGAGACTGGCAATCCCACCCCCTCATTCGTGCAAGGAACCTGGGTGTGTGTGTGTGTGTGTAAAAGCTTGCTTGGACTGTGGGCATACGCAAGCTGAAGAACGTGTTGCATGTCTAAGCAATGCCCAAGATTGGCCAAACGGGATCAGGCCAGCTGAGAGCAGTCTGGTCATCCTTTTGACTAGGTTGGGTGTTGTGTGCTCAAAATACTCGACTCTTGGATTTAGGACTCTGAAACTGAGACCCGTGGGGAGTCTGGCAATCCCATCCCCTCATTTGCACAAGGAACCTGGGAAGGGGAAGGTGAGAGCTTGCTGGGACTGTGGGCACACATGTGAAGGACAAAAATTACATTAAGACCTGAGAATCTCCTGTCTGCAGACTGGCAAGCCCTCCCTGCGAGCGTAGTCTGCTAGAATAAGTAAGTCTCATAGCAGAACGGCACGTGCATTCTTTCAAGTTTCTGGAAGTTGCTTCTCAGGGGAAAGGGGCGTAAGAAATTAACAAGTCATTAGGCAGGTGCTTACAAATAACAAACCACAATTAATTGGGCGTGGTTATTAGATCAGGGGCAGGACCACTGACCTCGCAGAGGGAGGCTTCCTCCTCTTCCTTGCGGACTCCCCCCTTCGCACCGGCCTCTTGCAGAGCGACTCTCTCGGCTATTTCCACAAAGTTGGCCAGTTGCTGGTTCGGCCTGAGGCTGTTGGGCTGAGCTTTTCCTCTGCACTGGGGGCAGGAAGGCTCCGCGGCCCCCGACGGCTCCTCCCAGCTGCGGGTGAGGCAGGCTCGGCAGAAGTTGTGGCCGCACTCGGCGATCATGACGGGGTCCCTGAAGAAGTCCAGGCAGATGGAGCAAGAGGCTTCCTCGCAGAGATCGTGCAGGGGACCCCCAGCCGCCATGGCAGCCGCCTCCGCCAAGCGAGGAGAGAGACGAAGAGAGCTACTTTCGCTTTCCCTTCCTGGAAATCAGCTCCCTGCCGGCGCCCAATCAGCGGCCGAAGAGCGAACCGGCGCCAAGAAAGAGAGTGGCGGGAAGACAGCCCTTGGCAGGGAATTCGACCCTAATGGGGAGCAAAGTCTGAGTTCAGCTCAGACTTCATTTGGAGCAGGAGCTCACAGGAGCCTCGCTCCGGAACCTCTGAATTGTATCGTGCTCTTTCTTGCTTGCTTCTGGGCTCCATGGCCTGTCAGAATTTTGCTGAACTCTAAGCTTTGACAAACTTTCTAACATCCCCCCCACACATACACACACAAATAATGGGGAAATAACCCAAACATGACGCAGAGAGGTAGAAATCTTCATCATGCCACTGTGCCCACATAGGAGAAAGTACTTTTAAAAGTACGATGGGAGTAAGATTTTATTTGGACAGTTATAATTAAAGAAGCAGTTTAAGGTAGATGCTGAGCTGATATAATTTAGGACACCTTCCGGTGATGTCAGGGGTGTGTGGCATATGCAAATGAGTTATGGAAATGAGTTGTGCTAATGAGCACTGGCATCTCTTTTTCTATGAAATAACCCCTAGTTCAGCGGCACCTTTAAGACCAAAATGTTATATTCAAAGTATACAGAGAGAGGTCCCCTTTACCCTCCTTTGGCTGCTATTTGGAAGCAACCCAGAGGGGAGAGGCTTCCCTTTGGTCTCTAGGGGACTAGCCCATGCAGTGTTCCAGGGGCTGAGAAGTTTCCCTGTAGGGCTTGACGGGAGTGGGGGGAAGGTCAGAGGTTTCCAGCAACTCCCCTCCCACAAAAAAAAAAAAAATCCTGGAAAAGTTCCCCCAAAGATGAGATTAAATCAGCAGAAAACCAAGAGTGCCTGGACCTGGATAGCCCAGGCAAACCCAATCTTCTCAGATCTCAGAAACTAAGCAGGGTCGACCTGGTAAGTGTTAGGATGGGAGACCTCTCTGGAATACCAAGTGAGGAAGACAAGGGCAGGCTTTATTCAGCCACCTCTCTGAATATCCTCCTGGCCCCCAGTAGGGGTCAGTCACCAGAGGACACCATGACTTCCAGGTGTGCGCACACACACACACACACAGAATCACAAAAATACCAGCCAGAGAGAGAACCTAGCAGTAAGCTTCCTGAGTCTTTTTGTTTCCCTGCTAAAACACCATCTGTATGCTGACTCCTGTTGCAAAGCAACAATGAAAAGATACAGTGTTTGAGCAGAAATGCCACTGGGGACAAAAGCGCAGAAGCCCCTTCCCCTCACTTGGTTTCCCTATTTAAGCTGCAGCTTCCCTAACTACACTTTGGGCACAGAAATAAAACTCCGGGAGGGGGGGGGGAGAGAAATCTACATGCGGCCAGGGCTTTTTTTGTAGCAGGAACTCCTTTGCATATTAGGCCACACACCCCTGATGTAGCCAATCCTCCAAGAGCTTACTGTAGGCCCTGTAAGAAAACCCCTGTAAGCTCTTGGAGGATTGGCTACATCAGGGGTGTGTGGCCTAATATGCAAAGGAGTTCCTGCTACAAAAAAAGCCCTGCAAGCATTCCAAGTACTCCTCCCCCTTAGAATCAGCACCGTTTGAATCCCACAAGTCTAAATTCAGTCTCAGTAGGGTAGCTATCAGTGATTCTAGCATATTTTGGGGGAGGAGTGTTCAGGGAATGAGCTGTCTCTGAGTAAAATTCCAGCTGCAAGATTCCACCCCCCACCCCCCTTCTCAGCTCAGTACATGTCAGGTGTTAGTTACTGGGGAGAGCAGCCCGCCTCAGCACTGACCGCCCAAGGCCCCTGTGCAGGCATCCAGCAGCCCTGCCCATTCATTTTACTGGTTTCAGCTGGAACAGTTGGAAGGGGGGGGATAGATCCAGGTGGGCACCTGTTTTGGTCTGAAGCAGCAGCACAAAGTCTGAGTCCAGGGGAGCCTTTAAGACCAACAAAGTTTTATTCAAGGGATCAGCTTTTGTGTGCAAGCACACTTCCTCCGGTACACTGAAATGGAAGGTGACAGTTCATGGATATGCAGACAGTGGAAATTAGCATACAGTGTAATGACAATGTTTAAATAGATGTGAAAACTAAACGGGAATAACAAGTTAAGTAAAGCAAGTAAACATGTCAAAATAGGAGATTGGTTTTGTCTAAGTATCTTTCTCAGTCAACATGGTTTTTGTGGGGAAGTTTCTCTCGTCTCTTGGGAGTGGGGGGGAGTCCTGATTGGTTGAAGGAGATCAAAAGATCATTGGCCTAAGTTTGAGTTAGGCAAGTCAGCTGCCTGCTGTTGATTTTCCCCGCTCCCCAGAATACTAGAACTCCAGGGCATTCAATGAAGCTGACAGGAAGTAGGTTCAGGACAGGTAAAAGGAAATACTGTTTTACACAGAGAGTGATTAAAATGTAGAATCCACTGCCAGAGGATGCAGTGATGGCCACAGGAATCAAGAGCTTTCAGAGGGGATTAGACAGATTCATGGAGGATAAGTCTATCAGTGGCTACTGGCCATGGTGGCTGAGGGGAACCTCCACATTCAAAGGCGCTAATCCTCTGAATCCCAGAGCCAGGAGGCAATGGGGTGGAGAGAGCTGACAAAGAGAATTTTTCTCCTCCTCCAAAAATATTAGAACATGGGGACATCCAATGAAACTGATGGGCAGTAGGTTCAGGATGGACCAAGGGAAATACTTCTTTCCACCAAGAGTGGTTAAAATGTGGAATTTGCTGACAGAGGATGCAGTGATGGGCACATGAATGGACAGCTTTTAAAGGGAATTAGAAAGATTCATGGCAATAGGGCTATAGGTGGCTACTAGCCATGGAGACTGAGGGGAACCTCCACTTGCAGAGGTCGTCAATCTCTGAATTCTAGCACCACCAAGCAAAGGCATCTATGCCCTGTTGTTGAGCCTAGGTGATTGCCTAGGGCGCAGAGGGCACGAAGCACCAGAGTGTGCAGGTCTGCAACACCCCAGCCCACTCTTCAAGTAGAACGCTGTTCAGAATTCTAGTGTTAAGTCTACACTTTGCGGGCCTCGTCTGCTGAATATTGAACCACTGGCGCATGGAACATTCATATTGAAAGTGGCGGGGGCTTGCCTTGTCTGTCAACATTTTTGCTTCAATAATAGTTCTAGAATCTGTTCACTTCCTAGCAACAGTAACATTTACAAGTAGATTTTGGCTTTCCTTCAGTATACGTCCTTTATAGGCCACAATTCTCTCTCTCTTCAGAATCTTCAGACAGTTTGAGAACTGATCCTGGGTGTGGGTGAGGAAAAGACCCCAAACTGAGATCTGTTTTCTATAAAACAAGGAATACCAGGGCTGGGATGCAGAGGCAGGCAACAATAGGCAAAAGCTACCTCTCTGAAAATCCAAGCCTCACTAGGGGTCACTAGAAGTCAGCCATGACTTCCAGGTACAGACACACACATGCATGCACACAAAACATACAAGAAGCAAAACTGTCATTTAAGGGCTAAACTAGATATAACTGCCTCATGTCTGTAACAGGATCTTCAACGACATTTCTGAAATATTGCACAAAGGTAGCTTCCTCACAAGAATGGTGTCCTGTTCTCTGTTTGCCACTTCAGTACAAAGATATTCACAGGGGCAACTCTCCTTCCTCATGGAGATTTACTCCATCCGCCCACCATTCCACCCACAGGAGAGTTTTTTGTACTAAAAAAATTCAGTCAGTATATCACTCAACAGGGGTTTTTTTGAGCAGGAACACACGGGAACGCAGTTCTGACTGGCTTGGTTTCAAGGGTTGTGGCCTAACATGCAAATTAGTTCCTGTTGGGCTTTTTCTACAAAAACTCAAGCAATATACCCAAGCACTGAAAATTTTAAAAAGGCAAAAAGCTAACTGATTTGGGTGGAGGGGGCGCAGTTTGAGGAGAATGCCAGGCAAGAGGCTAAATGGCACTGGATTGGGGGGTGGGAGGTGGAGAAAAGGCATACCTTCCACTCCACATTTTCCCATGCTCTTTGTGTGGTGGGATTTTAGTAAGATGACTTAAAGTTCATGCCTTACGGTATGATAGGGGTTGGGTTTTATCAGATACGCCTGTCCTCTGAGAGATTTTACTCAAGCAGGACATGGACCTGGCTTGCGTGACCGAGACCTGGGTACAAGAGGGAGATCTGGTAGCTCTCTCTCAAACAGCTCTCCCGGGTTACTCGGTCTTTCACCAATTGCGGACTAGTGGGCGGGGGGGAGGAGTGGCGTTGTTCATACGTGAGGCTTACTCCAAAGATCGAGGGTATTGAATGTGCGGGCCTGGCGTGGGAGGTTGGAGAGGGGTGGGCGATTTGGCTGGTGTACTGTTCGCCTAGCGCACCAGCCAACGCCTTACCGTCCCTGCTTGAGGCCGTGGCAGGCTGGGCGTTGGAGCACCCAAGGTTGGTGATCCTTGGTGACTTCAACGTCCATGCGGACGACCCGACCTCCAAGCCGGTGGCGGACCTAGTGTCATCCATGGCAACACTGGGACTCTCTCAATTTGTCACAACCCCCACCCACCAGGCTGGCCACATGTTAGACCTGATCTTTGCGGCCGGGGTTATGGTGGACGATGTAACTACAGAAGCAGTGCCATGGTTTGACCACCTTGCTCTCAGGGCTCGCATGGACATTCCATTCCAAACCTGCTTAGGCGACGAGTGTATTATGGCTCGCCCGCGGAGCCAAATAGACCCGGAACGGTTCCAGATGGCTCTACGGGATCCCTGGCCCTCTGGCGGTTCCCTCGATGGCCTTATTGAGTCTTGGAATAGCCGGCTCTCTACGGCCATTGATGAGATCGCACCTCGGCGCCCTCTGCGACCTCGGATCAGGCTGGCTCCATGGTATAACCATGGAATTATGCCAGCTGAAACAGGGTCTCAGATGGCTAGAGAGGCAATGGCGGTGTACTCGGGACGAAGCGACTAGAGCATCTTATAGAGAATTTATGAGGTCCTATGAGATGGCAGTCAAGGCCGCAAAGAAGATATTCTTTGCGGCTAAGATTGCGTCTGCAAATTCGCACCCGGCACAATTATTTAGAACAATTCGGAATCTTACTACATTGCCGCAAGGCAAACCAAATGTTAAGGAATTGGAGATAGGCTGTGAGGCTTTTGCGAAATTTTTTGCAGACAAAGTCCAATCGCTCCGCCACGATTGCCCTGCCATGTTGGATACAGTAAGTGGACTCGAGGCTCCATGCCTGCCTTCTGGTTTGACCCTGGATCGTTTTGACCTTCTCAGCTTGGAGGAAGTTGACAGAATCCCCTCTGCTGCACGCCCAACAACTTGCGATTTGGACCCCTGCCCCTCCTGGTTAATTAAAGCTTGCCAGGGGGAGGTAAGACGTCCTATACGGGACATAAATAGATCTCTTTCAGAGGGTCTTTTCCCAACCCCTCTGAAGGAGGTAGTGGTCCGCCCTCTCCTGAAAAAGGTCACATCAGATCCGGCCGAATTGGCGCATTACCGGCCGGTCTCAAATTTGCCCTTTCTGGGCAAAGTAATAGAGAGGGCTGCGGCGTTGCAGTTGCAGTTTTCTGGATGACGCTTCCACCTTAGATCCTTTTTAGTCTGGCTTCCGCCCAGGCCACGGGACGGAGACAGTATTGGTCGCCCTCATGGATGATTTCCAGCGACATCTGGATCGAGGCGGTGTGGCAGTATTGCTGTTGCTAGACCTATCGGCGGTGTTCGATATGGTCGATCACCGGCTGCTGATCCGCCGCCTCGCCGATGCAGGGATTCAGGGGTTAGCCTTGCAGTGGCTCTCCTCTTTTCTTGAAGGTCGGGGACAAAGGGTGGCGATTGGGGGAGAGCTGTCTCAGAGGCACCCACTTAATTGTGGAGTGCCTCAGGGGGTGGTTCTCTCTCCAATGTTATTTAACATCTATATGCGCCCCTTTGTCCAGATTGCCCGAGGACATGGGCCGGCTTGTCACCAGTATGCTGATGACACCCAGCTCTATCTATTGATGGGTGGCCGGACCGCTGACGCCCCTGTAGATCTGGATCAGGCATTGCAAGCCGTGGCTGATTGGATCAAGCTGAGTGAGTTGAAATTGAATCCAGCGAAGACTGAGGTCCTTTGCCTAGGCCGCAGCGGTCCGGAAGGAGGGATCCCCCTTCCAGCTTTTGACGGGGTGCCACTGGTACCAGTGCGTGAAGTCAGGAGCTTGGGAGTGCTACTGGAGTCTTCCTTGACAATGGAGGCCCAGATAGCTGCCACTGCCAAATCTGCCTTTTTTCATCTTAGATGGGCGAGGCAGCTGGCCCCCTTCTTGGAACGAGGCGACCTGGCAGCAGTGATCCATGCGACGGTCACCTCGAGATTGGACTACATGGGGCTGCCCCTGTACCGAACGCGGAAACTACAGCTAGTGCAGAACGCAGCAGCCAGGCTACTAGTGGGACTACCTCGGTGGGAACACGTGCGGCCTAGGCTGCGGGAACTGCACTGGCTGCCAATTGTATACCGGGTTCATTACAAGGTGCTGGTTATCACCTCTAAAGCCCTATATGGCCGAGGACCTGCCTACCTCAGGGACCGCCTCTCTCCATATGTTCCCCAGAGAGCACTGCGTTCCAGCTCACAAAATCTTTTGGAAATCCCTGGGCCTAAGGAGGCCAAACTTAAAACAACTAGGGAGCAGGTCTTCTCTATAAAAGCGCCACAATGGTGGAATCAGCTACTGGAAGAGGTGCGGGCCCTACGGGATCTTAACCAGTTCCGTAGGGCCTGCAAAACTGCCCTCTTCCAAGTAGCCTTTTAAGATGTAACCAGAACGAATATTACGCTGTCTTGGATAAACAGAGACTGTAGCACCACTGTATTGTTTTAGCTTATTCTTAAAATTAATTTATATATTGTATTTATACTGTTGATTGATTTTATCTGTTATTGTTGTACCATGATGTTGTATCATGCTCTGTAAGCCGCCCTGAGCCTGCCTTGGCGGGGAGGGCGGGGTATAAATAAAAACATATTATTATTATTATTATTATTATTATTATTATTATTATTATTATTATTATTATTATTATGTTCATCACAGACTGACAATTACATTAGCTCCTATGGATGGAAAAAGGTATTTAATGTGTGATTTTATTCTTGCCACTTTTGTTGTTCTGGACAAACACCTGATAGTCTTTGGGCAGAGCAATCAGCATACATTCTTTAAGAAATAGTAGTGCACTTTAATTGGGTATTTGTTTAATGTAATAAATTCTGTATGCTGCATATTCTGTGCTACATGATTAACTATAATTGCAACAGTTTTAATTTTAATAAATGGTTTTAATTTTGGAACAGGTTTCTCTCTCTCAGTTCATGGGATTCTTGCCATGGCTTAATGGCAGAGCATCTACTTAGCAAGCAGAAGATCCCGGACTGACTCCCTGGCATTTCTAGTTGAAATGAAGAGGTAGCAGCTGATGCGAAAGAACTCCACCTGACTCCCTGGAGAGCCGCTGCCAGTCAGAGTGGACCTGGACAGACCGAGAGTCTGACTCAGAATAAGGTAGTTTCATGTGTAGGTCTCCCACCCCCCAGTGCTGTTCTTCCAATCTGAACTGCTACCACACAGCTATGGTGTGCAAGAGGGGACACACACAGGTATCAAATCTCCACACTATTCTCAGCCAGCACTGCCACCACACCCTCGGCGAACAGCAGCTCTTTACACAAAGAATGATTCAAATGTGGACTTTGCTGCCAGAGGATGAAGAGATGGCCAAAGGAATACACAACTTTGAAAGGGGATTAGATAGAGATCCTTTTCAAACTGTCCTTGCATTCCATTTTAGTAACTGGTTGCTAATAAGATTTTGTTCCTGTCATTTCAGACAGACCAGTTTTAGTATCTGGCTCCTAGTGGAATTTATTTACCTGCTCATGCAAACCACTTTTTTTGGGTCACCAAAGTGTGTTTAAGCCACTTTTGAGAGAACCTGCTTTCTTCCATTTTCAGCCCCTTCACAGCATGTCTGAATCACTGTGGTATGCTGTTTAAAATCTTCATAATTCTTCCAACAGTGCTTTTTTCCTGCCCTTTTTTGCTACACAATCTCCCTCGGACTTAAAAAAAAAAAAACCATGTTCTAAGGTAAGCATAGAGGAGTAGAAGTTGCCACCACCACCCCAGCCCTGCAGGATGTCAGAGAGGAGGAATGGGAGCTGCTGCTGCCTGGCGCCCTTGCCCAGTAAGCCAGACAGTGGAGGTAGTGGCCCCATGAGTGGAAGGGGAGGGAGGGTAAGGAGACCCCTTGGTTTCTGCTCACCACTGCACCAATGAAGCAGGAGATGGCAGCACATTAGAGTGGCTCTTCAGGGGTGAGCACAGCAAACAAAGTGGGCAGGATTTGGTATTTCCCCCAACAAGTCTCAAGAGGCCCCTGCTTGTTATCACCAGATTTTCCAGGAATGTAGATTATATCAGGGTGGCCAAATTGCTATATGTAAGAGCCACGCAGAATAAACATCAGATGTTTGTGAGCCGCAAGACACGAACGTCAGATGTTTGAGAGCCACAAGACACGAACGTCAGATGTTTGAGAGCCACAAGACAAGAAGGAAGGCAGACAGGCATACAGGCAAATAGATGGGGGAGGGAAGGGTAGAAAGAAAGCAACTTTAAATGCATTCCCCAAGTTTCTGTCTGACTTGGCTTGGATAAGTGATTTAAACAGAGAAATGCCTTCTAGGCAGCTGATGGAGTGGTGGGGGCTTCAAGAGTCATATAATGTGTATGACACAGTCACATGTGGCCCCTGAGCCACAGTTTGGCCACCCCTAGATTATATATTAGTATGACCATCTGTGCTGAGAGCCCGTGCATTGCACAAGGTGGTAGGACTTGAACTGATGAGGCCTGGGTTCAAATTCCTGCTCAGATATAAGATTGCCCCCCTCTGGAGGGGGGCTGAATATCTGTGGACTGGATGGCATTATGCCCTCCCCCCCACACACACACACACTTGGTCCCTCCCCTCCCCTCCCCAGACCTCCCCCTCCCCAGCTCTGCCCCCAAACTCTCTGGGGTGAAGCTCACTCGCTCTGGGCCTGACTTCCCTCTCAGGGTCACAGTGAGGATAAAGCAGGAGCTCCCAGTTCCTCGGAGAAACAAAGGAGAGCAAGATGGCTGTGTGGATGTTGAAGGGCCTGTAATGGTTTGAAAAGAGGCACAAAAGCAACCGGAAGAGAAACCTTAAAGCAAGCAGAGGCCAGCAGGAGCCTGGCTACGCAAATCCACCCCTGGATTCTTCTGTCCAACTGCAGAGTTGTGGATGGATCAAGTCTGTAAATGACGGCACTGTCTAGGACTTCTCTGGCAGTTATGACATAGCTTCCCACCCCCCAAAAAACAAACAATTAAAGCAGCAGTGTTTTCAACATAACTTTATAATAAGCATAACATCTTCTCAGTCTCTGGTACAGCCGATAAACAAGTGCTATAAGCGCAGCAACCTGCATAGGGAGAGGACCCTCAGAAAAGGTAGGCTGAACCCAAGCAAGATCTAACAGTTGGTGCCCATTAAAGAACAGAGGAAGTCCCAAACTGAAGCACACAGGGCCTCTTCTTCCTTCCTCTGTAGGCTCTGTGGCAATTCCTCTCTTGTGCTTGAGAAGAACGAAGGCTGGAGAGATGGCGGGGGAGGGGGGGTCTGTTCAGAGCTCGCCTGCATCTTGTACAATGGGAAAGGCATTACTGTCAGTTTAAGAAGATACGAAAGGGGGGGGGGGGAGGAATGTTGGGAAATGGAGGGGGAAATGTCTCCATTTTCCCCCTGTCAGTTTTGGTGGCTGGAGACAGGAGTGGGGTTGCCAGCTTCCAGGTGGGGCCTGGAGATCTCCCACTTTTACAACTGATCTCCAGCTGGCAGAGATCAGTCCCCCTGGAGAAAATGGCTGCTTTGGAGCATGGACGCTATGGGACTGTACCATGCTGAGTCCCCTCCCCAAACCCCGCCCTCTCCCAGATCTACCTCCCAAAGTTTCCAGGTGTTTTCCAACACAGACCTGGCAAACCTAGACAGGAGAGGTCTTTACAGGTATGGAGAAATAATATTCCCGATGGTCCTGGTATCAAGAAAAAGTCCTATGAAGATATTTTGAGGCGGCCTTTTTTATACACCCTAAAGAAGGGCAGGAGGGTCTCTCCATGGAAGGAGGCCCCAGAGAACTCGTAGAGAAGGGCTGCTCGGTCAGCATCAAAAAAGGCCACTCGACCCCCAGCATAGTTCAGGCACACTCGGATCCTCTTCAGCTCCCCACTCACAGTCAGGGGAGGGTAAGCTTTTATACCAACCCTGTGCATCCCTGCCCACTTCCCCACAGCCCACATCCCTTCCTCAGGAGTAAAAGTGAGTTCTCCCTTCCTCCTCACAGACTTTCTGGCCACCCCCACAGCCCAGTTTTCCTCACTTCCCACAAGGATTTCCCAGAAATGGCGGCCTCCTGTGAATCCCTCACAGCCCAGCACAGCATTATAGTTCTCAAATCTCTTCGGACTGGTGGGCAGAGTTTGAGCTGTTTCTCCCATTTGCACGCTTTTCTGACCCTCAGACAGGATGAGCCATGGATGGGCCGTGTCTGGATCCAGAGTCACATTTGCTGTTGAGGGAAAATGAGACAAGAAGTGAAACGGCATCAGCTGGAGGATTTCACCCACTGGCCTGTTTGGCTTCCTTCTCCTGCCAGTCGTGGCCTCCTCCCACCTCTGCCACCCTCTCCTTGGTCATCAGGCTCTCCTGCCTGCTCCTGCCCTTCTAAAAGGCAGAGCTGTCTTCCCGCATGCTTCAGAAGGCAGACAATGTACACAACAAGCACCCACAGGGACACCATCTATTTCCTCCCGTATCCCATCCTGAAAAGAGAACTACGAAGAAGAGGGAAAAAAAACAATGGCAATTTCAGTCATAGGCTTCTTTGGTTAGAAATCGCACACAAGAACAGAAGATTTGTCTCCCTTATCATGAATCTTCCTTCTTGCTGGTCCTGGGGTAGGGCAGTCTCTACTTCTGGGAGAAGCTCATTCCTGGAGACCGGGAGAGTCCAGAACCTTGCAATTCTGGGAGGGGAGGGGCTTCGCTCCCAGGCCCCAGTCTGGCCCTGAAGCAGCACAGCTCCCTCTCCAAATGATCAAACATGAAATCAGACCTCCAATAAAATGGTCCAAAAAAACCTCCAACCGACCACACAGAGAACAGGGTGAAGAACTCAAAAGAGACGCCCACCAGTTCAGGAAACTGAAATTGAGGCAAAGAAGCCCCATAGAGTCAATACAGCACACCTACTCTGGCTCAAGTGCCTTCTGAGAAAGGGAATTCACCCCTTGGATGGGAAGAGACTGCCCTACTCTAGGACCTGTTGGAACTCAGTCCTAAAATGGCTGACTGACTCCATCTTAGTAATAGTAATGTTGTTTCTGCAATGTCATGCTGAGTCATGCTGCATCATGATCCAGCTGTTACCTGTTACTGAGGTAAGGTGGGATGACCTCACCTGTAATTAGGCTTTGTGCTGACTCACAGAGCTGATGCAACCCTGATGATTGGTATGTGTACTTAGGGAAGCTCAGTGAGCTTGCTCTGTCTGCCTGTAAGGATTGTGGGTTCTGTGAGGCCCGCTATCTGGGTGGCAGCGATCACTGCTGGTGTTGGATCCTATGCTACTGTGCTTGGATCGTGCTGTGTATACTTACTGCTGTATACTGTTATCTACTGAAGTGTGTACTGATTACTGTGTATGACCTTGGCCTGGCAACGACTCTGAATATTGGATACTATTCCTGGTAAATATATCTACCATTGAATACAGCTGTTTCTCTTGTCTATTAATTCCTGTGTTTTGCCTGTCCCTCTCCTTCAGCTCTTCTGCTGCGTGCAAAATACTCTAACATTGGTTCTGGGCCCAGAGCTCCCAGTGCTCCCAGTGTTTCCAGAGGTGCTGCTGTTCTGAAGACAGAGGAGGCAACACAGTGTTTTGGAAGAGACGGAGGCAAACTGCCAAGTTGCCCAGGTGTCCAGTGATAAGTAGCAGAGATGGAAGCTGCAAATGTTGTTTCCTTCTCTGGGCTCAGCATTACTAAGCTGAATGGGACTAACTATGCTACGTGGTCCCAGAAGGTCAGTCTGTTATTAAAGCACCAAGAGCTGTGGGAGGTGGTGGCTGCTCCTTTACGGGGGTTGTTGGCAGCTGCTGAGGACAGAAAAGCTGCAGACCTTTTGCGTAAAAAGGATGTTAAGGCTTTGTCTTTAATAGGTCTTTCTCTAGACGACTCCCAGCTGGTGCATATAGCAGGACTGGAGACGGCTAATGACTGCTGGAATGCTTTGAAGGAAATTTACGTCCGAGGAACTGTCGGTTCTCAGATTCGTTTGGTGAGGAAGCTTCTGCATACCAGGCTGGCAGCTAATGCAGATATGTTATCTCATATAGAGTCTATGCGTAGGATGTTTCTAGAGCTAAGAGAGCATGACCAAATGTTTTCTGAATCACAGGAGGTGTGCATACTTTTAAGTTCCTTAGATGCATCATATGACGCTGTGATAACGAGCCTGGAGGGTTTGCCTGAGACAGGGTTAACCATGAACGTCGTAACTGGACGGCTTCTTGATGAATATGGCAAGAGACAGTCCAATTCCTCTCTACGTGCGGAGAGAAAGCCTGTCTGTAAGCCAGAGAGGGGCAGTGGATTTACTGTTAAGGAGGATCCTGACTGTCAAACAGGTAATGTAATGGCTGTAAGGAAGAAATGCTTCCGGTGTGGCTCATCTAGACATTTGTTTAGGAATTGTCAAGCCCAGAAAGGGAAAGAGAGACGGTCTGGAATGAGGTCTGCTGATAAGAGTGGTAATGTGCATCTCGTTACTACTGGTAAGTCAACTAACCACACTCAATCTTTCCTAATTGACAGCGGAGCGTCGGAGAACCTCTGTAGAGAGAGGAGTTTGTTTACTACTTACACACCTGTTGATAACCAGTCTGTTGTTTTAGCAGATGGAGTTAAAGCAACTGTTTTTGGCAGAGGGAAAGTGTTCCTGCCAAGCCTAAGGAAGGAGCTTCAAATGGGTTTTGTTCCTTCACTTAAGATGAATCTGCTGTCTGTGTCTGCTCTGTGCAGGGAAGGTTTCAAACTGCAATTTGACACCTCGTGCTGTGAGCTGAGGACCAAGGACGGTTTGTGTGTAAAAGCTATGCTGAAGGAAGATTTATACTTCTTGCATACCAAGGTACAAACGTGTAATAACGTCTGTGTAAATAAACCAGTGCATGATAATTGCTGTCATCTTTTACACAGGAAATTAGGCCATGCTGGTTTTCCTGCTCTAAAGAAGACTGTTGAACAGGCAGAAGGTATTAATCTTAAACCTTGCAAGGAATTTCTTGACTGTGAAATCTGCAAGCTTGTGAAGTCTACAAAAGCTCCTGTGCGTACTCCAAGTAAATTTACTAGTAAGAAACCTCTTGACCTAGTGTTCTTAGACCTGATAGGGCCCTTTAAGGAGTCAGTGGGCGGGGCCAAATATGTCTTAAGTATAGAAGATCACTATTCAAGGTATGGTTTTGTTTACCTGTTGAAAGCTAAAACTGAAACCTTTCAAAATATGCAGAATTGGCTAAGGTTTGTTAAGAGAAAAACTGGAAATGTGCCTGCATGCATTATTTCTGATAGAGGCTCGGAATTTGTTAATAAACGTTTTCAAAGTTTGTTTGCAGAGCTTGGGATTGAGCACAGATTGACTGCTCCGTACAGACCTACCCATAATGCTTTTTGTGAGAGAAGAGGCCGTACATTGCAAGACATGTGCCAGTGTATGTTACGTGATGCAGATATGCCCTGGAGATTTTGGGCAGAGGCTATGTGCTGTGCCAACTACAACCTGAACAGAGTTTGGTGTTCATCTACTGGCAAAATACCAGCAAGCCTATGGCATGACAAGGTAACTAACTTGGCAAATTTGCATGTATTTGGAGTTACAGCTTTTGTTCATATTCCTCAACAGCTCAGACGTAAAGGCCAACTGAAGGCTAGACGTATGAGGTTTCTCGGGTATGAGAGGAACGGGAGCTGTTATCGTTTTGGCACGCTCGACAGTCGTGAGGTGGTGATTAGTGCTTCAGCCACGTTTCTGGAGAGATCAGAGGGCTGGGATCGTTGCACCCAATCGCCAGCGTTCTGTCTTGAGGATGACCAGGGAATCCGGTTACAAGTCAGCTCGATGCCTAGCAACCCAGAGGAGGGAGAGGCGGCTGAATTAACCCCAAAAGAAGAGATGCCTGACGAGGAGGAGATGGAGGAGAAGCCTACTCGTGAGGAATCATCCGGGAGGAATGTGCCAACTGATGAGCCTGCATTGAGGAGATCTACACGTGAAAGAAGAGCTCCTGAGAGATTTAGTCCTGTAATGTCTGCTATACATGAGCCTGAGAAATATACTGACATTTTCTCTTTGTCCAAGGAAGAGCAGTGTAACTGGAAGGCTGCTATGGACGATGAACTTTCTTCCCTGAAACGTTTAAATGTTTATGTTGAGACTGATACTGTACCTACTGGTGTCTTTATATCGAACCTAGGGGGAAGCTAGCACTGAAAGTCTATACAGATGCAAGTTTTGCAAGTGACTGTGAAACCAGAAAGTCAACAACAGGTCTTTCCATATATTTGGGAGAGGTATTAGTATGCTGGAAGACACAAAAGCAGCGTGTGGTTGCCTTGTCCACCACAGAAGCAGAGTTCTGCGCCCTTTCTACCGCTTGTACTGAGGTAGAATGGTTTAGACAGCTACTAAAGGACCTGCATATAGAGGCAGAGAAGCCTGTTGAAGTTCTGGAAGACAATCAAGCTGTGATTGAGATTGCAAAAGCGGAAGGAGTAAAGACAAGGAATAGATACACTGACATAAGGTACCAGAATGTCAGATCATGTATCATGGAAGGGTTGATAAACATAAGGTATTGTGATACTGGCCACAATACAGCAGATATGTTTACGAAACCCCAGACTATGGAAAAGCATAATGAGCACTGTAAAAGGCTCGGATTGAGAAACGAACAGAACTATTAAGAGGAGAATGTTGGAACTCAGTCCTAAAATGGCTGACTGACTCCATCTTAGTAATAGTAATGTTGTTTCTGCAATGTCATGCTGAGTCATGCTGCATCATGATCCAGCTGTTACCTGTTACTGAGGTAAGGTGGGATGACCTCACCTGTAATTAGGCTTTGTGCTGACTCACAGAGCTGATGCAACCCTGATGATTGGTATGTGTACTTAGGGAAGCTCAGTGAGCTTGCTCTGTCTGCCTGTAAGGATTGTGGGTTCTGTGAGGCCCGCTATCTGGGTGGCAGCGATCACTGCTGGTGTTGGATCCTATGCTACTGTGCTTGGATCGTGCTGTGTATACTTACTGCTGTATACTGTTATCTACTGAAGTGTGTACTGATTACTGTGTATGACCTTGGCCTGGCAACGACTCTGAATATTGGATACTATTCCTGGTAAATATATCTACCATTGAATACAGCTGTTTCTCTTGTCTATTAATTCCTGTGTTTTGCCTGTCCCTCTCCTTCAGCTCTTCTGCTGCGTGCAAAATACTCTAACAGGACCACCGACAAGGGAGATGCACAGTGAGACAAATCTTCCATTCTCCAGTGGTCTGGGGTGGGGAAGTCTCCACATCTGGCACATAAGAAGCAGCATGCCTCAGAGAGGGGAAGAATCTCAGACTCTAGCCTGAAAAGGTATGCTCCAGGACCATTTTCTTCCAAAAGCAGTCCCAGCTGAGCCCATTTTGTCAATCCTGTAATGCCTGGTGAATGAGTAGAACAATTTCCCGGCTGCAGCCCTACAGACCACCTCTAAGGAAAAATAATAATAATATTTTATTTATATCCCGCCCTCCCCGCCAAGGCAGGCTCAGGGCGGCTAACAACATGTCCATACAGTAATTTATACAAAACTTTAAAATCAACATTAGGGAAGGACCATATAATGCTGAGGTTTCTGCCCCTCTGAGGGAGTGGGCTGTAACACCCAAAGGGGGATCCAGTCCCCTGGACTTATATGCCAGGAAAATGCAGCCTCTGAACCATCTGCTAGTGGTGGATGTGGAGACCTTACGGCTTAAGGAACATTCCCTAAAAGGGAATCAAATCTATTGGAAGCAAACAATTAAATGCCTCCAAAAGTGAGGGAAAGAAATGCTCACCATAGGACAGGGTCAGGGATATAGTGGCCACAGAGGCTGGGAAAATCTGGATTCTCCCACCCACATAGCAGCTGCCCAAACTTCACTGGAATCCTTTCCAAAACTCCAGTGGAAACTTGGTTTAAGTAAGCTGGGAAAACCCAGAAAGTGCCTGAATGCAGTGGAGAAGCAGCGGAAAACCTGCTACACATTGAACAAAGGGCAGAGCTAGAACTGACAGAAATATCCTTGGTACTTAATACTTAATTCATATTCCCAACACACACACACCCCCCAGCTGCTGCAAAAAGTAATGCCTGTTCTGGTATCCGCAGTGGAAATTTTAAAAGAATTGCAATATTACCAGTTGGAACTTCTTCTGGACTGGAGTTACCAACATGGAGCTATTGAACATCAGGCATGATCTATCCTGGGCTGGCAAACCTGATGCCCCACCTTTGGTAGGAGAACAGAGAGACTTTTCTTATGGAACTCAGTCAACCTGTTGCCCAGCAACCATTCTCCCATCACTTAAATATGGCGGCAGGTTTCATCCCCTCAACCTTTTCTTTCACCCTTACCAACAGAACAAGAAGGAACTGGCTGTGGCAGGGAGCATAAGATTTTGAGGAACGAAACAAGAGCATTCAATTGTGTTATCTCGGAGAACACCAAGTGGGAGAACACGAATTGTTAGGGGAGGTTTTTTAGTTTAGAAATAATTGATCAGTTTATGAAGAAAAATGTACCTTTCTGCAGATGAAGTCCAGAATCCAGAGTGTCTGAGGAAGCAAAGGAATGGAAAGTGAGCAGCAGGCCCTTCTTGTGACAAAAATACCAGCTAATAATACTATTTTCTTTTGGGGAGGGGAGGGGCATGATACAGCCCAATGTTGTCAAACTGCTGAAGCTAAGCTGAGTCTGTACTTGGATCGACCAAAGAAGACTCTGCAGAGGAAGAAAATAGCAAACACTTGTCTTGTTCACCTCCTGGTGGGGGTTGCCAGAAGTCATTTGTGACTTGATGGCACACAGGTACATATCTCTTCTGAGTTACAGCTTCAGGGTCAAGTAGAGACTATCTTGGGGGTGGAGGATTGTGTACAAATATTCAGATTTGTGTTCACAAGTGACTGGAGTTGAGATTCATGTCATAGAAAGTATGCTAAGGACTGCAGCCAAGGGTCCAAACTGGCTAAATTTAGACTTCTAGACAGAGGCTCCGCAGCACATACTGAGCTGAGTTACACTCTTCAGACTCACTGATTTCAATGGGCTTCGAAGGGTATGACTCTACTTTAAAACCAGTCTGTCCCTTTGAGACCATTCTGTGGGCTCTGCTACGACATACTCAAACAAACACAAACATCCAATCAAAGGGATCAGTTTTGATAAGTCTGATTTGGTCACAGACACATTGCAGAGAGAAGGGGGGGGGGGGTGTCCCTGAAACTGATCCAGCGGCTGTTTCATTAAAAATAGATGCCCTAAAGAGCAGCCTCCCTCCCTGTCATTTTAGGTGCTTGTTTCACCATCTACCTCACCATGTGCCCTTGCATGGTCACAGTAATGATCAGAGATCAACAACATAATATAATTTCGAGAAGTCCATGTAATGCAATTCTGAGCTGAAGTTATGGCAGAATTTTGATCAGAAAACTTTCCATGGTGAACTAAAATGGCCTTCTGAACTGATGCATAAACTCCACACATTCCTGGGTCTCTCAATGATATAGTCAGCCTGGAGCAGACTAAAACACATCTGGCCCACTCTAATGTCCAGTCTGAAACTCCAGCAGTGTTTCTTCATTACCTTTGAGTTGCTTCTTGATGCCCTCCAAAAGGAGATTTAAATCTGAGAAGTCCCAGATGTGCCGCTTCAGTGCAAGTGGAATAGCCACTGGATTCTCAAACGACTCCTTGTCTTCATACCTGGAGAAAATCCCATTAGGGTACCATCCATCCCATTCAGAATCTCCCTCCCTCCCCTCCGCCCCAAGTGGGTCAGAGAAGCAGAGGAAGGAACTGGCAGAAAGCCAAGGGAAACAGGCTGATGCTGAAAGCACTGAAAGGTGGGCGGGCTCTTGAAGAGGAATGCACAGCTCCTGCTTTCTTAAGAACTGGCTACACTAAACCTATTGGTTACTGTGACCAGAATTACTAAGTACTCATTACATTTATTATAATAAAGACAGGTAAATCAAAGATTACATATCATAGACAGACACACAAAAGGGTAAAGTCCTTTCTCTGAAAAAATTCCTAAATGATGGTCCAGATTCCAGTGTGGACTTCAATACCATGAAGTAAGTTGCAATTTCTTGAATCTCATGAAAGGTATCATTAGGATGCTCTGTATTCTCAGTGCTGGGGGGGGGGGGGGGGGCAACAGTGGGAGGGCTTCTAGTGTCCTGGCCCCACTGGTGGACCTCCTGATGGTACTTGGGTTTTTTGGCCGCTGAGTGACACAGAGTGTTGGATTGGATGGGCCATTGGCCTGATCCAACAGGGCTTCTCTTATGTTTTTATGTCTGGGGCAGTGATGCTCTGAATTCTTGGTGGTTCTTTTTTTTGGGGGGGGGGGGGCAAAGTGGGAGGGTTTCTAGTGTCCTGGCCCTACTGGTGAACTTTTTGATGGCACCTGGAGTTTTTGACCACTGTGTGACACAGAGTGTTGGACTGGATGGGCCACTGGACTGATCAAACATGGCTTCTCTTATGTTCTTATAGTCTTCACAAGCTGACCAGTTCAATCCGAGGATTAAGAAGGTTAATGTTAAAGATCCACTTACCTCTGCAATGTGCTTCTGACATCCTAAAGAAAGAAGGCAGAGGGTGAGAAGAAGAGAAAGAGACCTTCAGAGTAGGATGTGTTGTGTTCCCCTTGTGGACTTCCCCCCTTTTCTCTGCAGCCTTACAACATGATTCTGCCATGAAAGGGAAGAGAGGAGAGAGGGTCTGTCTGGGCATAAGTGCCATCACATCTGCACAGACATGCTAGACAGACAGCAGTGCCCAGAACAGCTGTGTGGATGCTGTTCCTGTAACCATATGCCGTTGCCACTGCGTGTCGGTGTGCATTTTATATATAAGTGACATTCCCCCCACCACACTGCCCCTAGACATCCTCCTTTTAAAATGGGTTGTGAAAAGTCTTGCATGTGACCCTCCTTCCTGGTTGGTGGTGTTGTCAAAGAGTTTCCCAGGAACCATGGGGTTCCTCAGACTGTTGGTTGAAACACAAACACACTTTGGCTTCCAGTGGCTGCAGTCTAACAGGGAGGGGCAGGGGGCTGTGGGGGAATGTATTTCCAGGGAGTGTTGTTTTGCAGGGCCCCTGGGATTGTCCAGTGTGCCCCTGGCTGGAGATGGAAAGGGGCAGAGGGGAAAGTGGCCCCGGTGCAGAGGTGAAAACTTGCTAGTGACATAAACTGGGCTGGTTTGCTTTTGCTTTTCTGCTAAACAGAGGGGATTTGGAGCCAGCCTTCTCCCCAAGGGGACTCTGCCTGTTTCTGCCACACTCTCACCTGCAGGAGATCACTGGCCGGCTGCTGACATTTCTCCTCCATCTTCCGGATGAGGCTTTCCAGAGAAGAGAGCTCCTCAGAGATTCTGGCCAGATGCCGATCCCTGTTTCTCACCACCTCCTTCTCCACCTCATCCATCTGGGCCAGCAAAAAATTCTTTTGTTTCTCCAGAATTGTGTGCAGTTTCATGAACTTGGCTTCTGTCTCTTGCTTCTGTTCTTTGGTTTGTTTCTGAGATGGAAAGAGAAGAAAAGCAGGCCAACGTCAGGAACACAGCTGGTCTCTGCAGTGGGAAGAGACGCTTGAGGAGGCTCCTATCCCATCCTATCCCGGAGGGGTTCTTTCAGCCACAGAGGATTCAGTCTGCAGCAGAAAACCCAGAAAGTAGAAGGGGCTTCTTGAGTCCATTTGTTCCCTCACTAAACAGCCTCCACAGGTTGATTTCCGCAGTTCCCATCGGGGGATGAGACATGATGGTTGAGTAGAAACACCACAGGGGGCAAAAGTGCTCAGAAGTCCCTCCCCTCCCTTGGTCTCCTAACCTTAACTGCATCTTCCCTGGCTGCATTATGGGCAAGAGAAATTTGTGGGGGTGGGGGGCAGGAATGTACATACTACTGAATATCCCAAGTTTGCCCCCCCTAGAATCAGCAGTGGCTGAACCCCACTTTCAGTTGGCCTTAATCCAGCCCTGCATTAGACCCTCCTGAGGTCTCAGTCTCCCTCCCCAAATCTCCAGAAGTTTCCCAACCTGGATCTGGCAAACCTATCCCCCCATCCCCCACTGGTGGCCAGAGGAGACCCGGCAACCGTCCTTCTAAATTGAAAGTGGGGGCAGCCTCGTGGGTTGATTTTTCTGCTATTTAGACTTACGAGCAGGTCTTGGCTTTCCTTCTCCACATCTCCTTTATACGCCACAATTCTCTCTCTCCCCTTCTTCAGAATCTCCAGAGGGTTGCAGAACTGATCCTGGGGAGAGGGGGGATCACAGTTGAAATGTGTTCTTTTAAAGGTTTACTCCATGCTCTTCCCTCCTGGCCACCATGACACATTTATTTAAATCCATATATATAACCATGTTAGTTAAAAAAAAAATCAAAATCCAGCATGCTATTCCATCAGGGGAGCCTGTGTGCAGTAACACTTAAAGTGCTGGACTAAGATCTGGGAAATCCAGGTTTGAACCCCCAGTCCTGTCGTGGAAACTCGCTGGGTGACCTTGGACCAGTCTCATGACTCTCAGCCTACCCCTGACCTGGTTAGTCCCAGGAGAGCCTGATCAGCAGGGCCAACCTGGAGGCAGGCAGTGGCAGGCAAACCACCTCCCAACCTCTCTTGCCTTGAAAAGCTTACAGGGTATCCACAAGCCAGCTGTGACCTGACAGCAAAACAAAATTCTGTCACGCCACTCGTGTTCTGAGCAGGCACTTGGGTGGGCTTCTGATCTCCATTTTGAAACCCAAGACCTGACAATCTCAAACATTCACAAGACATTTTTGAGAGCTAGGAGTCTGCCTTTGTACTAATTTTAACTAGCTAGCCAAAGCATCACACATCTTTAAACAAATGAAGGGCCCAATGTAATACCCTTTCTGATGTGACTCATCATACTGGATGTTAAGAAGCACACTATGCCCAAAGAAGGTGCCCCAGTCCTTCACAGTTTCTAAAGGACTATGTCAGACCAGATCATCTCTGCAGTAGAAACTGAAGGGAGGGGCCACAATTCTGCAAGCCTAGTAGAACCAAAGCGATGTACAGAGTACCCAGCAGTACTAGTGCAATCAGAGTGCCCAGCAGAACCCAGTGCCGTTGTGGCAATGCCAGCTGATGTCAAGCACAGAATCGCAGTCCAAGAAGGGGGGATGGAACCTCAGCAGCACTAGTGCAAATGTGCCCAGCAAACCCAGTGCCATTCATAATATCAGCATAAGTTTTCCACTACATTGCTCTTAAATACATTCTGTCGCCAAACAGGATAGTGATGAAAAGGTCTTGAGGTCAAGAAGTGAAAATAAAGGGGGAGGGGAACATGGAAAAATTAGGTGAAGGGAGACAGAAAACATGAATGAGAAGTGTGTGGGAAGGGGGGGGGGTTGTTTATCTTACTGCATGTCATGGGCTCTGACAAGGGGACTGCCAGGCAGAGCCGACAGGGTTAGCAGACCCAACGGAGCCGACAACTGACCCCTCTCACAACTTGACTGATTCACTGCCGCTGCCCGCAGGGTTCTCAACACCTGGCTGTACAGCTGACGAGGACCAACAACAGGTAGACACACATCCCAGTTCATCACATTGCCTTGCTCGAGTACGGGAAAGGCTCTGTCAGGACTTAGCAATCTGAAGGAAAGAGGCCAAACTGCGGGCAAGACGTTCTCTCAGCCCAGAGTTTTAGCAGACGCCAGGCTGGCCCCGCTGCCTGCTAATTGGAAACAGCAGCAGCGGGCTATCTAAGCTCCTGCTTCGAGTTGCATGCTCTGTGGAAGCAACAAGTCCATCCGGTGACTTGCAACTACTCCAGCTCCCGGTCCTTGGCTCCGTTCCTGCTCTGGCTTCCCGGTTTCCTGACTTCTGGATTGTACGATCCTGCTTTCAGACTGCAATTCGGACTCAGCTACTGGTTCCTTCAACGCTCCTCTGGCTCTGACTTGAACTGAACTCGGACTTTCCCCTTGCCTGCTCTCCAGCGTGTGACACTGCAATACCAGAACTGCTGCTTTGCAAGATCTGGCTGAGCTGGGTACAAGGAAATGAAGAGCTAAAAACTAGACTATTGGAGAAAATGAGCTGCAGGCTGGCTACACATGGGCTTCCACAGAGACCAATGTATCAAGAGGCCTCTCCTGTAAATACAGTGCCCTCATATTCTCATACACATGATGCCAGACAGGCTGGCCATTTGTGGAAGGGAAAGTACTCTCTAGATTAAGTTTCTTTCTCTTCTTTTGACTGCAACCTGAATGTGGATCTACTTGAAGAAATGTAAGTTTACTTTTTTAACCATATACTTCTTGGGAGATGTATTTACTGCACTCTGCATCCCGTTCTATGTTTGGGCAAACTCTGCTACATTAACCAAATATCCCCATAATGAGTACCCCTAATATCTAGCTGTTGCCTTTTCCCTCGCTCCACCCATTTTTATTCATCCTTTGACTATTATTCCCTCCCTCTGCCTTTCCTCCTCTAAACAAATCTTTGAGTCTTCTTGTCGCTATATCCTGTTGCTCTGCAAAGACTGGCACGGAAGAGTGTACCCTACTAAGCAGAGTAAATAATATATAACTTTGAGCAATAAAACCACCTTGATTAAACAGAAAAAGTGGGTTGGTCTTAATTTTGTTCTCAGTATGGCCCAAACACTCATCATAAAAAGGAGAAAAACCCACAATTGGTATCTTCAATCTCCTTACAGTCGGAAGCACCAGCCCTGGAGGGAGAGCTCCTCTTCCGCTATGCTGGGAGGAAAGCACATCTTCTCCAGAGAATGATGGAATTCCACCAGCAAGGATCCAGATGAGTTCCTACCTTGTATTCCTGAGCAGCCACTTCCAGGGGAAGTATTGTGTGTCCTTTGTGTTCTGGGAGTCGCTCACAGACAGCACACACCAATTTTTCATCCTCTTTGCAGAAGAAATGGAGTTTTTCCTGGTGTCTCAAGCAAAGACCTTTTCTTGAACTTCGTGGCACCAGTTTAATTTTTTCAACTAGGTTTGCCAGCTGCCAGTTTCGGCGGAAAGCCCCTTTCTGGAACTTGAATTTGCAGACAGGACACTCCAAGTCTCCCAGAGTCTCCCATTTCTCACAGTAGTCAGTGATGCAGGCCCGGCAGAAGCTGTGCCCACAGTCCAGGACCACAGGGTCCGTCAGGCACTCCAGGCAGATGGGGCACTTGGCCTCCTGCTCTATCTCTGTGGATGGTGAAGCTGAGGCCATGAGGGCTGGATTTTCAGTGGCTTGGGTGATAGGAAGGGCAGCAGCTTGTCAGATCTGTAAAAGGGCAGCATAAGAACAAGAACATAAGAGAAGCCACGTTGGATCAGGCCAATGGCCCCTCCAGTCCAACACTCTGTGTCACACAGTGGCCAAAAAACCAAACCCAGGTGCCATCAGGAGGTCCATCGGTGGGGCCAGAACACTGCAAACCCTCCCAACTGTTGTTCCCCCCAAGTACCAAGAATACAGAGCATCCCTGCCCCAGACAGAGAGTTCCAACAATACGCTGTGGCTAATAGCCACTGATGGACCTCTGCTCCATATGTTTATCCAATTCCCTCTTCAAGCTATCTATGTTTGTAGCTGGCACTACCTCCTGTGGCAGTGAATTCCATGTGTTAATCACCCTTATAAGAACATAAGAGAACAGGAATGACCTAGAAAGAAGCCTTTGCATTTTTGTCTATTGCCATGTTGGGTTTGTTTTGAAATAGGTTTTATTGTTACTGCTGACACTATGTAAGTTGTCCACTGCCTAAAGAGTCTGAAAGTTGAGACCAGTGTTCCTTCTAAGCTGAGTGAGTGTGAGCTAGCTCACAGTTTTTCAGACCTCCGGCTCACGCATTTTTCTCTTAGCTCAGAAAAAATGGCCCCAGAGCAAACCAATTTATGCAGTAGATAAATCAATTGCTCACAACTTTAACATCAGTAGCTTACAAAGTTGAATATTTGCTCACAAGACTCCACAGCTGGTTGCATAAAAAGGTAAAGGTAGTTCCCTGGGTAAACACCAGTCATTTTTGACTCTGGGGTGACATTGTATCACAACGTTTTCATGGCAAACTTTTTTAATGGGGTAGCTTGCAATTGCCTTCCCCAGTCATCTACACTCCCCCCCACCCCCAGCACGCTGGGAACTCATTTGACTGACCTCGGAAGGATGGAAGGCTGAGTCAACCTTGAGCAGGCTATCTGAACCAGCTTGCGCCAGGATCGAACTCAGGGCATGAGCAGAACTTAGAACTTCCGTAGTGCAGCTTTACCACTCTGCACCATGGGGCTGCTTTCCTGGTGGCATACACATCTTTAAACAAATGAAGGGTCCATGTAATATCCTTTCTGATGTGACTCAGACTTCATGGAACTTTATTCCCCGGGAGAGCCACCTGGCCACGCTTTCAGCTCATTTTTGCTGGCAGGTAAAGAACTTCCTGTGCCAAAGAGGTTTCCTACAACCAGAAACTGCTGGCTGCCAGGAGCCTTTTCAGAAGCAGGTAGACATTGCTGTGGATTTTAGCTATATCAAGATTTTAGTCTGTTTTTATTTATCACACAATGTTCTTTTAATTTAGCAACTTAAGGGTTGTTGTTTTTTTAAATTAACACCTAAGCTGTTCATTAATGAAAAAAGAACATGCATCTTACAATATAGACAAAAACTTCCATGAAATCTAGCAGAAAACTCTCACAAAATCTATATCTCTACAAAAAATAAAATCTTAACGGCAGTTCAGCACTTCTTCCCTTGATTCCGTTGTAGGAAACAACCCATGCCAGCATCTTATTAAAGGAAACCACCTTTGAATAAACCATTTCTGTGCCTCTGTCTTCTTTACATATTCTTCTTAAAGCATTCCTGTCTTGGCTATTAGCATAATAAACCGAATTTTGCATAACTAGAACTCAAACTTTGGCAGATTGCTGCTTCCAATTTTTAGCAAGGAGCATTCTGGCTGCCAGTGTGGAGTAGTGGTTATAAGTAGCAGACTCTAATCTGGAGTACCGGGTTTGAGTCCCCACTACTCCTCCACATGAAGCTTGCTGGGTGACCTTGGGCTAGTCACAGCTCTCTCAGCCCCTCCCATCTCACAATATGTGCCTATTCTGGGGAAAGTGATTGTAAGAAGCTTTGAGGCTCCTTAGGGTAAAGGAAAGCGGGGTATAAAAACAGACTCTTCTAGTTCACCTTTACAAGTAACTGCCACAGGGCATACTACTGGTTTTTAGGCAACACAGTGTGGCTAGTCTAGCAAAACATTAGAAATTGCAATGGTTCTGGATCAACCGCTGCATACATTCCATTCTGAATATTTTCCCAACACTTTCTAGCAATGTGGCAGTCCCACCACATATAGGAAAGTGCCCGTTCTCATATCTCAGGCACATACCTGGCTTGACCCAAGTTTTTGTTAATTCATTAGGATGCTATCCTCCAAGTGGGACCTGGGCTGCCTTGGAATGACAGCTCACCTCCAGCTACAGAGATCAGTTCCCCTGGAGAAAAAGAGGTTCCTGTCCTCCCCAGGCTCCACCCCAAATCTCTGGGAATTTCTTAACCTTGAGCTTGCATCCCCACCCCCACCCCTGCCAGTGACCTGGGAGAACCTGGCAATGCAATCTGAGGCACACTTGTGAGGAAGCAGCAGGAGCATCTTATAGGACATTTATGGAAGCCTACGAGATGGTGGTGAAGGCTGCAAAGAAAGATTTCTCTGTGGCCTCCATTGCATCTGCAAGCTCTTGCCTGGCCATGGAGAGCCAGTTTGGTGTAGTGGTTAAGTGTGCGGACTCTTATCTGGGAGAACCGGGTTTGATTCCCCACGCCTCCACTTGCACCTGCTAGCATGGCCTTGGGTCAGCCATAGCTCTGGCAGAGGTTGTCCTTGAAAGGGCAGCTTCTGTCAGAGTTCTCTCAGCCTCACCCACCTCACAGGGTGTCTGTTATGGGGGAGGAAGGTAAAGGAGATTGTGAGCTGCTCTGAGACTCTTCGGAGTGGAGGGCGGGATATAAATCCAATATCTTCTTCTTCTTGTTTAGGACTATTTGCTCATTATCTAAATTCCCTTGAGGCAAACAAAACGGTTTGGAATTGGCTATTGGCTGTGGGGCATCTGTGAGCTACTTTGCAGACAAAGTCACAGTGCTCCGCCAGGATCTCCCAACCACAATTCTTATAGTAAAAGAACTTGAAGCCCTTTGCCTGTCTTCAGGTCCACTTTTGGACCGTTTCAGCCGACTCTCCCTGGAGGATGTCAGCAGGATCCTGGCAGCTGCAAGGCCTACTGCTTCTCTCCTTGACCTGTGCCCATCCTGGCTGGTCAAGGCCTGTGGGAATGGTGTTCCAGCCCCTACTAGAAGAGATTCTCAACTTGTCGCTTTTGTTGGGGAGCATTCCAGGGGGTTGAAAGAGGCTGTGGTACATCTACTCTAAAAAAAATCACTGGACCCCATGGTCCTAGCCAACAACCACCCAGTTTCCTGAGCTAAGACAAAAATGTGTGAGCCAGAGGCTAAAAAACTGAGCTAGCTCGCCCTAACTCAGCTTAGAGAGAACACGGGCCCCAATTCATATTAGGTTCCCATATGCTTGAGAAATGAGCTTCCTTGGAAACGATGAATGGAAGAGGTAGCTGGTGAATTGTCCTCTTGCTATGCAACACTTGAGCTAGACCAGGGGTGGCCAAACTTGCTTAACAAAGGAGCCACATAGAATAAATGTCAGATGTTTGAGAGCTGCAAGACACAAACATCAGATATTTGAGAAGGAAGGAAGGAAGGAAAGCAAATAGACAGAGGGAGGGGGAAAGAGAGCAACTGTAACTTTAAATGCATTCTCCAAGCCAGCCAATGGGGTGGGGTGGGGGGGCTTCTAGAGCCACACAATATGTGTGAAAGAGCCACATGTAGCTCCCAAGCCACAGTTCGGCCACCTCTGCACTAGACCAGGTGGGTTCAGTGAATGAGACAGAGCCAGTCTGGTGTAGTGTGCGGACTCTTATCTGGGAGAACTGGGTTTGATTCCCCACTCCTCCACTTGCACCTGCTGGAATGGCCTTGGGTCAGCCATAGCTCTGGCAGAAGTTGTCCTTGAAAGGGCAGTTGCTGTGAGAGCCCTCTCCAGCCCCACCCACCTCACAGGGTGTTTGTTGTGGAGGAGGAAGGTAAAGGAGATTGTGAGCCGCTCTGAGACTCTTCGGAGTGGAGGGTGGGATATAAATCCAATATCTTCTTCTTCTTCTGTAGCAGAGGAATAAGCGAGGCGCACACTTACTGATTGAAAAACGAGGTATTTTACCTTGACATCAAAGCAGGTTCATTTGAGCATCTAGGCTCCCCAAAGTAATGAACGCCGGACCCTTCTCAAAACATCAGCTTTAAGCAAAAGCCAGCCTGCAGCCTCCCGCCTTACACGTTATCAGTTTCACTTCTCTCCTCCCCTTCTCCCTGGTAGTCTGCTTATTCCAGCATGTCTGCTTATCTCTAAGGAGCTTCCTCAGAGGGCCTCTATCAGTACCCATCTGTGTATTACACCCTTTTGGACAGCTCTTCAAATATTGCATCAGACAGTCTCTTTGCTGTTAAAGGCAAAACCATATTTTCAATTATTATAGGGGTATTCATAATTATTCAGGGGTCCCTCTTCATTCCCCCTTTCAGTCTCTGAAAGTTATTTTTTTATTATTATTATTATTTTAAAATCTGAAGGAGACTGACCATCATTAAGCAAATCAATTCTGTATGCCCACTCGAGAAGAGCAGCTAGGTGACTATTTGATTTTTGACATTCCCAAGAAAGACTGAAATGACATTACAATGGGGTAATGCTATAGTATATTGACAGAGATGGGGTGTAGATGGGTCACGGGAGGAGAGAGACAGTGATGGGATTATCCATTCACACTGGCACATCCCAGTATTGTCCATCTAGAGAAGGTGTGTGTGTGAAAGAAGGTCACTCAGAGGCATGCCTTGGCTATGCAGCCCAGCCTTTCAATGTGGAGTTTTCCTGATCTCCATCATGGGGCCTTTCTGGGCACACAGACTAGCTTGAGAGGGCCCCCCCCCCATGTCCTTTAAGGCTCCTCTCTTTATTTGGCAGCACTCTGGTATCAGTTCCTCCTCTTTTGTACTGTCCAGTCCTTGGAGGGTGTGTCTCACATTTCATAGTGCACTGCTGATCGGACTTCAAACAACCAGGGTTGAGACACAATTGGGACAAAGGGAAAGGGTTTTAGGAATGTCAATTACCAAAATTAGGCTATACATGAGTAAAAAATATAAAATAATCCACTCATAGTATATCCATTAAATAATTACATATGTCCAGTCTAAATTTGTGAACATAGATCTTGGAAGGATCCTAAAGAACTTATTTCTTTATCAATAAAACATTATTAGTTATGATGCAAGAATACAAAAACTCATCTCAATTCTAAAACACATAAGGAACATTTGCAAATGATATTCTATAAACTGAATCAACTCATGTGCCTTTATGGAAAACACCTCGTTGTAGCCTAGGTGATTAAGTTACACACATTCAGACATACTTGGAAACATTGCCAGTTGTGGGCAGTCCACGTTTGGCCACATTATTACAATATAAAAACCATTTCACTGTTCATTTCTTATTCCCCTCCCCTCTTAGTCTAACAAAAGGTCTTCTTTCTTGGGTTTATGGAGAATTTGCGTGCTTTATGCATGACAATCTTTTCACAGGGAAATCTGTTTCTGTTGCAGCCAAAAGGAATTCCTTTTCCTGAGAGCACAACTGGAAGTAACAATAGGCTGCTGTTATAATCAGCTGAGGCAACCAGCCTTTTGCTAGGCAGAGGACTCTCCCTGGAAATAAGTTTTCTCCACAACTCAATTTGGATGATGTTCTCGGGGAGGCCTTCCTTCCAACATCAGTGAGGCATGACCAAGCAAATTTCAGGACCTCTAGGTATATATGGAAGAGCCTGGAAACATACTTAGAGAAACAAACAAACAAAACAGCAATTATAGGTGCTTTTTTCCCTTTTAAAGCTTTCCTTGGCTGTCCACAAATTGCCATAACTTGAGTCCAACCCTGTTGAGATAGGTTTGCATACATTAGCTAAATTACCATACTTGTTCTGGACAGGAGACTTCCTCCTTGGTGTTTCAGTTTGACAAGGTCTCTACCCTTCCAATGTTAAAGGACAGATTTCATACAACATACATTATGCAGAACACAAATCCACAATACAAACCCATGCATCACTTCTCATGATTCAGGCTAGTGCATATCCATATATAAAACAAGCATCTAGTGGTTCATGAGAGGCTTTTCATTTCATTTCATTTTATTTTTGTTGCAACAGATATGAATCTTAAAAAGAAAACATGAAATTGTGCACAAAATTTGGAGCTCCAAACAACAACAAAAAGAGATTACCATAGTTGAAGTTACCCCTGGATTGGGAAAATGGTCACAAAAAGGGAAGAAAAACTTCAAAAACAAACACAAAACAAAACTGAGGCCTCAACAGAACAATGCCAGCTTTTATCATACATGTACGTGAGGGATCAGACCCAAAAATGATTAGAGAATTTAAACCATTGGACTTCAGTGGGGTGTTCAAGTCCCACTGAACCCCATCTTCCTCCGTGTCAGCTCATCAAAATTTGTTCTGTGGGTCTCACATAAGTGTGAGAGTGGGTTTCATCAAACTTCAACAACAAAAATCCTAAAAGCAAATAATAGTTAAACAATTCTTAGCAGACATACCAATAATTCTTAAAATTACTAGATAATAATGTGCATGCATTAAACTTGAATTGCAGATCCCGGTTTTCTTCATATATATAACAAAACAATCCTGGAAGGCAAATTCTGGTTAATACGCCTTGACAAAGAAGGTTAAAATAACAGAGAGTCAGAAATTCAAAATAATTAAATAGAAATGTGATATCCAGTAGCAAGCCCGGCCAGGACTGAAGACTGGATTGAAACACAAAATCAAACAGAATTGGAGCCCTACCATGGTAAGAACATGAAACATAGAAAGAATTTTCTTGAACATAACACTCAGGAAAAGTCATGCTCTAACAAGATACTTATAGATGGAGGCATAAAATATGATGAATAAGCATATGGATGCCTTTTCCCACCATCTAGCTGAATAGGAAGATTGATATGCACAGTTTATAGATGGAACATAACTATGAATGACATCAAGAGAACAAATGAAGATATGCATTTTGAAGAATGCAGAACATTATTAAAGTCCATATTTCCAATGAAGACCAAGAGTTTTCAGGAATCCTGCCTACTAAATTACTAAGAAATCTAGAAAGGGTATTTCCATAGGAAATATGACACTAAGAATAACTGGATCTCTGATAAAAAAACTATTAGTTGACAGAATAGTAGTAGAAGCGCCCCACTGGGCCACTCTGGTCAGACCAGTCTCAGTTACAGTTCTAATGAAGACACTCACAAAGACAGCCGGTTCAACAATGTTGTATTAGGGTCAGACAGATATCACAGTCAAGAAGCAGTCCAGTAGTCATACTAGGGTGGCCATAATATCTGCAGGCCAGCCAGGGACACCTTGAGGGGGGAATGAGTGCGTGTGTGCGCGCGCGAAGCGTGCGCCGCCGCAAACAGGAAGTGACGTCACTTCCGGTGACGTCACTTCCGGCGACGGCATGCCACCGCCGGAAACAGGAAGTGACATCACTTCCTGTGACATCATATCCCCGCGCCACCTGCCGGAAGCAGGAAATGACATCACTTCCTGTGACATCATTTCCCCCAAATGCCACTGCCGGAAACAGTGGCATTTGGGGGCTCCTTCCTGAGCCAAGACAAAAATGTGTGAGCTGGAGGCTAAAACCCTGTGAGCTAGCTCACACTAACTCAGCTTCGAGGGAACACTGGTCCCCATCACCTCCAGGGAAGCTGCCTAGAACAGACACCTCTATGAATCTGTCTAATCTGTTTAAAGCCGTCGATGCCAGCAGGCATCCCTATCTCCCAGCCGCCCAGACGGTGCCACAATTTGCCATGAGGGCCGGGCGGGGAAGACTCTTCTCCCTTCGCCCCTCAGGCACGGGGAGCGCGGGAAAGTCAGCTGCGCCACTGACTGACCTGAAGCAGGTGGTGAGCTCCCCGCTAGGCTTCAAACACGGGTACTTGGTGGTGGTGACTTTGCTCTCCGAACAAACTTCCCTGCGAAGTGAGAGGGGGGAAAAAGAGAGGGTGTCTGTCTGGCAAAGTCCTCCTCCGTCACAACAGCTCTCCTGAGCCAGTCATAAGTTATATTTATTTAAATTTATATCCCACTTCTTTCTTTATAGATGGCAGTGTTGTTCGCCCACTTGAGAACCCCATCAGCCTGTATGGTGGGATATAAACTTCAAAATAAATATCAAACCCTTGCATATTTATTGCCAAGCCATCTGTGCAAATGGCCTCTCATTGATTTGAAACCCCTGTTCCAAATCAATGCATGCTTACAGAAGTAATTGCCACTGAATTCAAGAGAGCTTTCTTCCAAGCAAGCATGTATTTGCAGCCTTCACCTATCAAAGCTTCTCGTTCAAAGGCATATGGAAGAGAGAGATTCGAATCACTTTTGCAAACATAAGTTTGTACATGACTGTTGGAAGAAAAGTCCATTTATAGTTTTTAAAGAACTCTGTTATGCAGGCTGTATGCCAAAGCATAACTAATGCAACCTTAAGTGATCCTTGACTGGTGAGAGACATATGGAGGAGTGATTGCCTTTGAGATTACCATCCAATATACCAGGGGTAGCCAAACTACAGCTCTGGAGCCACATATGGCTCTTTCACACATATTTTGTGGCTCTTGAAACCTCCACCGGCTTGGAGAATGCATTTAAAGTTGCTTTCTTTCCACCTCTCTTTTCCTCCTCCCTCTCCCCATATGTTTGCCTGCTTGCCAGCCTTCCTGTCTTGCAGCTCTCAAACATTTGACATTCATGTCTTGCGGCTCTCAAGGATCTGCCGTTTATTCTATATGGTTCTTATATTAAGCAAGTTTGGTCACCTCTGCAATTTACACTTCCTTGGGAGTGAGTCTGAATGAATTCATTCCTGCCTTTGTTACAGCAAAAAAGCCATAAACAAACAAAGCACTGAGTGAAATGAAGTCATGTGTCATTCAAATCTAACCAAGAAAATACAGAGACCACTAAGGCAGTTAACACCTGTAATAGGTGGGGAGCAGTTCCATATAATTTATAAATAAACAGTACAGGTAGTACCTGGCAACCAAAGCCCCACCAGGTATAGTTCTAATCCACTTTGCTGAAACACGGGGCAAGTACCATATTGTGGAATAGGGTTTAGCGGAGCCACAGGTGACAGTGACACGGCAAATACCCGCATGCAACTACCAAGCCAGTGAATCACTCACTTAGAGTGTTGGACTACATTTATGGAGACCAAGACATGTTCAAATACTATAAAATTCTGGCAAGTTACACTCAGCCTCACTGACCACACAAGATTGTTGTAAGAATAAAATAGGAAGGATTGTGAAGCATCCTGAGCTCCTTGAATAAAAATATACTAGATAATAGGTATGTATGTGTGCAGCAGCAGGGTGAGAAAAAAATGAATTGAATCAGTATTTCTGTCCACAGAGTCAGCATTTCATTTATGTCAATTCTTAACATGATCATCAACTCCAGCAAAATATACGAATAAAAACGTGACTCAAAAATAATTCTCAAGTTACATTCAACACATGTAGAGCAGACTGTGCAATTCTGGTTCTGGTCCTTGATTTAATCTGCAAAGTGATTCGCTTTAACAGCTGTACACATACATGCGATCACTGTAACATACAAACGGGCAAATGTAACTCTCTGCATTAATGGTGGAGGAACTCAGAAGAAACTAAACACTCTATTTAGGAAGAGAATTAATTGGGAAAACATAACTCTAATTGAAACAAAATAAGACTTTTTTCCAAATGAGGAACAGTCCAGTGATAAAGAGCAGTCACTGCTCTTTGTTTGAGTGCAAAGGCCAACGCAGTCATGACTTTGCAAAATACCTGCTTTTACGCAACTGGACAAACTGTGCTTTTTAATTTTTTTTTTAAAGGGCAATTCTCAACTCTGACGTACTTCTTGAAGCTCATTTCAAAACTGCCCAGCTTCTCTGTAACATGGACTATCGGCAGACATCAGTGTGCTTAAGATAGCAAGGGGCCAGCGGCTGCTTGACAGCACGCTCCCTAGGATTATAGGAAATGTAGTTGCCGCATCCCCTAGACTACATCACACTCCTTCTGTCAGTGAACCCGAAGTACTACAACTCCCAGAAGCCACAGTTCCCTCCTGAGGCCACATGGAGTTTGCTCAGAGGCTTACACGCTAGTCACGCTGAAGTCCGTTTTGGATTTTTAAAAGGCGAAAATAAATCCATCTACGGACCACAACAGAGTGCGCATAAATAGCTCCTTTTTATGGCCAAGTCCTCTGTATAAGGAAGGCAGTTCTGCGCGCACATGTCGTTTCTAAGTGGGAGGGGAATGAATCAACGTAAGATGAACCCTTTGGCGGGTGAAAAGGGGAGAGATCAGGCCGCAACACACGCACACACACACCCGCCCGGCCTCCGCCGTCTCCTCCCACCCCCCGCTTCGCTTTAGCTCCGGGCCCAGGCCACCTTCTGCAGCTGCCCGCCTGAGAACCCAGCGTGGGACAAGCGCGCTTACTCCAGGGAGCTGCCGGGAGGAGAGAAAAGCCGCGGCCAGAAAGGGGGGAAAGTCCAAATGGAACCTTCCCCACCATCCAAGCCGTGCCTGGGAATGCACCCGGCTCTGCGCCCAGGAGGGCAACAGAGCCGCGGCACTCAGCCTGGAGTGAAGCCGGCTGCCCCCCCTCCCCCCCTCCCTGTGTTGCCTAATCACTAATCAGCGGCTGCACAGAGCCACCAGCCGCCCGAAGGCGCCGAGCGCCGCAGAGGAAGTGGAGCGGGTGAAAAGGGGAGAGATCAGGCCGCAACACACACACCCGCCCCGCCGTCTCCTCCCAGCCCCCGCCTCGCTTTAGCTCCGGGCCCAGGCCCAGCCATCCAGCACGCAGGCGGGGCGGAGCGGGGAGAGGAGGCCAGGTTGCTGCTGCTCCGGCCGGCCAGGCCATCCAGCAGGCGGGGTGGGGAGAGGCCAGGAGGCCAGGCCAGGCCGGGGAGCACTGGGCCGCCGCTTCGGCGGGCCCGGCCATCCAGCAGGCAGGCGGGGCAGAGCGGGGAGAGGAGGCCAGGCTGCTGCTGCTCCGGCCGGCCAGGCCATCCAGCAGGCGGGGTGGGGAGAGGCGAGGAGGCCAGGCCAGGCCGGGGAGCGCTGGGCCGCCGCTCCGGCGGGCCCGGCCATCTGGCAGGCAGGCGGGGCGGGGAGAGGAGGCCAGGGCAGGCCGCTGCTCCGGCCGGCCAGGCCATCCAGCAGGCGGGGAGAGGCCAGGCCGGGGAGCGCTGCCTGGGCCGCCGCCCCTGCCACCCAGCAGGCGAGCGGGCGCAGCAGCAGCTAGGCGGCATGGTGGTGGCTGCCGGCGGGAAGAGGCTGGCTGCGGTGGCGACCGGGGATCTGGAGTCGGGACCCAGAACACAAAGGTCAGAACTGCGCCTCGGCAAATGGGGGGAAGGGGGGAAGGTACTTACTGTGTGTAGTCTGTAGGGAAGCTTTTTCTCTTATTTCTCCTCTCTCTCTTCTTCTTCTCTCTCTGCAATGGGCAAGCAAAGCCAGCCCAGATCAGAGTGAAAAGGGAAACTAGAAGAAGCAGCGGGAAGAGGGAAGCGGGGGTGGGCAGCCACGTTCCACGGACCAATTAGGTGGGGCCCCTAGCTGCCTGCCACGCCCCCACACCACTTCAAGACTGCTCCGCAGTGGCTGGGCAGGCTGGCTGCCGATGTGGAGCCCCACCACTGGATCCATTTTTGCCAAACCGGGACTTTTAATGGTCCCGTGCTTGCAAGCCCGGGAGGCGGGAATTTGACACCAGAGGCGGGACTTTCCCGGGCAACCGGGACGATCTGGCCACCCTAAGTCATACACTTCCAATCAATGAATCCAGTCAGAGGTACAGATACACAGTCCAATAGAATAGTCAATACACAGTCCACAGTCATCAAATTCCAATATCCGTCCAACAGTATGCCACGCTATATCCGTCCGTTCCTATCCCACACTGAACAGATAGCAGGCCACTGCATTTCAAGTCCCCTTAGCCAATCCCAGTCCAAATTGGTTAAAGGCTTACACCTGATGACACTTTGACACCTGTACTCAAGGATGACACAATACTTTGGCCGTTCCAATTCATCTTAAAGAGATAGGACACTGACATTAGTTTCTCAAGACTTAAGAAAGAAGAAGCACAATGAGAGGACAGTTTCACCCAGGGAAGGGTATAGATGTTCCTCTATAACACGTTATAACGTTATGGAAAGGGGTCTTTGTGAGGCAGAACTTCAAAACACTGCTCTAAACAAACACTCAGTACCAACAAGCAAAGGAACCCCCATGTTCAAATGAATGAAAAGTTGGGAAGCAGCCCAAAGTAAGACAGAAAAACTGCCAGATGCAACACCTAAAGACCACATGCTTCTGGTATGAGATGTTCTTAACAAAAATCCCAAGAAGATAAAATTTCCAAAAGGTTGGATCCTGTATTGCTTTAGCAGAATAGATGCTCCATATAAACCCAAGATTACAATTATAACCTTCCAACCCATTGTCCCAGATCAAAAAACTTAACAAGAGATCTGTTAGGTACACCATTTCTTTAAAACAAAGACAATCACAAGCTAAATATCTTAAAAATATTCCCCTTAAAATTAAAGCTACACAATCTAAGTACAAGGGAAACTAATAAACCATCAAAAATTATTCTCAGACTCAAAAGGGTAAGACAAAAAGAAAAGAAATGAATTATCAGAGGAATAGCTTCTAATCTAGAAGAACTCTTAGCCTCAAGGCAGTTTACAGGCAGGGTCCTTTCTCTGGTAGAGAAAGATTAGCTGTTTACAGGCAGGGTCCTTTCTCTGGCAGAGAAAGATTAGCTGTAGTGGAACTTTGGGATGCCAGCTCCAGACTGGAGATTTAAGAACATAAGAACATAAAAGAAGCCATGTTGGATCCGGCCAATGGCCCATCCAGTCCAGCACTCTGTATCACACAGTGGCCAAAATATTTTTATATACATATACACTGTGGCTAATAACCACTGATGGACCTCTGCTCCATATTTTATCTAACCCCTCTTGAAGCTGGCTATGCTTGTAGCCACCGCCACCTACTGTGGCAGTGAATTCCACATGGTAATCACCCCTCGGGTGAAGAAACACCTCCTTTCATCCGTTCTAACCCGACTGCTCAGCAATTTCATCGAATGCCCACGAGTTCTTGTATTGTGAGAAAGGGAGAAAAGTACTTCTTTCTCTACCTTCTCCATCCCTTGCATAATCTTGCAAACCTCTATCATGTCACCCCGCAGTCAACATTTCTCCAGGCTGAAGAGCCTTAAGCGTTTTAACCTTTCTTCATAGGGAGTGTTCCAAACCTTTAACCATTCTGGTTGCCCTTTTCTGCACTTTTTCCCATGCTATAATATCCTTAGACCCAAAATCAGGAGAATATGAGAATTCAGAAAAATATCTCAATTGTGCCTCCCCCCTTTGATACCATGGAGCATATCTATAAACACAAGATGGGGAAGGTGATGAGATATATATGCCTGGTGGAGGTTTAGATTTTACACTTCTTATTTCTAAAATTAAGACTAAATTTGGCTATGTACCTTTTCTGGTTATGGATCTGATTTATAAAAAGACAAGTCTCTTTCTGTAAAGACACATGGTTACTTGTGCCTTCAAGAGGAGAGACCTGAGGTGAAAATTTTCTTTCCTTCTTAATATCTCAGGGCACTGCATTCTAAAAATTATTATTGGTTCTGTTGAAGATTTCAGATTGAGAAAAGAGAAGGGGATTAACATTCCTTCCCAATGGGGGAGGACAGGAAGGGAAAAGTCCCCTATGCAAGCACCAGTCGTTTCCGACTCTGGGGTGACATTGCTTTCACAACTTTTTCACGGCAGACTTTTTACAGGGTGGTTTGCCATTGCCTTTCCCAGCCATTTACACTTTCCCTCCAGCAAGCTGGGGACTCATTTTACCAACCTCAGAAGGATAGAAGGCTGAGTCAACCTCAAGCCAGCTACTTGATCCCAGCTTCCCCCAGGATTGAATTCAGGTCATGAGCAGAGCTTAGGATTGCAGTACTGCAGCTCTAGCACTCTGTGCCACGGTGTTCTTGTGGGGGAAGGGCAAGAAGACTGCAAATTTGCAATCTTTAACTTCCCTAAGCCAGGCTCCAATTTGGGGCTGATTTAGGCACTCTCTATACATTCTCAAAGGCCTTTCCTTGAGCCTGAAATTTATAGAACTAAAGGAGTAAATATTTAACAAACTAGTTTAATCTCTCTTTCTCAGAGATATTTGATTCTGGCATTTTAAAGGTGAAAATAAAGGTACAACTCTCTAAATCTCTTTCTCAATCATGGCAATAAATTGCATTTATTTAATTTGCATCCTTGCTGCATTTTAAAAGAGCTGAACCTAAGTTCTTTTGGGCTGACTGTAATGCAGTAGCCATGTACCAACTAATTTTAGTACTGAAATAGCTGAAGAGCCTTAACTGGATATACCAGGAAGGTCTGGGAGGCATAAAAATTAACATTATGAATACATTTCTTTGCCTAGCCTAACCTAGACTAGAGCCTATTTTGCTAAACAGCCTCCTGACATAATTCCATTCGGGGAAACCCTTGGATCCCATCTGGACATTTGAACTCTGTATGATAATTATCTAGCTCTCTGAATTTATACCCAGTTAGCTAATTACAGTGAACAACTCACTAAAACCAATGCTTCCATGCCTATTTTGTAAAATAAACTTTCTTTAAGTTTATTTGTGTGGTTAGTTACTTTCAGGCCACCACAATCTGAACCAAACTTATCCACAAGCCTTTGGAAGTACCTACTGTCAATTTGTGAAAACTGACTTGGGGAACCCCTTGCTGGAGTGGTGTGGCTTGGTTTTCTCTAGAGTTTTCCTAATAGGCAGAGGCTTGACTGGGGCCTCTGTGCTAAAGCATTTATCCAGTCTGGTGGCAACCTACCTTCCTGGTGTTTCTGGGGAAAATACCAGACTCTGGACCTGTGTTTAACTATCACTTGGCAAGTCTGCTGACCCACCTCGGCCAAACAGGTGGCAGACTTCGTCACACTAACAGAGACCTGATCTTTTAGGCAAGGCCACATTCTCTATAGTTAGTTTTATTTCCTGAATGGGGTTGCCATATCCAGACAGGACAGATGGCTTACGATCTAAAATGGAAGTCTAAAGAAAGATGAGTTCCCTAGGGAACCAGGCTCTGAGCTCTCACTCACACCAAACTTCCATTACCCTGCAGAGAAAACTGAGTCTGCAGCTTGGAACTTTGTGCTGTGATTCCAGGAGATCTCCAGGCCTCCCCCTGAGAACTGGTCTCATCTAATTTTAATCCAAATCATTGCTCTTCTGTTCTTTATTTTATTAAGGGGAGAGAGGTCTTTGTTACCTTACAAAGCCAGGTCTCTTCATTGTAAAAGACATTCAAATCAAAAATTTAGATTTTTTCCTTTCTTGAAAGGGAGGTTTAGGGACAAAGGAGCCTTCCCTTCCCATGTGGAACTACCATTCTCTGACATTTCTCAGAATTCTGGCTCTTTTTTAAAAAGTTCCCCATGACTCCAAACATTTAGACAAGACACTTCTAGGGAAAACAAGAAGAAGAAGACGACGACGACGACATTGGATTTATATTCCGCCCTCCACTCAAGAGTCTCAGAGCGGCTCACAATCTCCTTTATCTCCCTCCCTCACAATAAACACCCTGTGAGGTGGGTGGGGCTGAGAGGTCTCTCCCAGAAGCTGCCCTTTCAAGGACAAGCTCTGTGATAACTTTGACTGACCCATGGCCATTCCAGCAGGTGCAAGTGGAGGAGTGGGGAATCAAACCCAGTTCTCTCAGATAAGAGTCTGCACACTTAACCACTACACCAAACTGGCTCTCAAACAGAAAACAGGAGCTGCCAGTGGGATTCTGACAGCTGCAGACACAAAGGAAGCCTTATCCAATCACTTCCCCACTTTCCCGGCTCAGACGCACTCGCGTGGCTGAGAACCGCGGTACTGGTGGGTACAAAAATCGCTTGGAGGCTGTGCCTCCTCTCATTCACACACACACACCACAGAAATCCTTCCAGTTCCTAGCCTCTGTGCTTCAGCTCCAAGGCAGAGCCTAATAGACAGAGCTTCAAAGGTTGATCAAGCCTTTCTTCTCTCTCTCAGGAGAGGTAATCCAAAATTCCCAAACAATTCATACTTATAATCCTGAAGATCTTCCAGTTACCTATACACGTCGGTTTCAATCAGGTGCGAGATCTTGGCTGGCTGGCCGAATACCTTTCCTCACCGGGGCGGAGAAAGCTGGATTCAAGTAAAAAATATGACTTCTGGTGCCTAGTCTGCTGTTCCCCACCACAAGGGTGAAAGGCAAAACGGTTTTGCAGGCCTAGCCAAAGGTAGGAAAAATCCTCCCCGCCATTCCCGGATTCCCAGTATTCCTGGAATTTCTTCCCGGCCAAGGCACCAAGTTATGTAGCAGAGGAATAAGCGAGGCGCACACTTACTGATTGAAAAACGAGGTATTTTGCGTTGACATTAAAGCAGGTTCATTTGAGCATCTAGGCTCCCCAAAGTAATGAACCCCGGACCCTTCTCAAAACATCAGCTTTAAGCAAAAGCCAGCCTGCAGCCTCCCGCCTTACACGTTATCAGATTCACTTCTCTCCTCCCCTTCTCCCTGGTAGTCTGCTTATTCCAGCATGTCTGCTTATCTCTAAGGAGCTTCCTCAGAGTGCCTCTATCAGTACCCATCTGTGTATTACACCCTTTTGGACTGCCTGCTTGTCTAACCATTACAGCTCTTCAAATATTGCATCAGACATTCTCTTTGCTGTTAAAGGCAAAACCATATTTTCAATTATTATTATAATAGGGGTATTCATAATTATTCAGGGGTCCCTCTTCACTTCTTCTTTGGATATTACTATCTTCACAAGTCCCCTGTTCATAACAGGCCCGTAGCTACGAGGGGGCCTGTGGGGGAACAGCCCCCCGACTTCTGGGTGAGGCCTCCTGACTTGGGGCCCCCAAACAGCCCCCAGGGCCTCTGCTGCATCCTGGAGCGTAGGGCAGGGGGCAGAAGCAGTCCCCAGCCTCCCCCTCCAGTTAAAAGAGCTGCAGGCCGATCAGCTGATCAGCAGGCCCTTTAACCCAGCACAGGATTCAACTGCTCCATAGCTATTGGTGCTCCTGGCTTGACTGGTGACGAGGAGTGGGGTGACCTTGGACTCTGTGGAGCAGACCCTGCCAGCTGCCTGTTGTCAGCCGGCTGCGACTCTCGAGGGGGCTGGGAGCCTCTATAAATTTTAGCAGCATTTCAACATCTAAAAGCTTCCCCGCCACGCGCACACACACATCCTGGTAAGTAAATGTTCTCATATGACTGCAAAACTTCCCCCTTCTGCTGTGTATGTGAAGCTCTTCATGTTCTTTGTAATTCACAAGGTAAAACTCGCTCCCTCCCCCCCCACACAGGGAAAGAGCCTTCCCCCGCTTCCTTCCTTGGTCTCTCTAGCAAGCCATTTATTTAGCTCCAGCTCCACAAGGCTGGTTCCTTCCTACCAAAAGAATGACTCAATGTAAATTTAAATAACAAGACACCCTGTATGTGTTCACTGTAACTTGTGAACAGGACTTGTGTGTGTGCATGTGTGTTGGGGGGAGGGGAGGGAGGCTGTATGCTTTCAATACAGTTATCCTGTATTTGGGTAGCAGAAATGTGATATATGGGCTTTAATTCATAGAGTTAAGAACTCTGGCTGGTAAATTCCTGGATATTTTTGGTGGATCCTGAGGAAGGCAGGGAGCTCAGTGGCATGTAAAGTCCACATCCCCCCCCCCTCCAAAAAAGCCATTCTGTACAGGGGAAATTATCTCTGTAGTCCAGAGAACAGTTGTGATTCTGGGTGATCTCCAGGCCCCACCAGGAGGTTGGTAGCCCAATATCTTGGGAGTAAACCCACTGAATAAGAGGACTGAAGGTAGTTCTGCCTTCCATTGCTTCAGGTGGCCTTCCTGGAGTTTGCTTTAATTTTCACACACACACACCCGCCCTCCCAACTTTGTTATTCCAAGGAGGTCTCCCATCCAAATACTTGCCAGAGCAATGTAAAGTTTTTGAAAATTGGTTATCAGTGTGTGTGTGTGGGGGGGGGGGGGAGGCAGTAGGGAGTTTGAGTGTTCTGGGAACAGAAACAGATTCGGGTGGGTAGCAGCATTGGTCTGAAGTAATAGAACAAAATTTGAGACAGGTGGCTCCTTTAAGGCCAACAAAGTTTAATCCCGGCTGTGTGGGGCACCAGCCAGTGTGATGGTAGGTCAGGTGGCCATGAGAGTGGCTATGGGTTGGGGCTGTTGAGTGCCCCCCCCAAAAAAAATCAAAGGCCCCCTGACCTTCCAAATCCTGGCTACGGGGCTGGTTCATAACCCCTCCTAGGCTGTACTCCCTCCTCTCACTGAATCCTCTCTTGACCTGTGCATCCACTGCCAACTCCCCATCCTCTGACTTCCAGTTTGCCTTTTAGACATCCTTCAGCCCTCAAGGCACCATTTCTTAGCTGAATGTCCATCCCCAACTCAGAGACAAGATCAATGGCATTCACTGGTAGAGGGCTCCAAGCACAGCCCTTGTAAGTAGAAGCTGAATCTCCTCCTTCTCTCTCCACCCACCACCAGCATGGCTTCTCTTCCATTATGCAAGAATTACCTGCTGGTTGTCTCACCTCAGAATCACTGGATGGGCACAACGGTCTCCCCCTTGGAGGCAGGGTGGAAAACATCTTTCATAAACAGTGGCGAATTTAACAGCTTTCCTGACCTACCAAAGGATCTTGAGATCCAGGTGCCAATCCCAACCGCACCATGGAAGCTTCCTCAGTGACCTTGGGCCAGTCACACACTCTCACCCTAACCTACCTCTGAGGGTTATTGTTGTTGTGAGGATAAAATGGAAGGCCTAATTTTTCCACTTGTGTTCACTGTGCATGTCCATTGGGTTTTCTTTGTCGTTCTGTATTGATTTTCCTCCTTTCAGCACTCAGTTCACTTTCTGGTTGCTGTTTTCCCCAATGTGTTGAGGGTGGTAGACTTAAAGTGATGAGGCCTGAGTTCAAGTTCCTGCTCAGCTATCGGATTGCCAGCCTCCAAGTGGGGCCTGGAGATCACCCAGAATTGCAGTTAATCTCCAAACAACATAAATCAGTTTCCCTGAAAGAATGGCCACTGAGAGGATGGATATGGCATCATGCTCCCCCCAGTCCTTCCTCTTCCCAGACCCCACCATCCCCAGCTCTGCACTCAAAAGCTCCAGGACGAAGCTCACTCACTCTTGGACTGGCTTCCCTCATAGGGGCATGGGTAGGAGAGAAAACAGGAGCACCCAGTTCCTTGGAAACACAGAGGAGAGAAGAGGAGACTGGAGTTATACCTTCCCTTCACTCAGAGTGCCTTATAATCTCCTTTCCCTTCCCCTTCCTGCAACAGACACCCTGTGAGGTAGGTGGGGCTGAGAGAACTCTGACAGAACCCTTGAGAGGAACAGCTCTGACAGAGTTATGACTGACCCAGGCTCACTCCAGCAGGTGCATTTGGAGGGGTGGGGAATCAAACCTGGTTCTCCCAGATTAGAGTCCATGCATTTAACCACTACACCAAAGGAAAGCAAAATGGCTGTGTGAATGTGAAAGGGCTATAACGGTTTGAAAAGAGACACAAAAACAACAGGAAGAGAAACTGTAATGCAAGCATAGCCCAGCAGGACCCTGGTTATGCAAATCCACCTCTGGATTTTTCTGTCCAACTGCAGAGTTGGGGATGGGTCAAGTCAGTAAATGATGGCAGCCTTTATGACTTGTCCGGCAGTTATGAAATGGCTTCACCCACCTCCCCCCGCCCCCACCAAAGAAAACTGCAGAATTCAAGCAGCAGACTTTTCAACAAAACATCACTTTATAATAAACATAACTTCTTTTCAGTCTCTGGCATAACTGAAACACAAGTGGTCTCTGAACACAGCTACCTTGGCAGGGACAGGATCTCCAGTGTCCATCAGAAAAGGCAGGCTGAACACAGGGCTAAACCTAGCAGATAGTGCCCATTAAAGAAAAGAGGAAATCCCAAATAGTAACTGAAACATGCAGGACCTCGTCTTCCTCTGTAGGCTCTGCAGCAGTTCCTCTATTGTGCTTGAGGAGAACGAAGGCTGGAGAGATCAAGGGGGGGGGGCGGGGTCTGTTCAGAGCTCTCCTGTATCTTTTACAATGGGAAAGGCATTACTGTCACTTTAAGGAATAAGATACAAAGGGGGGGGAGGAATGTTGGGAAATGGAGGGGGAAATATTTCCATTTTACCCCAGTCAATTTTGGTGGCTGGAGACAGGAGAGGTCTTCACAGGCCTTGAAAAAAGGAAGAATATTGAGAAATTCTATTTTCTTCTTGGTGGTCCTGGTGTGAAGAAAAGGTCCTAGGAAGAGATTTTGAGGTGGGCTTTTCCATACACCCAAAAGAAGGGAAGGAGGGTCTCTCCAAAGAAGGAGGCTCCAGAGAACTCGTAGAGAAGGGCTGCTCGGTCAGCATCAAAAAAGGCCACTCGACCCCCAGCATAGTTCAGGCACACTCGGATCCTCTTCAGCTCCCCAGTCACAGTCAGGGGAAAGTCACATTCTTTTATAAAAGCGCTGTGCATCCCTGACTCCTTCCCCATAGCCCAGATCCCTTCCTCAGGACTAAAGATGAACGATTCCTTCCTCCTCACAGACTTTCTGGCCACCCCCACAGCCCATCTTTCCTCATTTCCCACAAGGACTTCCCAGAAATGGCAGCCTCCTGTGAATCCCTCACAGCCCAGCACAGCACTATAGTTCTCAAATCTCTCCGGACTGGTGGGCAGAGCTTGAGGTTTTTCTCCTCGTCTCACACTTTTCTGACCCTCAGACAGGATGAGCCTTTTATGGGCTGTGTTCGGATCCAGACTCACATTTGCTGTTGAGGGAAAATGAGGAGACAAGAAGTGAAACGGCATCAGCTGGGGGATTTCACTAGGGTTTCCAAGTCCAATTCAAGAAATGTCTGGAGACTTTGGGGGTGGAGCCAGGAGAGATTAGGGGTGGAGCCAAGATCAAGGCTGTAACAAGCATAATTGAACTCCAAAGGGGGCTCTGGTCATCACATTTAAAGGGATGGCACACCTTTTCAATTTCTTCCTTCCATAGGAAATAAGGATAGGGGCACCTTCTTTTGGGGCTCATAGAATTGGACCCCAATCTTTTTGAAACTTGGGGGGTATTTTCGGGAGAGGCACTAGATGCTATACTGAAAATTTGGTGCCTCTAACCAACCCCCCCCCCAAAGTCCCAGATAACCGCAGATAAATTCTCCATGATTTTCTATGGGAATAAAGCTCCATGGGGAATAATAGAGTTCCCAGCAGACATTTCCCTCCCCTCCCCCTGCTTTCTGACGACCCTGAAGCGGGGGGAGGGTCTCCAAACCGGGGGATCCCCTGCTCCCGCCTGGGGATTGGCAACCCTAGATTTCACCCACTGGCCTGTGTGGCTTCCTTCTCCTGGCAGTCATGGCCTCCTCCCACCTCTGCCACCCTCTCCTTGGTCATCAGGCTCTCCTGCCTGCTCCTGCCCTTCTAAAAGGCAGAGCTGTCTTTCCGCATGCTTCAGAAGGCAGACAATGCACACAACAAGCACCCACAGGGACACACAGGCCAGTGGGTGAAATCTAGGGTTGCCAATCCCCAGGCGGGAAACTGGCTGTGGCAGGGAGGGACAGATTTTGAGAAACAAGAGTGTTCTGTGGTAGGCTTGCCAATCCCCAGGTCCCAGCGGGGTTTCCCTCACTTTTGCAGGGTCCTTCCCCTCCTCCCAGTCAGCTGGCCAGCGAGGGAAGCCTCGCCCCCACAGCCACCATGTGCCTTTCCACTTCTGGAGACTTAAGAAAATGCTTGAAAAGACTTACTTTTTAGACGGTGTGTCTGTGCCTTTAAATCTAGAAGCCAGGCTGAATGTGGGTGGGGTGAGCTGGCAGAACAGCATGGTTGCTCCCAGTAGCTGTGACAGGAGCCCAGAACCTCTGTATTACAATCTTTTCAGAGGTCGTTTGCATAGTTAGGGGTAAACTAGAACCTTGGTTTCTCCTGTATTAGTCTGAAAAACTTGGAACTTTAGCAACTCATGAGTAATTGCCCCAGTGAGACCACACAAGTGTGAGATTGCAAACTGTTTATTTTGGGGAGAGAGAATGTTTACAGGGAACATGCAGCTGCTTGGGGTGAGGAAATGAAGACGGTATTCAGGAGAACTGCACTGCTGTATTCTTATTTATTTATTTCAGGGAATAGGAAAGTCTCTTGGCTCCACCCTCAAAGTCTCCCACCCGCAAAGTCCCCAGGTATTTTCTGACTGACTTGGTTACCCTCTTCTGCAGTGCTATCTCTGAGAACACCAAGCAGAAGAACACAAATTGTAAGGTGAAGCTTTTTAGTTTAGAAACTATTGACCAGTTTATGAAGAAAAATGTACCTTTCTGCAGATGAAGTCCAGAATCCAGAGTGTCTGAGGAAGCAAAGGAACAGAAAGTGAGTGGCAGACCTTTCCACTTATCACAAATCTTGGGACAAAAATATCAGCTAATACTATTATCTTTTGGGGAGGGAAGGCAGCATGATATAGCCCAACATTATCAAATCTTGGAAGCTGGGTTGGTACTTAGACAGGAAACTAAAGAAGACTCTGCAGAGGAAGGAAACAGCAAACTGCCTCTGTTTCTCACTTGCCTTGAACACCTCTTGGTGGGGTCGCCAGAAGTCGTTTGTGACTTGATGGCGCATAAGTACATATTCCTTATGAGTTACAGCTAAAGGGTCAAGTAGAAGCTTTTTCGGGGTGGGGGGGAGGGGACTGTGTTCAAATATTCAAATTTGTTTTCACAAGTCACTGGAGTTACTTGAAATTCATGCCATAGAAAGTATCCTAAGGACTGCAGCCCAAGGGTCCAATCTGGCTAAATTTAGGACGTTTCTAGACAGAGGTTCTGCAGTGCCATCCTGAGCAGAGTTACACCCTTCAGACTCACTGATTTAAATGGGCTTTGAAGGGTATGACTTTACTTTAAAGACAGCACTGTAAAGAGAAGGGGGGAGTGTCCCTGAAATTGATCCAGTGGCTGTCTTCATTAAATGCAGATGCCCTGAAGGGCAGTTTCCCTCCCCCTTCCTAACATTTCAGGTGCTTGTTTGACCATCTACCTCGCCATGTGCCCTTGCATGGTCACAGTAATGATCAGAGATCAACACAGAATAACGTCGAGAAGTGCACGTAATGCAATTCTGAGCTGAAGTTATGGCAGAATTCTCATCAGAAAACTTTACATGGTGAATTAAAATGGCCTTCTGAACTGATACATAAACTCCCCACGTTCCTGGGTCTGTTAACGATATAACCATCCTGGAACATCAGGCCCACTCTAATGTCCAGTTTGAAACTCTTGCAGTGTTTCTTCATTACCTTTGAGTTGCCTCTTGATGACCTCCAAAGGGGGACTGAAATATGAGAAGGACGAGATGTGCCACTTCAGGGCAAGTGGGAAATCCACTGGATTCTCAAATGACTCCTTTTCTTCATACCTGGAGAAAATCCCATTAAGATGCTATCCATCCAATTCAGAATCTCCCCTGTCCCAACGGATTAAAGAAGTAGAGGAAGGAACTGCCAGAAAGCCGAGAGAGACCCAGGCTGATGCTGAATACTGAAAGATTGGGTGGGGGGGCTTTTGGACAGGCCTGTAGCCAATGGGGGGGCCTGGCCCCTCCACCCAACCCCACACTCCACCTGTATGGCCCCTCCTGGTGACCCGGTTCTCCCCAGTGCTGTCGTGGCACCCGCTCTCTCTGTGGCTGCTGCTCTGGCAGCCGCTGATCTCCCCGCCACTCTGTGGTACCTCCCCCCTCCCTCCCACCGACACACAGGAAAAGCAGCGCAGAGGCCAGCAGCTGCCTCCTCCCCACTTCCTCCCGATTGCTGCTTTTCCCACTGATCAGCTGATGGGGGGAGGCTGTGGCTTTGAAAGAGTCCCGCTTTTCCAGCGCTTCGGTCTGTCGGTGGGTGGGAGAGATGGGGGAGGCACTCCGGAGGGGAGCGGGGCCGCCAGAGCGGTGGGCCCCTCCATCTGAAATTTAATTCGGTGGGACCCCCCACCTAAAATTTTCTGGCTATGCGCATGTCTGTGGAGAGAAATGTTCACCTCATTGTAGCTCCTGCTTTGTTAAGAACTGGACCTGGGTTCCACACAGCAACTGCAGAGAATGGCTACCACAAAACAATACAGCTGGTTTTGTTTACTAAATAGCACTGCGGAAATTGTCCATTTTTCCTGCTCCTTGTGATGTGTTTTGTGCATGTGGAACAACAAAAGCAGGTAAGTCCCCTGCCCAACTCTGTCTTGGCATGAAACAATTGACATGAGGAAGAGAAGGCAGGAGCCCTCTGAGGCCTAAACAGGGTCTGCTTTCTTTCTTTAGAGCCATTTGCTGCAGGTGGCATGTGACACTGCGGAGCCCAGGCCAAACTATCTTTTTAAAAAGCAAATGTCTGGCTTGGCCGTAAGAACTGCAACCCCAAATCCCCTGCTCCTGTCTGTCTCGCAAATGTCCAGGTAAAGAACAAGAAAGCTAGTGAGGGTTCTGGACAAGGACTATCCCAGCTGTCTGTCTGTCCCAGCTGTCCCTCTCTCCCCCCTACCCCTAACATGAAAAAGGCCAAAAAATAGGTGAGGGAATGACTGCTGTTCCTGCAATACTGAATGAAGGACAAATTCACAATGTGGAAACAGCCATGGCCAATCTGCTGCTACCATTACAGAAGGATCTTTATAAAGGGACTGATGGTAAACTGCGGCAGCCGTTTTGTGGCTGACATCATATCCTGTGGCAGCGTCCTTCACACCATGTCAGCATTCCAAAGCTGCCGGCAGCCTCAAAAAGGTTGGAGACCCTTGTTCTAGAGGTGCACATCTAGGTGCCAACCCAGACCACCCACCATTTCACTACACAATTTCCTGCTGACAAGGCTCTGTGTATAAGCTGTTTGCCACTGAAAGATGGATGGAGATCTGATCTGGCTCTGAGTCAAGATGCTGAAGGACTGTGTTCTTCACAGGGTACTCAGTCCAATCCAAACATTATGAAGGTTAATGATGAAGTCCTACTTACTTCTGCAAGGTGCTTCTGCAATCCTGAGGAAAAATGGCAGAGAGAAAAAGAAAAGATATTGGATTTATATCCCGCCCTCCACTCAGAGTCTCAGGTCACAATCTCCTTTACCTTCCTCCCCCACAACAGACACCCTGTGAGGTGGGCGGGGCTGAGAGGGCTCTCACAAGAGCTGCCCTTTCAAGGACAACCTTCTGTGATAGTAATGGCTAACCCAACGCTGGAGCAAGTGGAGGAGTGGGGAATCAAACCCGGTTTTCCCAGATAATGTTAGGGAAACTGCTCTCAAAATGAGATTGGGGAATTAGATTGAGAGACAGCTAACCCTAAAAAGGAATCTTTGTTATCTGTGTATACGAGGCTCAACCGATCAGAGAGTCAATGCTCAATAAAGGACTCTAATTTAATAAAATCAATTGTGGTTTATTTGAAACAATAGTTCGTTCACACAAGGTACAAAATCAATCATACATTCACACAGGTCTAGGAAATATAGAGAGATCGATAGGGGAACATAAAAGGAATGGACATACAGGGTAATACTACCTCTCGCAGACTCCAATGGAAGGCTCCGATGGCGACGAATGAGGGAATAGGGGTAAGGTCCCGAAACTGATCAGGAATCGGGGGTGTAACTACACAGCGGGAATGGGGTTTACTGAGTAGAAGGCACACCTGTGGGTAGCTAGTCCACCGGTTATATAGAGTCACCTTAATCCTGAGGGGATGGGAGGTGACTGGGAGTGGTAATGGGAGGTTCTGCTGATGACCAAGAAGGCTGGACATCGGCTGGACCAATGGCGAGTCAATGGCGACACCTGATTGGATGTGTGCTTCAACCAATGAACATCACCTTCATCCTGGGCATCCTGGAAACTTCCAAGTTGCGACAGGGCCTGGGGCGGCTCCGCTGATATCAATATGGGAATGGTTGGGTGATTGGGAGGAGATGGGATTAACTGGGAAAGGGACAATAGAGAATCAGATATGAACCTAGGTATTCCGGTGTAGACAAAAGGGCTTGGATGTGTCAGGAGAGATTCTTCCTCTTTCTCAACTCTCCTGGGCGAGGACTGTTGTTCAGGAAATCACTTTGGCAATCAGGATTAATAGTGGAGCCATTAATCCATTCATGAACTAGATAGGTTGCTTGCGGGCTAGGAATGACTCAAGGTGTGTACGTGAGGTTCCCACTTAGAAGGAATGAAGCCCAACCAGGCAGGAAGATGGCTACATGTGGTGTTAGCGAAACACAGTGGTTTCCATGCTTAGCGCTTCAACACCGTTCGCCTGGACAGCTCCGTGGCGGCGTAACCTCTTCCTCGCCATGGCGGGTTCCGCGCAGTAGCGGGGAGATGTTTGTGTGCGGCTGCAGACACTCTGTGCCTGTCTCAAGCACTTATATACTTGGTAATAGGTACACGGGAGTCTCATGTAGTCCCTGGATAGTTCTACTCGCATTCACTGGCCAGGCGGATGCAAGCTTACTTCTCCAGGCGCCCTGGCAACCATGTCTGTGACAGAGGGGTCATTTTCTCACAGTTCCCCCCCTCGAGACTGACGTCACCGTCTAGTGGCAAAGTCTCGTATGTATAAAAGAAAGAAAAAGAAGAAAAACGGGGCTTCAGTAAGAGGGCGGTAAGCCCTTGAAGCATGGGGTGTCTACTGGGGAATACCGGCTACCTACAAAAAGGTTGGAGCCACTATCTTAAAACTACTCAAAAACACAATTTTTAAAATGCCAATAGGCCATCAGATCCTTCCCTGGCGTTCATGCTTCCAGTGAGGTCTTCTGGGATACATTGTTCATATTCATTATTTCATGTAGCATTATTAAAATCCATAAAAACACATGGTAAAATCACATAATACAAAGCATTTGCATCAAAGATCATTTAAAAGCAAGAATCACGTGCGCAGTCTAGGCCGGCTAGGCTGCAATAGTTGATTAGATAGGCAATAAACATTTCATATTACCCACGGGTTCACAAGGCAAATCATTCAAAATCTCCGTGCTACATTTCATACTCATAAAAACTCCTAACACTATGCTAGTACATAATTCATCTGTCTATTTCCTGACCTTTGCTCTTCGGGTTTCTTCTTCCCCCCCCCCCCCCTCGATAACTTCCACGCTGGGGACAGGAGAGGCTTCCCTTCTCATTTGGCTTGTCTGTAGTCTTTTTCTGGAGGGGAGGAGGCTGGCGGCGCCGAGGAATCTGCTGCGGATATCCCACCCCCCCTTGTATCCAGGCCGCCCACAGTGAAGCCAAGTTTCTGTCGGAGCATGCTCTAGGCGGAAACATCCGACGTAGCTCGGACCTCGTCGGGGGTCTGCTCACATGACCTGGGGAGACCCTATCTAGAGGGGTCTCCAGGGCATTTATGCAAATTTAGGGAACAATAGGGTTCTGGGAGAAATCTTCACATACTTTGCTTATGTTTATACATCTTTTGAGTAACATTTAGCAAATTCTGTTGAAGCATTTTTACAACACCAACTTTCCTGATGGGGTTACAGTTTTCTCCAGTTGACATTAGATTGCTTCCTTCAACCTCAAAGTACCTCGTTCCTCATGCCTTCCCGGCTTTGAGGATGGGCAAAGCATACGCCTGGAAGTGCAGGCCTATGGACCAACAACCCGAACCGGGGAGCAAGGCCGCGGAAAGGCCTCTCCCATGTTGTAGGTTCGGGGAAGTTGATCCACTGGCTGCCTTCCCCTTTTTTAATCGGGAGCCCGTTTGGGCTCCGGAGAACCAGCTATAAGCGTGGTTCTCTTTTAGGGCCTCTTGGAGTCCCTCCCTGACTGGGAGGGGGGGACTCCCCCTTTACTTGGTAAAAGATAGAAAACATAAATAATAAACATTCACATAATGAAGCCTTAGTCCAAGTTGGTGTTTGGCCTAAGGATCCCTGCCCGTCAATCAAGGTTTTTTTTTTATCGGCAGGGGTGGGATCTGGGTTGCATGGTAGTTCCCACTTCCTGTGAGGCTGTGCCCATATCGTGATGCCAATAACCCGTCAGTAGGCGTGGGATATGTAAATGATTTTTGCAAAGCAGCTTGGGAGATTTCTGCCATTTCCCACACTAATCTGATAGTATAGTGGAGATCATGGGGAGGAGTGTGTCAGGCTGGGCCAGTCATTCCATTGGGTAGGCTTCTCCGAACCTGCACCATTGGAGAGGCCTATGCCCGGGAGATGTTTCTTGGTGAAGCAAGGGAAGAGCCCCTGCAAAAAGGGGTAACTTGATTCTTGCTCCCTCCAACTCCTTACTCCTTGGTTCGGTTTTGTAATCTCTCAAAAGCCTACTCTAATTTTTTCCACAAGCCTGCCCACCCAAGGGCGGGCAACCTTTTCTTGGTATAAAAATAGATCTAAAAACATACAAACATGGGTACAGCCACTCAAGACCTCATTTTATGTTAACCCTCCCGCCCGGGAGATGGCAACTGCTATACTGCCACGTCACTTTTTCCCGCGTCGCCCTGCCGTCCATCACTAGACAGGGCGGTTTGCAGAGGCGCCAGGCAATGATGACATGCAGTTCACTACGCAGACCCAGTGGGAGGCGCATATGCAAATACCCTTCTGCCTTGAAGTGGGTCTCTTGGGCCATTGTGGGGCACCCCCTTCTTCAGAGTCACCCCAGAAAGGCTTATGGTCGCTCTTAAGCGGCTTTTCTATTATTGGGCACTTCTTTCTTGTGGGGAATTCCAGAGTCACTGTGACCTGAAGGTGCTTCGGTGCGTTCGGCTCTCCCGGTGGGGGCCGGGTTCAAGCATTCCGCCTGGTCTCGTGTGCGCCTTTACAAACTCAGGGTGCCCCTGCAAGTATGGCACCTGGTGCAGAGTCTGTTCTGGCCCCCTGAGACCCTAGGTGGGTGGAACTTTTAGCTGGAGCTCCGCGCTCCGGAGGGCAAGTGTCACTGCCTGCCCTCTTTTAACCCTCGGGCTGCTTCGGCGGCCCAACCTTCTCTGGTAAAAGATAGACAGATCTTAAATCAATGGTTCATTGCTCACACATATGGCTTTGGAACTCTAAGTCCCAGATGTCCCCAATCCTGTGCTTTGGGTTAGTGCATGCGCATAGTGTGTTTATGCAGATGAACTAAGCCTAGGGCATGTTGGGAGTGGGACATTGTAAAATATTTTCCAAATAAATGGACCTAAGTTCGGTCCGTTCCTGTGGGAATAGCGGCTCCCGGAAGGCTACTGTTCAGGTGTGCCATGGGCTCCGAGATCGCTCTTCACCTATGTTGCTTTTAATCTATAAGGTAGTTGACAGACCCAGGGCGCCCGAGAGCGAGGGTTTTCCTAAGCTCCTCGGTTCGGGTGCTCATGCACAGCCTGAGTCCCTTCCACAGTTATGTGGGTAAGGGCTGCACGCTCAGGTGTCCCAATGGGTCAGAACAGAGGCTGCACCAGGTTCCTGATGCTTTGAGCGTCTGCAACTTCTTCCCCTCTCCGTTCCCTGTGTTCCTTCAGGATCACGGAGCGCCGGAAGAGTCACAGAGCTCAAACACTGGACTGCTGGGAGTCTCTCTGGGTCAGAACAGGTTCTGTCCCAGAGTCACTTCGGGCCTTGTAGTGATGGATCACTTGGTGGGACTGTTATCTAGACCATCAAGAAGCGATCCAACACTTGCAAGAATGCCCTGAGTTTGTTCTGCTCAATTTGGGCTTCCCTCACCCCATCCCCTTGGGCTAACAAGCCCACCCTTTACTTGGTAAAAGATAGAACTTTCCATAGGAGCAAAGCGAGGGGCTGAGAGATACTGACATGCATAATGTAAAAACCGGGCTGTGGGGACTACATTTCCCATTGTCCTCCGCTTCCCTATCCCAAAAGTTGGGGCATGTGCAGGAGAGATTTATGCAAATGCCTCAAATCCAAGGCGGCCTGGGAACGACGGGGGGGGAGTGGAGTTTTCGGCCATTAAAACTTTATTCAGGGGTTAATAAGGAGGGAGAGGTTTTCCAAACCTATAAACAGGATGTATGGACTTAAAATATAGAGTGGGCCGAGCCTCCATTTGACTCATAGAGACCTTTTTGTTCCTTGGTGGGATCGAGGCACCAGAGGGGGATGATCGGGCGGCTTTAGCCTGTGACCCGACCGGTCCCCGCTGTTGTCAAACATGTGGGGCTGCAGAACCGGGGGTCCCAGCGGGCCTGTTGAACTGAAGCGCCCGGCGCAATCCAGTTCAGATGGGAGCCTGAAGTGGCAAAGCAGGACACGCACCCGATGGGAGTCTTCCTAATGAACACTCCTGAACCCTCGGGGAGCATCTCTTGCAAGCTCTACCTTGCCACTGCTGGTCCTCACTCCACGGTTCGGTTTCGTCGCCTTTCTCCCCTCTCCCTTTCCCTTGGGCTTTACAGCCCTCCCTTACAAGTAAAAGAAAGATCTTGGAAAAGGAATTAAGAGAGGGAGCCCCCCCCCCCTCTCGCACAAGTGGGGAGAGGATTCCAGGCGGTACTTAGGGCTTTTCAATGACGAGGGGACGATATCTCCACATGGTTTGGAGCTCGTCCACCTTCTTTAACTGCTTTCTCAGCCAGCACCCCAAGACAATTATTGCAATACAGAGTATAATCTGGAAGACCAAAATGACCACAATAGGGTGCAAGGCTACGTTAAGTATCGCTGACCCAGTAGGGCTCCAGCCAAGGAGCGCGTCAAGGAACGAATGCTTTCCCGTGTCCTTGATTTGTGTTAAAAGCCCGGAGATTTCCTGTCCATCGTGTTTAACCACCATGGCGGCTGTATCTCCGCTCCTCTTAATGTCTTGCAAGGTCTGTTTTAAAAGGGGATGAGACAGCAAGGATCTAATCGCCCGCAGCCCCATGCCCAGGAAGACTGGCTGAATAAATTTGAACAGGCTAGGGGCCAACAGGATTTCCTCCCTAGTCCATATGGGGACTGTGAACTCTATATCGCACCCTACAATGGAAGATAGGTTGCAGAAACATCTGTTGACACCTGGCAACATGGGTTGGATGTGGAAGGTATTTATGATGAGGTACTCGCAATATGTCCTCACGCAAGCACATCCTCTTCCCAAATACACAAAAGCGGAGGCATTCTCTTGCCTGAGCGCATATTTGCATTCTCGGGGAGAGTCCCTTAATGGGTTCACACAGGGGTGGTGAGTTTGTAGAATTTGCTCATCACAAATAAATCCCAAGTTGTCTTTGTGTACACATGCCTGTAGATCCACAGCTTCCCAACTTCCGTTGTCATTCCTGGCCCATTTATCTGAGTCCGAGGAATACAAAACTTCGGTTGGTCCCACTTGCAGCCCTAGTGGCACAACGGGGTGTACATAAAAGAACCTTTGTGCAGTGGGCATCAGGATGAGAAGTCTCAACTCCTGCCTGTCCACTGAGAAAGATGTATTCACCAGAGTCCACCAAGCTTCCAATTCCAGTTGTGGGGTGGGAATTTCTGATCTAATTAACTGCTTGATTTCCAGGGGGATATTTCCCTCCGTGGCTTGCCTGATCATGCCCATGGTTACTGCTAAATTCATAGCTTGAGCCTGGGTGCATGCCAGCGCCAAAGAAATATTTAACTGTAGGGATTGAGTACCTCTCAACAGCAAGGCAAAATCTCTTTCAATTTGGTTTTCCCAATTTACTAAAATGGAGCTGATGGAATGCTGGACTTCAGAGATGGTGTGGAAAGAGTCATTAATGGGTTTTCCCAGCTGGGAAATATAGGAGGTAGCATAGGCAAATTTATTTGCTAGTGTTTCTATATTTATAGAATCTAAAACCGCTACTCCTCCAGCAACTGGTGCTACCCAGTCTCCTACAGATCGTTTCAATCTGCGAGGCGTGTTCCCCACCCATAACTGCAGCCAAGCCTCCCAACCCTTTTTACTGGGTTCCAAGTAGGGAGCACATTGTGGCAATTTTTCGATGGTATTCAATCCCGTCAGGCTGACCCTTATTTCCTTTAATACCATTTGTGGGCGAATTAAAACTTGCTCCTTTATATCCCTTTTAATCACATGTGAACCAATTATGTGAGAGTTGGCGCTTAATGTGCTCTCAGCGTCGGGAATGAGAGGGTTGAATTGGAGCTGGGTGGAATTCCCTATCGTGAGGGTATAGTTTCCTTCCTCCGATGGAAGCTCTGTGTTGAAGGTGCCCAATTTGGTGAATTTCATTCCCATCGCGGGCTCCTGCTGGCATAGAGGGTCTATTACTATAAACCAGTCAGGAGGTCCCTGTGTTCCCAACTCCAAATCAGTAACGATCCAATTTCTATTTGACCATGCGGTTAGCTGGTACTGATGCGTCTCTCCACTAGGTGTCTGTATTGAGAACGCAAGCGGTTTTTCTATCCTGGAGCCAATTGATAATATAAATTTGAAGGGACCCTTTGCGCTCCATACTGCGGTCGACACGATTGCACTTTCACAGTATGGCCCCATGTCCTCAGTAAACCCTTTAGAGGCTGGAGTAGCGCTAGGAGTTATTGTAGGAGTTGTTGTTAATTTCCGTGGGCCTTTTGGGACATAAACACAATGCATTGGCACTAGAGGTCTCATAGTATCCTCATGAGAAAAACAGTACAGTTCCTGCGTTAGCATTCTAGTCCCAGCACATAACAAAATCATATTAGGTGGTCTAACCCATTCTTCGTCACAGCTGCGAAAGTCATAGCTGCTTCTGGGAAGTCTGCTGTCATTTTCCCCATAATTAGACTTTATGACTTTGCATAGCATGATTTCCTTGGGGTATAGACTTGTTTTACATCTCCAATGAGAGAATGGGACTATAGTGGGCAATACTGCTCTATCAGCTGTACATTTCTCCTGCATTAACATCAACACTAAATACATTGCATGCATCATTGTTCTCACAAATCTCACCTTCACATTCTGGTAATCCATATTGGGTACCTGGAAATAAAGATAAGATTGCGCTGTAGACCCTTCTTGCTATTTCTATAAGCTTGAGAGAGTTAAAGTACTAAGACAAGGTTGGGGAAGAGGGGAAAGGGAAGGAGCAGTTTCACAGGAGAGAAGAAAAGAAAAAAAAACTGCTGCAGTTCTAAAACTACATGTTCGTGTTCTGAGTTCTTATCTCCTGCACCCCCCCCTAGATTACTGTGGACAGGTCTGTCTCAGGAATCTTTTTCCTATACTTGGACTTGTTCAAGTTACACCAAGGGTGAGGAATGTGTCACTTAAGGGGAAATCCACCGGTTCAGGGCAGGGCATGACAGAAATTTGTCGGATTTCGGCTCTTCTCTGCGGCGGCGCCCCTTCAGGTTGCTGAATCTGATTAGGGTTAGCTGGAGTAGTTCCCTTCCATTCCTTGAGTTGGGAACAATGGAAGTACTTTCGCCAGGTTTCTCCGTTCTTTTTCTGGATTTCTACTTGGTAGACTGCTGGGCTGATCCTCAGTGTTATCGGGACCGGACCTAACCATTTGGCTTCCAAGGAGTGCTCGTTTTGCGAGAATCTCCTATATAGCACTAGCTGGCCTGGATCCCACACTCGAGGATTTTTAACCCAGCCTAGTCTCTGATCCATTGCTTGTTGTGTTTTTCCTAGTTGTTTAGCTACCTCCAGGTGGATATTGTGGACCTCCGTGACTAGCGATTGCACCCACGCGTCATTCACAACCACCGGCATCCAGTCAGATGGAAGTTGTGTTTTGAGCCAGAAAGCTTCTGGCAACACCATTTTCCTTCCTGTCATGACCATATGCGGCGTGTGACCATGGACGGCAGTAGTTCCCCTCAGCGCCATCAGGATAATGGGCAGCTTCTCGTCCCAAACCCTGCCTGTGGATTTTACTACTTTCCGTAGGGCTTCCTTGATAGTCCGGTTGGTCCTTTCAATTGCCCCTGAGGCTTGGGGGTGCCCGGCAATGTGAAACCGCTGTTCCACCCCCAAGGCTTTACACAATTCCTTTGTGACCTCCCCGATGAAGTGTGACCCCAAATCCGAGTCCATGACCCTTGGGATTCCCCATCTCGTCCATAGGTGGTTGAATAAAATTTTAGCAGTTGTAGCGGCAGTATTATATTTACAAGGGAAAGCCTCCACCCATTTGCTGAAAGGATCGATCACCGTGAGGCAATATCGATTTCCTCTTGCTGTGCGGGGAAGGGGGCCGATAAAATCAATCTGTATTCGAGCCCAGGGTCCCTCTATTCTTTGGTGTTGGATGGGAGCTTTGGGTCCTGATGTGTCGGCATTAACCATAGCACACGCAAGGCAATTATTAACCCACTGCGCGACTTCCTGACGCATGCCCGGCCACCAGCCCGTCTCCTTTACCCGCTCCAAAGTTAGATTTGCTCCGCGGTGTCCCTGCTCGTGCACAAACTTGATTAAATCCCCTCTGACCTGCAGGGGCACAATCCAGTGTTGCTCCCCCTGGCTATCTACCGCCCAGTAAATGCCATCTTGCTGAATAATGGTGTATTTCCCTGTTTCATCCTTCTGGGCTTTGGCAAGCTCCAGGATCTCTGGGTCGTCTTTCTGAAGCTCGCCCAAATCCATCAGGATTTCTCTCCCTTTGCTCCGGTTCCGAGTGGTGACCGGGTGTAGAGGAAAGGTGGGGGGTGAGCGGAAAGGATTGCTGTCTGCGAATGCAGCTTCTTTAGCAATAGCGTCTACTCTGTTGTTCCACATCCCTTCCTCTGTATATTGTCTCTGATGTCCCTTGACGTGAGTCACGTAGGTGGAGTCAGTTCGCGCCTCTATTCTCTCAGCTATTTGCAGCCATTTCTGAGAGTGCGCTACTGTTTTCCCCTCGCTATTCAGCCAATTTTGTTTCTTCCAAATGGGCAGCCAGGCTGTGATCGCCTGCACCGTCCAATGAGAGTCAGTAAAAATGGCTAGGGGCACGTCCAGAGGCTCAAACTGGAGGATCGCTAGCACTGCCTCCACTTCCGCGGCTTGGCTAGAATGAGGGCGGACTGTTCCTTTAAGGACTAGGGAATCCTGCACTCTAATGGCGCCGTAGCTGGTTCGAGCTGAGCCATTTACGTGGAAGGAAGATCCATCGCAAAACCAACAAACAAGCTCTTGTTGTCGGGCTTCTGCTAGGGTTATTCCTCCACTAACCGGCCAGGGTATATGTTGTACCACTGGCAGCGGACACTCATGCTCTTCCCCTTCAACTACGAGGCCATAGGGCGAGGGCGGTTCCTTTTGCTCCTTCTGGAAATCTACCCCTCTATTAGTTAACGCCAGTGTCCACTGGGCAATCCTTTGGTTCGAAACTTGCCCATCTTTAACTTTCCCTGAGAGAATATACTTAAGAGGGGAATGAGTGGTTTGAACTACCACCCTTGCTCCTCCTATTATAAACTCCCAATGGGTTAAACTCCAAACCAGAGCGAGGCAGACCTTCTCACAGGGGGAGAATTTCTCCTCCACAGAAGAAAGGTTCCTGGAGGCGTAAGCCACCACCCTCTGAGATCCTGCCCGTCTCTGGATCAGGGTAGCCCCCAGACTGTGCTCCGAGATAGCCAACTGAATGAAAAACGGCTGGGTAACGTCGGGATGGGCAAGCGCCGGAGCCTTTGCGAGGTCATTTTTGAGCTCTGCAAAAGCCTTTTGCTGCTCCGGTCCCCAGTACCACTGCACATCCTTCTTCAGGAGCTCATAAAGAGGTCGGGCTTTCTCGGAGAACATCTCGATGAAATCCCGGGAAAAGTTAAAGGTGCCTAACAAAGCTCTTAGTGAATGGGGGTCTGTGGGGGCGGGGAGTTTAGAAATCACTTCTACTCTCTGCGAATCCGGTGTTCTCCCTTCTGCCCCTAGTGTGATGCCAAGGTACTTCACCTCGGTCTTTACTAGCTGAGCCTTCTCCCTGCTCGCTTTAAATCCTGTTTCTTGAATGAGGCTGAGGACCTCCTCGGTGACCTCCCGGACCTTCTCCTCTGTCTCTGCGTGGATCAGCACGTCATCTACATAACTGAGCACGCAATCCTTTGATCCAGGCAGTAGTCGGTCCCACATCTGTACAACATGCGCGTGACAGATGCTTGGGCTAGAATGAAAGCCCTGCGGTGTTCGCTTGAACACGTACTGTTGGCCGCGGAAGGTGAACGCGAATTTATACCAACAGGATTCGTGCAAGCGGATCGAGTGGAACGCGTTGGCCAAGTCCACCACGCTGTAAAATTTAGATCCCGCTGCAATGGCTGCCACTATTTCGTTGTATTTAGCGACCACCGGGGCCACCGGGGGAGTCACTGCATTGAGGGCTCTGAAGTCCACCGTCATCCTCCAAGTTACTCCATCTGCCTTTAGGACCGGCCACAAGGGGGCGTTGCAGATGGACTGCATTGGGAGGATGACATCCCACTTCAACAGACCCTCAATTGTTTTCCCTATTCCTGCTTCCGCTTCCGCGGGGTATTTGTACTGACGCTGGGGAGGAGGATCTTTGCCCTCTATGAGAACGCAAGCGTTTCTCACAGTCCCACACTCCGCCTTGTCAGTAATCCATACCCCGGGAAACTTTTGGGTCCATAGATCTCCCGTCACTGAACATACAGGGAAGGGCGCTTTTAGGGCCGCACATCGGTGTATAGCATTAATAAAGTCCGGGCCTCCCGGGATGTGCCACAGGAGTCCGTTGGCTAAATCTACAGTTAAGTGGTTTTTCTTTAGGAAGGGAGCCCCAATCATTCCATCGTCTTCTCCTGCATTATTACAGGCTGTCATGGTGGCTTTGAGTCTCCCTACAGTGATTGGGATCTTCCTCCATATATGCGAGAGGTGGCTTCCTCCTGCATAGCCGGACAGTTCCAACGTTCGGTCCGTTTGAGTTCCTTTAGTAGCTAGCTTTGGATGGAGCACACTAATCGATGCTCCTGTGTCCACTAACAGAGTGGCAGGTTTAATGTTCCCTGGAGCCCCAATGCCTGCCTTTACCATTGGTCTCCCCCAGGTGTCTGGCTTAAGTTTAGCCACTACTCCTTCGGGGAGATCAGTGGGCCCCGGGCACCCCTAGCGCAAACCCTGTTCCTCATATTCGGGATTGCTGACGACTGCTACTTGATTAACTGCCGCCACTGGTGCTGTGTATAGTGGGACGGTAGGGTACATTGGAGTAGGCGGGTTCTGGGCCACTGCAGCTACGGGTGGTGAATACCCTTGAGGCGCCGCAAAGTGAGATTGGGTTGGCGGAGGCGGGGGAGCAGACGGCTGCTGATTTCCCCACCCCTGCATCACTTGCTGTTGCCTCTCTATCAAAAGTGCAGTGGGTGCTAGATCCATATTGGTCATGTCGCACCCTGCATGGAGTAAAAAGTTCCAGAGCGCCTTTCGCCGAGTCTGTTCTTCGGGCGGCATTGAATTCCAAAAACGAACTCGCTCAGCCTTTCTGTTATAGGAAGGCTTGTACCCTCGACTCTGATTCTGCAAGTCTTGATATGCCTCCCCATAAGGGCCCGTCATTATGTTGGGCTGTGGGGCCGGAGGCGGCTGCACTGCGGGAGGAGGAAAAGGGGCCGAGGGCTGTGCGGGTGGAGGTGGGGCTCTCGGTTGATAGTTAGGATTCCCTCCCCCTGCTCCGTGCTTCTGCCTGGCCGGTTTCCCATTGTTTCGCGCCTGAGCGGGCTTATTTTGTCCTGTTGGAGGATTGACGGGAGGCTGTGATGGGTTATAGGGGTCCGGATTAACTTCCCTCTTCTGATACTGAGAGTGGGGCCCGTTGTTAGCATAAGTAACTGTATTAACAGCTTCCTTAGGCCGGTCTTTCTTGCTACTCTTTTTCCCTTGCGCAACCGTATCCATATATCTACTAATATTTTCCAAATTGGCATGAAGTGTGCTCCATTTGGGGTTAGGTGCATGTGTGGGTCCCAGTGCCTGCCGCGTTTCTGGGTTGAGGCCTTTAATGACATCCGTTATAAAATCAGCGTCATCGTAGTCGGGCTCCTGACCCTCTTCCTCCGGGAATACTACGTCGGCAGCTAAGGCTAAGAATTGTTTTTTTGCTAGGTAGACCATAGGGTCTTCATCTGGACCTTGCACGGTCTGGGTATATACATATTTAACATTCTCTTCGTTCCAAGTGATTCTCAATAGTTCCGCTATCCACTCCAAGGTGGTTATGGCGTCTGTGTGTGCGAGTAGCAACTTTTCTCTCACCTTTTCTACATGAGGGCCGTTTAGAGCCAATCTCAGGACCTGATTTAACTCCCTGATGGTTATATTTGGGTATTCGCGGTACATTTGCATCATCCATCGGATGGAGGTTTCCCTATTATATGGGCCGAGAATTTGGTGTGCCATTTTAACATTTTCAATTTTCCAATCCTTAACCTCCTTAGTTATCTGCACCGTCTCTTTACCGTTTCCCTGTTTAGTGGTAGTTTGCCGGGTGACCACCGGGCATACTGGGGCGGGGGCAATCTCGGCAATCTCATAGGGTTGAATCTCCTCCTCATCCTCACTTTCCTCATCCGAAAAAGCATAGAAGGTGGATGGGGAGACCGTTGCTATAAGAGCGTTTTTACGGTCTAACTTCTGCTGCAGTAAGGCAATCTCCTTTTTACATGCCTCATGATTAGCTGCCTCTTTGGTTTTCTTCACCGTTTCTGTGGCTATTTCAACGGCATACTGCAGTTTGTCATTCCGGTTTTTGGTTTGCTCCAGCTCTTTGCTCAATGCCTTTACTTGCGATTGGGCTTTCTTTAGAGCTGTTATGGCATCTTGATATGCTATAGCTATAGTGAGTTTCTCAGCCTTAATCTCCTCTACGGTCCGACTTGCCTGTTGCCAGTCAAGGTCCAGGGTATTATTTTCCTGCGCTATCCTATCTATTTCGGCAGCGTGTCTCCTGTGCAACTCTGCTTTTTCGATTTCGTGTTCCTGCTGCACTTGTTCCAATTTTTCCGCATGGCCCTGGAGTAGGAATTCCCTTTCTGCAGTTTGCCTCTGGAACTCCCGCTCCAGCACCGCCGCATGGTTTTGGAGTATGGATTCCCTCTCAGCAGTATGTTTTTGGGATTCCTGCTCCAGCGCTGCCGCATGGCTCTGGAGTATGGATTCCCTTTCAGCAGTCTGCTTTTGGAATTCCCTCTCCAGCACCTCTGCGTGTTTCTTAAGAATTGTCTCCAATTCTTGTTCTTTCTTCTCTGCCTGCGCTTCGTGCTGCTTTATTTCCTGATCTCTCTGCGTAAGCTGCTCCCTGAGTTGTTTAATCAGGGCGGAGCTATCCCGCAGGGCTTCAAACAAACCCCACGTGGCAAAGAGGTCTCTTTTGCCAGTGCTAATCGTTTTGTTGTTACAATTTTCCTCAAATATATCTCTAAAGGACTGGAGGGGATCAGGGCCCTGGTCAAAGACTCCCTTGTGCCAAGGGTTGTCCCCTTTCTTTACTTCTGCAAGGTGCTTCTGCAATCCTGAGGAAAAATGGCAGAGAGAAAAAGAAAAGATATTGGATTTATATCCCGCCCTCCACTCAGAGTCTCAGGTCACAATCTCCTTTACCTTCCTCCCCCACAACAGACACCCTGTGAGGTGGGCGGGGCTGAGAGGGCTCTCACAAGAGCTGCCCTTTCAAGGACAACCTTCTGTGATAGTAATGGCTAACCCAAGGCTGGAGCAAGTGGAGGAGTGGGGAATCAAACCCGGTTTTCCCAGATAAGAGTCCACGCACTAAACCACTACACCAAACTGGCTCTCGGTGCTTGCTAAGAGACCTCAGTGCTTGCTAAAAGATCATACCAGGAAGACCTCTCTGGAAGATTCTGCCCTCTGGCATTTTGCTTGTGTCCAGCTAGCAGACTTCACTCAAAGACTGGGGTAGATCTTCATAAAGTGGAAGAAAAATCTCTGTGAGGTTAATACCAGCAGACAAAGTGGAGCCATTTTGGAGCGGTGTGATCTGCTCTGACAACTTAAGAACGATAATGTTCAGAGATTTTTCTTCACATGGAAGGCTGGAAGGCTGTGTACCCCTTCTGGCCACCTGCAGATGCAAAGGCATTCCTAGCAACGTTTCTTCCATCAGCCTTGCATCACTGCAAGACTGCCTCCCTTTTCCCTCCTACATTGCTGAGCCAGCTTGCAGGAGTTTCCCTGCAAGATGGCTCAACAACAAAAGGGAAGAGAGGGTCTAGCCATCAATGCCATCGTATCTGCACAGATGTGAAGGGCAGACAGAAGCAGCTCAGCGGTGGCAGGAAAAGGTGTGCGGATACCATTCCTGTAACCACCTGTTGTGTGTCTGTGTGCATTTGGAGCGCACATCTGCAAGCCGCCACTATAAGCCACGTTCCCTGCCCCACAGACATCCTCCTTTTAAAATGTACTGTGAAAAACCTTGCATGGAATCCTCACTCCAGGGGTGGGTAGGTTTCACAGAGCCCCTGCTTTTGTCCAGTCTGTCCCTGGCTGGAGATGCAAAAGGACAGAGAGGAAAACAGCTCACATGCAGAGATGAAAACTTCCTAGCAGCACGAACTGGCCTTGTTTGCTTTTCTGCTGAGCAAAGCAGGCACAGAGAAGATTTGGAGCCAGCCTTTTCCTCTAGGGGACCCTGCCTGTTCCTGCCACCCCCTCACCTGCAGGAGATCACTGGCTGACTGCTGACACTTCTCTTCCATCTCCCGGATGAGGCTTTCGAGAGAGGAGAGGGCCTCAGAGAGTGCGGCCAGGTGCTGGTCCCTTTTCTTTGCCACCTCCATCTCCACCTCTTCCATCTGGGCCAGCAAAAGCTTCTCTTGTTCCTCCAGAAACGTGTGCAGTTGCCTGAACTTTGCTACTGCCTCTTGCTTCTCTCCTTGGGTTTGTTTCTGAAATGGAAAGAGAAGAAAATCGGTCCAGTGTCAGGAACACAGCTGGTCTCTGCAGTGGGAAGAGCCTCCTATGAGAAGAGCACTTTGGCCTTTCAGAGATCACAATTAACATTCAGCAGGGAAAGCGGAAGATCCACCAGGCCCAGCCTCAGGGCCAAAGAACACAAGGATCTCCCTCCAACTCCTGGAGGGGTTCTTTCAGCCACAGAGGATTCAGTCTGCAGCAGAAGACCCAGAGAAAAGAAGGGAGGCTTCAGTCCATTTGTTCCCCCACTAGAACACCCTTCATAGGTTGACTCCCCCAATCCATATTAGGCGACAATATACTATTTGAGTAGAAACCCCACTGGGGGCAAAAGAGCTCAGAAGCCCTTTCACCTTGCTTCGTCTTCCAGTGTAAACTGCAGTTTCCCTGGCTGCATTTTGGGCAAGGAAAAATTGCAGGGGAGGGGGGAACTACACACTACTCAGTATCCCAAGTGCTTGACGGCTAGAGTGTGTGCCGAGTGTAGTTAGACCATACGGTGAAGTAGTAGGGACGTTGATAAGAAGAGCCAACACACCAGTTGGTTTTATAACAAACCTGTTGCTTTTATATACAAAATATTTACAGCAGTGAAGATATATACAATCACAGTTCTGAGTAACAGTGTGGTTCGCCAGTAATCCAATTCCATCGAGCGAAAAACACCCTGGCCACTCAGATGTTATTATAGTCCAGTCCACCAATCAGCTAATTCTGCTGACTCAGTGTGACTCTGTAGAAATGTCCAGCTATAACCAGTTCTGATTGCATCAACTATAGCAGTCCTGTGACACCTGTCATTCTTACAGTTTGTGATCTAGCATGCTTCACAAACAGACTTACAATACACTAACAGTACTTTCCCCACCTTAGAATCTGCGATGGCTTAACCCCACTTGGCCCAATTCAGCATCGCTGGGCTACCTATCAACATTTGCAGCAAGCATGAGGAGGCGGCAGAGACTCCTCCCAGGTTGCTTGCTGGTGCATTTACACATATGGGGCCTGAACACGTATGTCCTTCTGCCTGTGATTCTCTCTACAGCAAAGAGTGCCTTGGAAAGTCAACTGATGCTGCTCAAAACAAAACATCCAGGGCACTGGAGGGCAGGCAGCTCCCGAGGCACAAGAGCGTGCAGTTGCACAGCATCCCCAGACTCACCACCCAGGTAATACCTCTGCTTAGAATTGCAATGTTACACCTACCTAAGAGCTGCCTTTGGGGCCTGTTCTGCTGCATACGGACCAGGCTGTGCATCTAGGGATGCCAGCCTCCAGGTGGGGCCTGGGGAGCCCCTGGAATTGCTAATTTCCAGACTACAGAGATTGGTTCCCCTGGAGAAAACATGCTTTGGAGGGTGAATTCTGTGGCCCTGTGTCAGTTCTGGATTAACCATTAAGCAAAAGAAATACACGCCTAGGGTACCGGTCCTAGGTGCACTCAACTGCTAGTTAGTGCTAAACAAATACAAATATATATAACAAATACAAATTATACTTAATATAGTTGTGAGGTCTGGCCTGGGGGATGGATTAAAAATCTGAATTTTTAATCTCTTATTTCACCTTCAGCACTTACTGAGTCTCAATGTTTTGTCAGTTAAGTAATGGAAAGGCAGTGGGGCAACGTTGTTGGGCTGTGATTAGGGCAACTCTACTTCCCAACTGAAGGGGAGGGGGCGGCCTCGTGAGCTGACATTTCTGCTCTTTGGACTCTATTCATTCCGCAGCCACAGTGACACTTACAAGCAAGTCTTGGCTTTCCCTCTCAATGTCTCCTTTATACGCCACAATTCTCTCTCTCTCCTTCTCCAGGATCTCCAGACAGTTGCGGAACTGATCCTGCAGAGAGGGGGGAGAACCAAAATTGAAATGTGTTCTTTTTTAAGGTTTACTCCACCCCAGTCATGGGTTGGATATTTCTTGCATTCAAAGCCATTATTTGTAGCCAAGATATCACCAAATTGTGTTAACACTCCAGGAAGGAGGCAGCAAAGAGGCACTGTCACGCCCCAACTTGGGCCCAGAGGCTGGGGAGGAAACTGGAGGGAGTTTCCCTGCAAAGAGACCCCAACAACCTTCCTACCTTGTACTCTTGGGAGGCCTCCTCAAGAGGAAGGGTTTCATGTTCTCTGTGCTCCTTGGATCGGTCACAGACCACACAGATGAGGGCTTCATCATCCTTGCAGAAGAGCTTCAGGGGCTCCTGGTGCTTTTGGCAAACTCTCCCTTTTCCGGCTGCCCCGACCGCCTGATGCCCAAAATAAAGACATAGGATTTGTTTCATCCCCACCCACCTCCAGAACTGTACTTCTCCTTGTAATGGACTAGACACAATTTTTGCCTTGTCCAGTTTAAACACAACACACACACAATGGGAGAGATACAAAGTTTTAATCAAGGTATGAACTTTTTATCTTGCTACAGAGAGAGAGAGAGTGAGTGAGTGAATGTGTGTGTTGTTGGGCTCTTATGCAAGGGCTCTCCTGGGTGCAACTGGGTTTCCCCCTCCCTTTTGAATACAGTGGTATTCATACCCTCATGATCCAGTTTTTCTCAGTAGGAAAGTAATGTGATTTAGATGAGGAATAATAGGCCAGTGAAGGGGATTAGACTGAGACCAGACCAAGTTTACCCAGCACATTTCCTTTGTAGACTGAGGGTTCTGAACTTAAGACCTCCCAGATAGTAGGCTGATACTGACCACTATACATGTTTTCTCTGTTCTTGCACTGCCTCATAGGAGTTGTAGTTATTTCTCTGAAGAGACTATAGTTTTGGAGACAAACACACAGCTCTCAGTCTGTGTCACAATGCCTTCATGACTGACACACAAAACATTTATGTACAAAAGGTCACACAATGCCCAACCATTTCATGTTTTCCTCTGGGCCTTGGGATCAAAGCATTGACAAGATTTCTGTAACAAATGTCAATAAATAAAAAGTAGCTTTGCAACTTACAGATACACACCTGAACAGCATACTCAAGATTGCTACAGAACACTGTCTCCAGATTTTGATGCAATAATTCAGAGCAAGAGGTGTCAGTTATTAGAGACTGTTAAATAAAAGACTAGCGCTCTTGCAATTTTGTAAATGTTTTAACTTTTAAAAAGAATTCTTTAATTGTGTTTGTGTCTTGAAGCCTGATTCAGGGTTTTGGAATCAAGGAAAGCCAACCAGGGATCATATGGCAAAAGTTCCTCAGCTAATGGTGGCCTACCAGTGAAAGGCTGAGTGGGGCATCAATACTGAGAGGGCTAAAAGCAAAGGGTGATTGCCTGGAGGGATCAGGTGAAGAAGACAAGAAGCAACCAGGGTCTCCCCACTACAAAGAGAACCCACCAGAACTAATGGGTTGAAATTAAATCAAAAGAGTTTCCAAAGATTTCAGGTTTTCACGGCTGGTAAAATCATTAGGGTTTGTAGAATCTTTCAGGGCTCAAGTGCCGTGTTCTACTGGAGAAAGTTTTCCTTCCAGACATTTCGTTCTCAGCTACGGAGAACATCCTCAGTGGCATTGCAGCCGGAGCAGGCGCTCAGACCTTCTTGGCTGCTGTGCATTGAGTCTCAAGATTCTACAAACCCTAATAAAAGAGTTTCCGCCTGACCATTAGAGTAGTTCCTCAATGGAACAGGCTTCTTCGGGAGGTGGTAGGCTCTCCTTCCTTGGAGGTTTTTAAACAGAGGCTAGATGGCCATCTGACAGCAATGAGGATCCTGTGAATTTAGGGGGAAGTATTTGTGAGTTTCCTGCAGGGGGTTGGACTAGATGTCCAACTCTATGATTCCTCAAGTGACTTTTTTGAGCAGTTTAATTCTACTTGCTGCTTTGCAGTTTAATACTAGCCGCCAATTTGTGGCCTATGGGGGGGGGCGTGCAATCATATTACAGTGTATGTATTATATTTGCTATTGCATTATACTCAGTCAGCAGCAACGACCTGAAACCTGAAATTGTATTGCCAGGACTGACTTATGCATTAGGCACAGTGCCTAGGTCCCACTATAGTTTTAGGAGTCCACAAAAACGTTTACATTTCTTTTGCAATCCGAAGAAAAAACCGAAATGTTTAGGGCCCACAAAAATTTATCAAATTTTGCCTAGCGTGCACACACAAAAATGCTGAAGAATTTAAAGTCATATCAAAAATAATTTTTAAAAATATCATCATGGTGGTGAGAGGGGCCCACAAAGGCAAAAGTTCCCCGGGGCCCAAGAAAGTCATAATGCAGCACCCAAGTGAAATTTTGAGCCACACACCAAGACGCAAGCGCACTAGTGCTGGTGAGGCGGGACCCAGGAAGAGCCCCGCTGGATCAGACTCAGCCAGGATTCGCCCAGCCCACTGGCCTCTTTCCAAACTCTGGAGGACTAAATGAGTCCAGGAGGAGGGGAGAGGAGCATTTCCACGTTATCATCCAGCGGGATGCCTGACACCTTACTCACTCGCAGGTTCCTACATTTAACTGATTTAGTACCCATCACTTTGCATTTCAATTAAGATTGTTTTCATTGGACTGAAACTACAGCGAGGCCAAGAACGAAGAGACTCTCCAGCTACTCCCCATCAGGATTCCCCGCCTCCCCCAGAGGAATCAGCACCTCTCTGAGCTCCTGGGATATGCCGCAGACCATGCAGAAGGGGGCTTCGTCGTCCTGGCAGGAAAACCTCAGCAGCTCCTGGTGCTTCTGGCAGAGTGGCCCGTTCGCACCCGCAGCATCTTTCCGCTCCTGCAGAGTGAATTTCTTGGCTATTGCCACCACGTTGGCCAGCTGCTGGTTCGGCCTGAGGCTGCTGGGCTGCGCTTTTCCTCTGCACTGGGGGCAGGAAGGCTCGGCGGCCCCCGACGACTCCCCCCAGCTGCGGGTCAGGCAGGCTCGGCAGAAGTTGTGGCCGCACTCGGCGATCATGACGGGGTCTGTGAAATAGTCCAGGCAGATGGAGCAAGAGGCTTCCTCGCAGAGCTCCTTTAGCGGACCTTGAGGCTCCATGGCGGCCTCCGCAAGGCGCTAAAAGAGCAGAGCCACTTTCGCTTTTTCCCGCTCTCCCAAGCAGCGAAGGGGCGTTTCCCTTCATGCAAATAAACTCTCTACCGGCGCCCAATCAGCGGGCCCGAGCAGAAAACAGCTACCTGGAGAAGCGGCCTGCTAAAGCAAGGGGAGGGTGGAGTCAGAGCTTCAGGTGGAATCGCCTCTGTTGCGCTCCTTGGGCAGGTGTTTGCAGGGGGACCTTTCCCGTTGCCCTCCAGGGCCTGGCCCATGGGGGTGCCCCTGGCTGGGTCTAAGGAGAGACTTCCCCGTGAGAAGGTCAGAAGTTTCCTGGAAGGGTCCCCCCAAACTTACATCCATCTGCCCCTTTGATAAATGAAAGCCAGTTTCTCATCTTCCCCCACCCCTCTTACTTCCGGGGAAGGGAGTGGCAGAAATGCTCCAGTTTCCCGCAGGAAGCTGAGAGTCAAAACACGAAGTTCCAGTCGTTTGCATGCGAGTCCCTCTCTCTGCTTGCCCCTTTCCCACACTGCATACATGCGGGTTGTTCCCTGCAAACTCAGATCTGGAGGCAGATTCCGGAGCCACAGGAGGGCAGAAATTACTGCACTGAAGGGAGTCACATTTCCGAAAACTCTCCCCCCCCCCCAATAAAGAAAAGTCCAGGCAGACAGAAAAACAACAAATCAGAGAAAGGGGCGAGGATATAGCCTCTCTCCCTGGAGGGCTAGTTTTCTATTGGCAATGGAGCATGTTGGTGCGGCCCATTCTTCTCATTGCCGTGGTGCTTGCACAGGGACGGCCTCTAGATCAGAGCCAGGCCAAGTAGGTACCACCCATATTGATTTTGGCAGTGGTGAATGAGATGACCCGAACCTACCTGGGGTTTGCTCTCCTGCGTTTGTTACCTGTCAGTAAGTCCCAGTTTCTTCCTTCTGGAAGGGAAGAGCTTTTCCTGGACAATCTGCAGGTCAGGCTGATAAGTATCTCAGTACCTGCCTGTAGATTTCAGTGCTTTCCTGTTTCAGCCTTTCTTTCTTATCTTACTGCCGTCCCACCAATCACTCTTAGCCAAGAACTTTGGTCTCAACAAAAAGCACATTTTTTTCTGAGAAAGCCATTGTATGTTTACATGCAATCTGTTATTAATCTTTACAATGACTTCTACAGATGTACCGATTGCAGTAGTATGGTTTCATTGCTATGGCTTTAGAACACAAAAATAATTATTCCAGTAGCAGTTCAAAGGCTGTTAGTTGTTCTGAAAAACGCAAACCCTGTCTAGACTAGTTGTGGAATATCACCAGAGCAGAAGAGCCTGCTGTTTGAGAACCAGGGCTGGAGATACAAGGCCCTGCACTCATAAAAAGAACCCCCTGGGAGGAGTCTAGAGAGGACCATCTCTTGATCTGCTAACTTTGGATTGTTTCTTAACACAAGGGTCCAGGATGACTAGGCCCTGGTCCAGCTTTTGAGGTGCTTAGCAGCAATTTTAAAAACTGTTGAGATGCCATCATAATGACCTACTGTGGCAATGACTAGTCTAACACCCTAACTTCCTTAGAGTTGTTGTGAGGTGAAGACAGGAAAATAACGGAAGCCACTTTGAGTGCACTTCTGAGGTAAAGGCAGCAGAGACAAGGAGAATAGAGCATAGCCTCTCTTTTACAGAATAAAGAAAGGGGACGAGTTCAGAACTTCCCTGAACTGTCACAGTCAGTGTGGTGTTGTGATTGTAGCATCTGTCTGGGATTTATGAGATCTAGGTTTGTATTCTCAATCTGCCACAGAAGCCTGGAGGCGGACTGAGGGCCAGTCACGCACTCTCAGACAGATCTAATTCCCAGGATTGTTACTGTGAGGATAAAATGCAAGACAGGAGAACGATGGGAGCTACTAGTGATCTACACTTGGACAAAGGCAGGGTAAAAAAGCAAACCAGTCAATTATGAACCAAACTAAATACTGCACCGAGGAATAATTTCCAAGAAATCATTATTGTCTGTTTTCAATTAAAGAGACAATATAGTTTCCACATGCTCCTGTAAGAATGGGAAAGACTTTTGTTACAAATCTGACTACGTTGGTTACAGTTCACAAAAAGGGGTAATGATTCTCTCTTAGGCTACATCAGATATTGCTGTAACTCTTTTGATGGAAGGCAGAACTGCTCTTTCAGTATTCAAAATACCATCAAATACTGGGAGCACAGCAAGTGAGGGGCAGGGAGTGGGAAAGACCCCCAGAATCACTAATGAAAGTGATGGGCGTCTTGCCTGCATCTCCAGCTCCTTCTCTCCCTTCTACAACGGTTGGGGAAAAGGAGGCACCCTGGATTTCCCCACCCCCCTTCTTCTTGCAGAACCGGGACAGCGTATCTAATTTTGAACAGTGCATATTGAAAAACCCAGAAAACAGGGCCAGGTATACATGGGAGACATTTTTCTACAAACCCATGGCAACACTTCTCCCAAGGTTTGCTAAAAATATCCCAAAAAGTTTTTTAAAAAATAAAAAATTTAATAGGTGGAGAAACTTCTACCCTGTCATGAACATAAGAGAAGCCATGTTGGATCAGGCCAAGGGCCCATCCAGCCCAACAGTGGCCAAAAAAACCAGGTGCCATCAGGAGGTCCATCAGTGGGGCCAGGACTACTAGAAGCCCTCCCACTGTGCTCCCCAGAGCACCAAGAATACAGAGAATCACTGCCCCTGACAGAGTTCCATAAATACCCTGTGGCTAATAGCCACTGATGGACCTCTGCTCCATGTTTATCCTATCCCCTCCATGGGATTCCAACTGCCAGTCTGGAGGTGGGAGGAGCAGCTGCTCCAAGAGCTAGGTGTGTGAGGAAGGAGGAAAAACAAAGCCGACCAATATCACTCACCCCCATCCCACCCCCATGGGAGCCTGGCTAGATGGGCAAAAGTTGACTTGAAACTGCTATATCCCTGGCACTGTGGGAAGGCAGGGAGAAGGCCAAGTGGGGAGCTGTTGCTGCCCACATGCCATTGCCCAGTAAGGCGACAGATAGAAGCAGCAGCAGGCGGGAGGGATTAGGGGGCCCACCATATCCCCATTACTACTGTGTGATTCAGGCAGGAGGAGATGTAGGTGCAGGAGGCTGACCGGGTGCCTGATCAGTGGCCAACATGGAAGGAATGGGACTCCTGCCTGTGTCTGAAGAGTCCCCTCTTTGTTACCACCACGTTTTTCTGAATTCTAGATTGCACACTAGTGGGATTGTAAACACTTGTGTTGCAGTGCACAGTTTGGTGGACTTGAATGGGCAAGGCCTGGGTTCATATTTCTGCTCAGCTGTGAATCTCATTTGCTCTTGGCCTAACTTCCCTCACAGAGCCACTTGAGGATAAAACGTGAGCACCCAGTGCCTTAGAAACACAATTGAAAGGATCCAGGTGGGCAGCCGTGTTGGCCTGAAGCTGAAGAACAAAGTAGGAGTCCAGTAGCACCTTTAAGACCAACAAAGTTTTATTCAGAATGGAAGCTTTTGTATGCATGCAGACTTCATCAGACAATGGAAGGGGGTACAGTGAGCAGAGCTACTTATAGCTGGTGGGCAGTGCTACCAACTTTGCATTCTGAGCCACTGCCTATCAGCAGCTCTGCTCGCTGCACCCCATTCCATTGTCTGATGAAGTCTGCATGCATACGAAAGCTTCCATTCTGAATAAAAGATGCTACTGGACTCCTGCTTTGTTCTACAATTTAAAGGAGATGGCTGCATGGATGAAAAGGGCTTATAATGGCTTCAGGAGAAAAAAAAACAATGCAAGCATAACGCAGCAGAATCCTGGCTATGAAAATCCCCTTTCTGGTTTTCCTTCCATCTGGAGGGGAGGGGGGCTTCTAGTCAATAAATTAGGGGACTCCAGTCTGGCAGTTATGACATTCCCCTCCCTGCCCCCCCCCCAAAAGTCAAGTCAGCCCAGTTTTCAAGGTAACATAACTTTATCATAAGCATAACACAATCATTTGTTTAACTGAAAGCCAAGTGGTATGAAGATATCAACTCTGATAGGAGCAGGATCTCCAGTGTCCTTCACAATGGGTTCAGTGAACACAAGAAATCCCAGCAGATGGTGCCCAGTAAACCAAAGGAAAGTAAAAGTCCAGAAAACGGATTTAATCTTGCACGGCCTTCTCTTCTTCTGTGGACCCTGCAGTTGTTCTTCTCATGCTTGAGCGGAAAGGAGGCTGCAGGAGACCCAGGGGGAGGGTCCATTCAGAGCTCCCCTTTGGAATAAGCTGCTATTCTTTGTAATGCGAAATGCGTTAATTGTTTGAGAAATAAGCTACAAAGAAAAAAGGGAATGTTGGGAAATGGAAGGAAAGATGCCTCCATTTCACTCAAGTCCATTTGGGTGCCTATAGGACTAAAAAGAGTGGGGGGAGGCTCTTGGGAATATTTTCTTCTTTATGGTCCTGGTTGAAGAAAAGGTCTTAGGAAGAGATTCTGAGGTGGCCTTTTCCATACACCCAAAATAAGGGCAGGAGGGTCTCTCCATGAAAGGAGGCTCCAGAGAACTCATAGAGAAGGGCTGCTCGGTCAGCATCAAAAAAGGACACTCGACCCCCAGGATAGTTCAGACAGACTCGGATCCTCTTGAGCTCCCCACTCACAGTCAACAGTCTGTAACAGCCATGGCCTGTTACAGAAACCTTGTAGCTGCCCCCCCACTTCCCTGCTTCCCAGATCCCTTCGTCAGGATTCAAGGTGAAGGTTCCCTTCCTCCTGACAGATTTTCTGGCCACACCCACAGCCCATGCTTCCTCACTTCTCACAAGGACTTCCCAGAAATGGCAGCCTCCTGTGAATCCCTCACGGCCCAGCACAATATACTCCCCGTCAAATCTCTCAGGATTGTGGGGCAGAGCCTGAGTTTTTAATCCTGCTTGCACACTTTTCTGATCCTCAGACAGGATGAGTCGTGGATGGGCCGTGTCTGGATCCAGAGTCACATTTGCTGTTGAGGGAAAATGAGGACAGAAGAATGGCATCAGCTGAGGGATTCCACCCTCTGACTTGTTCTGTTTCCTTCTCTTGCCACTCATGGCCTTCTCCCACCTTCGCCACACTCTCCCTTGGTGAAAAGGCTCTCCTGCCTCCTCCTGCCCTTTTAAAAGGCAGAGCTGTTTTCCTGTGGGCTTCCTGTGTGATCTACCCTGAGCTGGAAAAATGGATGGCTCAACAGCCACCTTTGGTGGAAGAACACCAAGACTTTCCTTATAAACCTCAGCCAAGCTCTTGCACAGAAACTGTTCTCCCATGATTTCAATGTGGCAGCAGGTAGGTGAAAAGAGCCAGTTCATCCCCTCAGAGTTCATCTTTTATTTCACCCTTACTGACATCCTCAGAACACAAAGGAACTGGCTGTGGCAGGGAAAGTAGGATTTTGAGGAACGAAACAATAGTGTTTAGTAATGTTATCTCTGAGAACACCAAGTAGAACACAAATTGTAAGGTGAAGCTTTTTAGTTTAGAAATAATTGATTAGTGTATGAAGAAAAATGTACCTTTCTGCAGGTGAAGTCCAAAACCCAGAGTGTCTGAGGAAGCAAAGGGACAGAAAGTGAACAACAGAAAGAATTGCTTATCACAAATCTTGGGATAAAATTATCAGTTAATAACTGTCTTTTTTCTCTTGGGAAGGGTAGGTGGCATGGTATAGCCTCAATTCGTCAGATCGCAGAAGCTAAGCTGGGCTTGTACTTGAATAGAAGACCGAAGAAGACTCTGCAGAGGGGGGAAAACAGCAGTCTCTGTTTCTCACTTGCCTTGAATACCTCTTAATGGGGCCACCATAAGTCATTTGTGACTTCATGGTACATATCTTAGAAGCTACTCTGGGGCAGAGAATTGTGTACAACTATGCAGATTCATTTTCACAAGTCAATTTGAGTTACCTGAGAGTCACTTCCGAGGAATTATGGTAAGGACTGCAGAACAAGAGTCCAATCCAGCTAAATTTAGAACGATTCGAAACAGAGGTTCCACAGTGCCATCCTGAGCAAAGTTACACCCTTCTGAACTCACTGATTTCAATGGGCTCAGAAGGGTGTAACTAAGACAGCACTGTGATCCCCTTGAGACCATTCTGTGGGCTCAACAAGACATATTCAAGCAAACATACATAACCAAAGGGATCAGTTTTGATCAGTCCAATTAGGCCACAGACGCTTTACAAAGAGGTGACCCTAAAAAGTATCAGGTGGACATCTTCATTAAATGAACAATGCCCTTAAGGGCAGTTTCCTCCCCCTCCCATTCATTTTAGGGGCCCCTTCTACCATCTATCTACCTTGAAGTTTGCCAGTGCACGGTCACACAAACGCCTACAGATCAGCAATATAGAACCAATTTTGAGAAATCCATATAATGCAATTGTGAGCTAAAGCAGCAGAATTCTGACCAGAAAAATTTACATGGTGAATTAAAATAGCCTTCTGATACATACATTCCCCATGTTCCTGGGTTTGTTAATCATATAAGCAGCCTGGAGCAGACTAAAACGCATCTGGCCCACTCTAATGTCCTGTCTGAAATTCCTGCAGTGATTCTTCTTTACCTTTAAATTGCTTCTTGATGCCCTCCTAAAGGGTATTTAAACTTGAGAAGTCCCAGATGTCCCACTTCAGTACAAGAGGTAAAGCCGCTGGATTCTCAAATGACTCCCATATTTCATACCTGGAGAAAATCTTGTTATGGTGCTGTCCATACAATTCAGAACCCACACACACACCCTTCCCCCTGGATCAAAGAAGCAGAGGAAGGAACTGACAGTCTAGAGCAGGGGTCCTCAAACTACGGCCCGCGGGCCAGATGCGGCCTGCTGAGGACGTTTATGCGGCTATAGCAGCGCCCGCCTCACGGCCTCACTGGATCTCTTTATTTCAGTCTCTTTGGGGTATTTTACTTGTTTATTTGATGGAAATATACTTCACTTCATAGGGGACCACAGCAGCTTTGTTTATTTTTCCCAAAAATATAGGCTCCCGAGAACTTTAACTTAAACCACAGATTTATTATAACACACAGTCTTTAAACTGGGGATATGGGAGATATTTACACAGGCTAACACGTTGCTCAGTTGTTTCAGGCTTTACATTAACTTTTTCTTCCTTTGAGTCTCTCAGTTACACAGTTCACAGTTTCCCTATAACTTGCTCTCTCCACCTCTAGCCAAGGTCTGGCCTCTTGGGAATGATGTGCCAAGTCTCACCCCTCGACTGGAGTCCCTCTCTCAGCCCTTCTGGTGTCTCAGACCCACATCCACTCCCTCAACCACCTCACTAGATCTTCAGAGTTGTCTATAGGTGTCTGTGACCGTTCAGGTCTTGACTGACTCACACACACAGCCCTCTTGGCTGGTTTTGTCGAGCTTGCAGCCTCTGGAAGTCTTTCCCGCCACTGTCTCAAGCTCCTTCACAGGATCAGCTGTCCCCTCAGCCTCTGTCCGGCACGAACTGACCCTCTCAGTCTCTGTCAGGCTCCAACACTGACCAACTGACTGAATCCCTGCCCCAGCAGTTTCTGTCTCTCACAGACTTTTTCCTCCCTGAGAGCCCTGAGCACTTTGCCCCCACCCTCAGGTCACCTGACGCAGGCCCTGTGCGTCTTCAGTTTCTGGTTAACCCCTAGCTTTCCGTCACAGCGGCCCACCGGGTTATGGCAAAATCAGACCGGAAGTGACGTTCGACCTAAACTCGCGTTAGCAACGCACACTTCCGGCACTGGGCTGAGGCGGCGGAGACAGAGTGTGAGGTGATACCGAGGTGAGGTGAGTTCCCAGGCCGGGGTGTGTGGTGTGGGGAAGGGAGAGAGATGCAGAAGACGGAGAACTGACGGCCCGCGGCCTTGTACAGTAACGGCAGTCCGGCCCTCCAACAGTCTGAGGGACAGTGAACTGGCCCCCTATTTAAAAAGTTTGAGGACCCCTGGTCTAGAGAGACCAGCTGATGCTGAAAGAACATAAAGATGGGGTGGGCCTCTTTGGAGATGAATGTTCACCTCATTGTAGTTCCTGCTTTCTTAAGAACTGGATCTGGGTTCCTTACAGCCAGACTGCATCTGCAGGGAATGGCTACCAAAAAATAAAACTGAGCCCTCAGATTGCTTTCCACTCACACTAGCTGGTTTTGTGCACAAAAATAGTACTGTATTTGCTAATTTCTGCTGCTCCTTGTGGAGTAATTTGCTGGGACTGTGGCCACACATGTGAAGGACCAAAATTACATTAAGACCTGAGAATCTCCTGTCTGCAGACTGGCAACCCCTCCCTGCGAGCGTAGTCGCTAGAATAAGTTAGCCTCATTGCAGAATGGCAAACAAAGAACAATACACTTGTGCATTCTTTCAAGTTTCTGGAAGTTGCTTCTCAGGGGAAAGGGGCGTAAGAAATTCACATGTCATTAGGCAGGTGCTTGCAAATAACAAACCATAATTAATGGGGCGTGGTTATTAGATCAGGGGCAGGACCACTGACCACGCAGAGGGAGGCTTCCTCCTCCTCCTCGCGGACTCCCCCCTTCGCACCGGCCTCTTGCAGAGCGACTCTCTTGGCTATTGCCACAAAGCTGGCCAGCTGCTGGTTGGGGCGGAGGCTGCTGGGCTGAGCCCTTCCTCTGCACTGGGGACAGGAAGGCTCCGCGGCCCCCGCCTCCCTCCAGCTGCGGGTCAGGCAGGCTCGGCAGAAGTTGTGGCCGCACTGGGCGACGGTCACTGGGTCCCTGAAGAAGTCCAGGCAGATGGAGCAAGAGGCTTCCTCGCAGAGCTCCTTCAGGGTACCTTCAGCCGCCATGGCAGCCGCCTCCGCCAAGCGAGGAGAGAGACGAAGAGAGCTACTTTCGCTTTCCCTTCCTGGAAATCAACCCCCTGCCGGCGCCCAATCAGCGGCCGAAGACGAACCGGCGCCAAGAAAGAGAGTGGCGGGAAGACAGCCCTTGGCAGGGAATTCGATCCTGATGGGGAGCAAAGTCTGAGTTCAGCGCAGGCTTCATTTGGGGCAGGAGCTCACAGGAGCCCCGCTCCGGAACCTCTGAATTGTATCCTGCTTTCTTTCTTAACCCCACCCCCAAAAAACCACCTTGCTTCTGGGCTCCATTGCTCAACCCCCTGTGAGAATTTTGCTGAGCTCTAAGCGTTGACAAACTTTCCACACACACAAATAAGGAGGAAATAACCCAAACATATGAAGCAGAGAGGTAGAAATCTTCATCATGCCACTGTGACCACGTAGGAGAAAGTACTTTTAAAAGTATGATGGGAGTAAGGTTTTATTAGGACAGTTATCATTTAAGAAGCAGTTTAAGGTAGATGCTGAGCTGATATAATTTAGGACACCTTCTGGTGATGTCAGGGGTGTGTGGCATATGCAAATGAGTTATGCAAATGAGTTGTGCTAATGAGCCCTGGCATCTCTTTTTCTATGAAATGACCCCTGGTTCAGCGGCACCTTTAAGACCAACAAAGTGATATTCAAAGTATACGGAGAGAGGTTCCCTTTACCCTCCTTCGGCTGCTATTTGGAGCACCCAGGAGGGAAGGGGAGAGGCTTCCCTTTGGCCTCTAGGGCCTGGCCCGTGCAGTGTCCCAGGGGCTGAAAGGTTTCCCTGCAGGGCTTGACGGGGGACGGGGGGTTGGGTTTCCAGCAGCTCCCCCCACTCCACCCCCCCCAAAAAAAAATCCTGGAAAGGTTCCTCCCAAAGATGAAATTAAGTCTGTGACAGAAAACCAAGAGTGCCTTGACCTGGATAGCCCAGGCAAACCCGATCTTCTCAGATCTCAGAAACTAAGCAGGGTCGACCTGGTAAGTGTTTGGATGGGAGACCTCTTTGGAATACCAAGTGAGGAAGACAAGGGCAGGCTTTATTCAGCCACCTCTCTGAATATCCTCCTGGCCCCCAGTAGGGGTCAGTCACCAGAGGACACCATGACTTCCAGGTGTGTGCACACACACACACACACAGAAAATAACAAAAATACCAGAGAGAGAGAGAACCTAGCAGTAAACTTCCTGAGTCTTTTCGTTTCCCCGCTAAAACACCATCCGTATGCTGACTCCTGTTGCAAAGCAACAATGAAAAGATACAGTGTTTGAGCAGAAATGCCACTGGGGACAAAAGAGCCCAGAAGCCCCTTCCCCTTGCTTGATTTCCCTATTTAAGCGGCAGCTTCCCTAGCTACACTTTGGGCAAGGGGGGGAGAGAAATCTACATGCGGCCAGGGCTTTTTTTGTAGCAGAAACTCCTTTGCATATTCGGCCACACACCCCTGATGTAGCCCATCCTCCTGGAGCTTACAACAGGCCCTGTAAGAAAACCCCTGTAAGCTCTTGGGAGGATGGGTTACATCAGGGGTGTGTGGCCTAATATGCAAAGGAGTTCATGCTACAAAAAAAGCCCTGCAAGCATCCCAAGTATTCCCCCCCTTAGAATCAGCACCATCTGAATCCCACAAGGCTAAATTCAGTCTCAGTAGGGTAGCTATCAGTGCTTCTAGCAAGTTTTGGGGGAGGAGTGTTCAGGGAATGAGCTGCCTCTGAGTAAAATCCCAGCTGCAAGATCTCCCCCACCCCCTTCTCAGCTCAGTACATGCCAGGTGTTAGCTACTGGGGAGAGCAGCCCGCCTCAGCACTGACCGCCCAAGGCCCCTGTGCAGGCATCCAACAGCCCTGCCAATTCATTTTGCTGGTTTCAGCTGGAACAGCTGGAAGGGGGGGTAGATCCAGATGGGCACCTGTTTTGGTCTGAAGCAGCAGCACAAAGTCTGAGTTCAGGGGCACCTTTGAGACCAACAAAGTTTTATTCAAGGGATCAGCTTTTGTGTGCAAGCACACTTCCTCCGATACACTGAAATGGAAGGTGACAGTTCACCGATATGCAGACAGTGGAAATTACCATACAGTGTAATGACAATGTTTTAATAGATGCAAAAACAAAAGAGGAATAAGATGTTAAGTTTCTATAGTCACTATTTGTTTGAATTTAATTTCTGGAAAAACACTGATGATGCTTTCAGGAGGAAAAGAGATCCATTTTTCACAGGTCCTTCTGTAGGAAATTGTTATATGATCCTGGCTACACAAAAAACGACAGCAGTTTTTTCTGTTGCTACATCAGATCTTCATGCAGGTTTTTTGGACAGTGGCAGAACTGCTCATTCCATGTTCCAAATGGCCGTTGAAGAAGATGATGACATTGCATCTATATTCCACCCTCCACTCAGAGCAGCTCACAATCTCCTTTAACTTCCTCCCCCACAACAGACACCCTGTGAGGTGGGTGGGGCTGAGAGGGCTCTCTCAGAAGCTGCCCTTTCAAGGACAATTCCTGAGATGGCTATGGCTGATTGAAGGCCATTCCAGTAGCTGCAAGTGGAGGAGTGGGAAATTAAATGTGGTGTAGTGGTTAGAGCATCTGCCTAGGATCTATGAGACCAAGGTTCAAATCCTTGATCTGCCACGTTCAAATCCTTGATCTGCCACGTGGTGTAGTGGTTAAGTGCGTGGACTCTTATCTGGGAGAACCAGGTTTGATTCCCCACCCCTCCACTTGCAGCTGCTGGAATGGCCTTGGGTTAGCCATAGTTCTCGCAAGAGTTGTCCTTGAAAGGGCAGCTGTTATGAGAGTCCTCTCAGCCCCGCCCACCTCACAGGGTGTCTGTTGTGGGGGGGAGAAGATATAGGAGATTGTAAGCTGCTCTGAGTCTCTGATTCAGAGAGAAGGGCAGGATATAAATCTGCAGTCTTCTTCTTTTCCCAGATGAGAGTCCGCGCACTTAACCACTACACCAGACTGGCTCTCACACCAAACTGGCTCTAAACATTGTGAATGCAGCAATCTATGGGTAGGTGAGTGGGACAGACCTCTGGACAATAAAAGGGATGGGCATCTTTGGGTGTCTCTCCAGCTTCTTCTCTTCCTTCCAGCTGTTGGGAAAAGGAGGGGCCCTGCATTTCCCTTTCCCTCTCTTCTTGTGGAGGGGGGACATTAGCATCTAATTTTGAACCTGGCAGCCCAGCATATCAGAAAATCCAAAGAATGAAGCCAGATACATGCAGGAGATATTTTTTTACCAGGCCAAGGACACACTGCCCACCCACCCCACCACCCCTTTGCAGAAAAATCCAAGCAGCAAAATTGCCCATGTAGGCTTTTCATAAAAGACTGAGATCTTGCAAACTTAGGGTTTGTAGAATCTTTCGGGCTCAAGTGCCGTGTTCTACTGGAGAAAGTTTTCCTTCCAGACGTTTCGTTCTCAGCTGCGGAGAACATCCTCAGTGGCGTTGCAGCCGGAGCAGGCGCTCTGATCTTCTTGGCTGCTGTGCTCTGCTTTCTCCAGTAGAACACGGCACTTGAGCCCGAAAGATTCTACAAACCCTAATGATGTTACCAGCCGTGAAAACCTGAAATCTTTGATATTGCAGACTTCTTGTTTTGACTTTCAGTTTGGGAAGGGAGGAGAAGCCGCCGGGAGACCTCTGCAGGCAGAGCAGGAGATGCAAGGCCTGCTTCCATCACCCACCCAGGCCACCACCAAGAGAGCAGGGTGGGTGGCAGAGGAGTTGAAGTTGCCTCCACCACCCCAGCCCTGCAGGATGTCAGAGAGGAGGAATGGGAGCTGCTGCTGCCTGGCGCCATTGCCCAGTAAGCCCGACAGTGGAGGTGGGGCCCCATGAGTGGAAGGGGGAGGGAGGGAGGGAAAGGAGACCCCCTGGTTTCTGCCCACCAATGAAGCAGGAGATGGCAGCACCTTAGAGTGGCTGTTCAGGGGTGAGCACAGCAAGCGAAGTGAGTAGGGTGGGATATCCCCCCCCCCCCACAAGTCTCAAGGTGCCCCTGCTTGTTATCACCAGATTTTCCAGGAATGTAGATTATTTCAGGGGTGGCCAAACTTGCTTTATGTAAGAGCCACACAGAATAAACAGCAGATGTTCATGAGCTGCAAGACAAGAAGGAAGGCAGACAGGCAGATAGATGGGGAGGGAAGAATAGAAAGAAAGTAACTTTTAATGCCTTCTCCAAGCAAGCTGATGGAGTGGTGGGGGCTTTGAGAGCCACACAATGTGTGTGACAGAGCCACATGTGGCTCCTGAGCCACAGTTTGGCCACCCCTAGATTATATATTAGTATGACCATCTGTGCTGAGAGCCAGTGCATTGCACAAGGTGGTAGGACTTGAACTGATGGGGCCTGGGTTCAAATTCCTGCTCAGATATAAGATTCCCCGCCTCTTGCGGGGGGGGGGCTGAATATCTGTGGACTGGAAGGCATTATGCCCTCCCCCCACACACTTGGTCCCTCCCCTCCCCAGACCTCCCCCTCCCCAGCTCTGCCCCCAAACTCTCTGGGGTGAAGCCCACTTGCTCTGGGCCTGACTTCCCTCTCAGGGTCACAGTGAGGATAAAGCAGGAGCTCCCAGTTCCTTGGAGAACCAAAGGAGAGCAAGATGGCTGTGTGGATGTTGAAGGGCCTATAATGGTTTGAAAAGAGGCACAAAAGCAAGCGGAAGAGAAACCTTAAAGCAAGCAGAGGCCAGCAGGAGCCTGGCTACGCAAATCCACCCCTGGATTCTTCTGTCCAACTGCAGGGTTGTGGATGGATCAAGTCTGTAGATGACAGCACTGTCTGGGACTTCTCTGGCAGTTATGAAATGGCTTCCCACCCCCCTAAAGACAAACAATTAAAGCAGCAGCGTTTTCAACATAACTTTATAATAAGCATAACATCATAACAGTGGCTCAGTGGTAGAGCATCTGCTTGGGAAGCAGAAGGTCCCAGGTTCAATCCCTGGCATCTCCAAAAAAGGGTCCAGGCAAGTAGGTGTGAAAAACCTCCGCTTGAGACCCTGGAGAGCCGCTGCCAGTCTGAGAAGACAATACTGACTTTGATGGACTGAGGGTCTGATTCAGTATAAGGCAGCTTCATATGTCATATGTTCTCAGTCTCTGTATAACCGAAAAACAAGTGCTATAAGCGCAGCAACCTGGATAGGGACAGGACCTTCAGAAAAGGCCAGCTGAACACAGACAAGATCGAACAGTTGTTGCCCATTAACGAAAAGAGGAAGTCCCAAACAGTAACTGAAACATGCAGGGCCTCTTCTTCCTCTGTAGCAATTCCTCTCTTGTGCTTGAGGAGAACGAAGGCTGGAGAGATGGGGTGGGGGGTGAGGAGGGGTGTTCAGAGCTCTCCTGCATCTTGTACAATGGGGAAGGCATTACTGTCAGTTTAAGAAGATACGAAGGGGGGAAAGGAATGTTGGGAAATGGAGGGGGAAAGTCTCCATTTTACCCCAGTCAGTTTTGGTGGCTGGAGACAGGAGTGGGGTTGCCAGCTTCCAGATGGGGCCTGGAGATCTCCCACTTTTACAACTGATCTCCAGCTGGCAGATCAGTCCCCCTGGAGAAAATGGCTGCTTTGGAGCATGGACTCTATGGGATTGTACCCTGCTGAGTCCCCTCACCTCCACTCCCCAAACCCTGCCCTCTCCCAGATCTACCTCCCAAAGTTTCCAGGTGTTTTCCAAAACAGACCTGGCAACCCTAGACAGGAGAGGTCTTTACAGGTATGGAGAAATAATATTCCCGATGGTCCTGGTGTCAAAAGTCCTATGAAGAGATTTTGAGGTGGCCTTTTCCATACACACCAAAGAAGGGAAGGAGGGTCTCTCCAAAGAAGGAGGCTCCAGAGAACTCGTAGAGAAGGGCTGCTCGGTCAGCATCAAAAAAGGCCACTCGCCCCCCAGCGTAGTTCAGGCACACTCGGATCCTCTTCAGCTCCCCACTCACAGTCAGGGGAGGGTAATGTCCTTTTATATAAGCCCTGTGCATCCCTGACCACTTCCCCATAGCCCAGATCCCTTCCTCAGGAGCAAAAGTGAGGCCTCCCTTCCTCTTCACAGACTTTCTGGCTACCCCCACAGCCCAGCTTTCCTCACTTCCCACAAGGACTTCCCAGAAACAGCAGCCTCTTGTGAATCCCTCACAGCCCAGCACAGCACTATAACCTTCAAATCTCTCTGGACTGTTGGGCAGAGCTTGAGCTTCTTCTCCTTTTCTCACGCTTTTCTGACCCTCAGACAGGATGAGCCATGGATTGGCCGTGTCTTGATCCAGAGTCACATTTGCTGTTGAGGGAAAATAAGGATACAAGAAATGAAACGGCTTCAGCTGGGGGATTCCACCCACTGGCCTGTTCGGCTTCCTTCTCCTGCCAGTCATGGCCTCCTCCCACCTCTGCCACCCTCTCCTTGGTCATCAGGCTCTCCTGCCTGCTCCAGCCCTTCTAAAAGGCAGAGCTGTCTTCCCACATGCTTCAGAAGGCAGACAATGTACACAACAAGCACCCACAGGGACACCATCTATTTCCTCCCGTATCCCATCCTGAAAAGAGAACTATGAAGGAGAGGAAAAAAGCAATGGCAATTTCAGTCACAGGCTTCTTTGGTTAGAAATCACACACAAGAACAGAAGATTTGTCTCCCTTATCATGAAACTTCCTTCTCCCTGGTCCTGCCAGTCATGGACTCCTCCCACCTCTACCACCCTCCCCTTGGTTAACAGGTTCTCCTGCCTCCTCCTGCCCTTTTAAAAGGCTGTCCACTTCAAGAGAAGGCACACAAAGTACACAATAAGCACCCACAGGAACACAATCTATTTCCTCCCGTATCCCATTCTGAAAAGAGAACTGTGAAGGAGGGGAAAAAAAAACAATGGCATTTTCAGTCACAGGTTTCTTTGGTTAGAAATCACACACAAGAACAGAAGATTTGTCTCCCTTATCATGAAACTTCCTTCTCCCTGGTCCTGGGGTGGGGTATCCTCTACTTTTGGGAGAAGCTCATTCCTGGAGACTAGGAGAGCCCAGAACATTGCAATTCCTGGAGGGGAGGGGCTTCGCACCCAGGCCCCAGTCTGGTTCTGAAGCAGCACAACACCTGCTCCAAAAGGATCAAACATGAAAATGGACCTCCAACAAAATAGTCCAAAAACTTCCAACCAACCACACAGAGAACAGGGTGAAGAACTCAAAAGAGAGGCCCACCAGTTCAGGAAAAAACCGAAACTAAAGCAAAGAAGCCCCATAGGGTCAATACAGCACACCTACTCTGGCTCAAGTGCCTTCTGAGAAAAATTCTCCCCTTGAGTAAGAAGAGATTGGCCACCCCAGGACCACCAAGAAGGAAGATGCAAAGTGAGACAAATCTTTCATTCTCCAGTGGCCCAGGGTGGGGAAGTCTCCACAACTCCACATAAAAAAGCAGCATGCCCCAGGGAGGGAAAGAATCTCAGATGTATGCTACAGGACCATTTTCTTCCAAAAGCAGTCTCAGCTGAGGCTGTTTTGTCAATCCTGTAATGCCTGGTGAATGAATGGAACAGTTTCCAGGCTGCAGCCCTACAGACCACCTCAAAGAAGGGAAGGACCAGATAATGCTGAGGCTGCTACCCCTCTGAGGGAGTGGGCTGTAACACCCGAAGGGAGATCCAGTCCTCTCGATTTATATGCCCGGAAAATGCAGCCTCTGACCCATCTGCTAATGCTGCATGTGGAGACCTTATGGCAGGAGTGTCAAATGTCCTGTCCATGAGCCAAATTGGCCCACTCAGGGCTTCAGTCAGACCTGCAGGACTCTTTCTCCTCCTCCCCTCCTATCCTCACCCTTGTCCCAGGTCCTGCTGCTTTATCTTTCCATCAAATTGCCTAGAGCAGGGGTGGCCAATGGTAGCTCTCCAGATGTTTTTTGCCTACAACTCCCATCAGCCCCAGCCAGGCAAAAAACATCTGGAGAGCTACCATTGGCCACCCCTGCTCTAGAGTATCACAGTGTAAAACAGAAACGAAACAAAAAACTGTGAAATAAACAAAAGAAGCTCTATACAAAAACTTAGTGACTATATTCCAAATACTTAAAGCAATATAATACTAACATTTCAGATATCAAAACTTCATTACAACTATACTTCAATCACAAATATCTACCAACTACAATGTTCTTTAATTCAAGTCCATTTCATAGCGTCAATTTCCGACTTTTAAAACTCTAGACGATTCACCTGTTCAGACGGGCTGAATTAAAGTGCTGGTGCTCCAAATGCAGATTCATGAGAAAAGTTCCTATATTTTTCATATTCTTCTTGGTCGTCCAAACTTATGGCTTCCAATATTCATAAAAGAATTCTTCAGACATAAAGACGAAGTGGGTATGTCATACCCCTTTTAAAGTTAAACATGGTTGTGCTGGTCTTTTGGGGCAACTCTCTATTTATACAATCGGTGAAATCAATAACGTTATGGTCACTGCTCCCAAGTGGTGTGATCACTTTTACATCTCTCACCAAGTCTTGGGCATTACTTAGGACCAAATCCAGGATCGCCCCACCCCTGGTAGGTTCAGAGACCATCTGCTCCATAGCACAGTCATTGAGAGCATCAAGAAACTCAATCTCTTTCTCTCGACCAGAACACATATTGACCCAATCAATCTGCGGGTAGTTAAAATCACCTATTACGACACAGTTCTTACATTTAGCCACTGTCTTTAATCCTTCCATCATATTATAATCGTCCTCTATCTTTTGATTTGGTGGGCAATAACAGACTCCCATAGTTAAATTTCCTTTTGGGCCCTCTATTTCAACCTAAAGCATTTCTAGAAGGGAATCTAATTCTCTGACCTCAGTCTTACTGGACCGTATACCCTCTCTGACATACAGAGCCACCCCAACTCCAACCCTTCCCTCCCTATCCTTCCGATATAACTTATATCCAGGAATCACCGTGTCCCACTGATTCTCCTCATTCCACCAAGTTTCTGAAATTCCCACAATGTCTATGTTTTCTCCCAACACTAAACATTCCAACTCACCAATTTTGCTTCGAACACTTCTAGCATTTGCATACAAACATCTATAATTTCCCAGGCAAGCTAGGCCCATCACCTTCCTCCTGCCGCCTCGAGACTCTGGCAGACAGTCCATACCGTTTGTCACCATCTCAGTGGACAACTCTGATCCATTACCCGGTAGAAAAGTAACAGCTAACCCTTCATCTCTTTGAGATGAGTCCTCCCGAACCAGAGACATTTCATCTCCTGTTAGCTTTCCCCCAAGATTTTGTTTAAAAACTGCTCTGCCACCTTTTTGATTTTAAGCACCAGCAGCCTGGTTCCATCTGGGGACAAGTGGAGACTGTCTCTTTTGTACAGCTCCCGCTTGTTCCAGAAAGCATCCCAGTGCCTAACAAACTTTAAACCTTCCTCCTTACACCATCGTCTCATCCACAGATTGAGACTTCTAATTTGTGCCTGTCTCTCCTGCCCTGCACGTGGAACAGGTAGCATTTCTGAGAAGGCTACCTTGGAGGTCCTGGCCTTAAGTCTCCCACCTAGCAGCCTAAATTTTTCCTCCAGGACCTCATGACTGCATTTCCCCACATCGTTGGTGCCGACATGCACCACGACCACTGGCTCCTCCCCAGCACTGTCTATCAGCCTATCTACTACACGTGTAATGTCCGCTACCTTTACACCAGGCAGGCAAGTCACCATATGGTCAGTACACGGTTTTGCCACCCAGCTGTCTACTTGCCTAAGGATCGAATCACCAACTACCAAGACCCCCCCCCCCCTCTCTCCCTGCCCAGGGATGGTTCCTTGGCATGAATGGATTCCCACTCATCAACTGAAGAAGAGCTCCCTTCTGAGGGCGCATTCCCCTTATCCTCAGCACGGTGCCCTGTTCCCTCTTGACCCTCATGCTTCCTGGCAGCAATGGGGTTGCCATGTTCAGAGCAGGGCTCATGTAATACATCCCCGAGAGTCTTCTCCAAGTGCCTAACTGACTGTCTCTGCTTCTCCAGGTCAGTCACCTCGGCCTCAAGGGTACGAACTTGTTCCCTGAGAACCAGAAGCTCCTGGCATCGAGCACACATACAAGACTTCTTTCCTATGGGCAGATAGTCATACATGTGACACTCAGTGCAAAACACGGGAAAACCCCCACCCCCTTGTTACATTGGAGGGCCACTGCCCATCTGAGTAGACTTGGGAGAGGGGGAGAATCTTGCAATGCCCTGCTATTTCATGTTTTCCCAAGCTGAGAGTATTTTATATTTTTTTTGCTTCTGCTGTGATCCTTGTGCTTTTTCATGATGGTTTATTTTTAAAATTGCATTGCAAGATCTCTCTATTCCCCCACCTTTCCATTTTAAACAAAATATTGCAGGAGTTTTAAGCATGTTTGTATTTTAAGTTAAAAATAGTGTCTTTAATTGTGTTTGTCTGTGTCCTTTATAAAGTTTATATCTGTACTATCTGCCATTACGTTTTATGACACGCATGGCTCAGCCCCACAAAGTCCCATTTATGTCAGATCCGGCCCTCTTAACAAATGAGTTCGACACCCCTGCCTTATGGCCTAAAAGGAATAAAATCTTTTGGAAACAATTAAATGCCCTCCAGAGGGGAGGGGAGGAAATGCTCACCATAGGACAGGGTCAGGGAAATAGCAGTGGCAGAGGTTTGGAAAATCTGGATTCTCCCACCCACACAGCAGCCATCCACACTTCACTGCAATCCTTTCCAAAACCCTGGTGGAAACTCGGTTTGAGTAAGCTGGGAAAACCCAGAAGGTGCCTGAATGCAGTGGAGAAGCAGGGACAAAATCTGCTACACTTTGAACAAGGGGCAGAGCTAGACCTGACAGAAATATATTTGGTACTTACCGGTAATTCATATTGCTCCCACCCCCAAGTGCTGCAAAAATTAATGCCTGTTCTGGCGCTGAGGTTTTTGCTGCCCCAGGCTGCCGCCCCACCCACATGCCCCATCCCATGGCGAGGTCTTTAAAAGGGGGGAGAGGGCTGCTTCTGCCGCCTCCCCCCTTCCATTTAAAGAAGACCCACCTATCGGGTATTTAAATGGTGGGGAGGAGGTCGTGGCGGCACCGGCTCTTTCCTCCACCCGAGTCCCAGGAAGGTGAAAGAGGTGGCACTGGGCTCCTACCTTGATCTTGGCCTGCCTTCCCTTGCAGGCCACCTCTGTCCTCTGCCTGGGTCTCAGCCTGGTGAAAAGGCGGCACTGCGCTGGCTAGCGAGTGAGGAGGGGGCACCTAACAGCAGCCCTGTAGGCCATGTGGCTCCCTTGGCATCTGCCTATGTGGCCTACTCCCACAAGCCGGCCATTATTATGTTCTCCCTTTCTAGCTTAACATAGCCTCCCTTTGTCCAGCAGAAAATGAATCACTTGAAAGTCTCTGTGAACCGAAAGTGCCTGTGACCTTGGAGGGCTAGGCACTGGGCTCTCAGGAAGGAAAGAGACATATGAACATATGAAGCTGCCTTCTACTGAATCAGACCTTTGGTCCATCAAAGTCAGTATTGTCTACTCAGACTGGCAGCGGCTCTCCAGGGTCTCAAGCTGAGGTTTTTCACACCTATTTGCCTGGACCCTTTTTTGGAGATGCCAGGGATTGAACCTGGGACCTTCTGTTTCCCAAGCAGATGCTCTACCACTGAGCCACTGTCCCTCCCCAATAATAATAATAAATTGCAGACATAACAGACCAGTGTGAGAACAGGAAGATATTCACAAATCAGGACCCAAAGGTTACTACAGGTTACATAGAAGTACTCCCCCCTCCCTTTCCAGGAACATGGCAAGAGGCACTCTTGACACTCTTCTGGACTGGAGTTACCAACACTGAGCTATTGAACATCTGGCATGATCTACCCTGGGCAGGGAACCTGATGCCCCAATAGCCACCTTTGCTGGGAGAACAGCAAGACTTTTCTTATGGAGCTCAGTCAAGCTCTTGCCCAGCCGCCATTCTCCCATCGTTTCAATATGGCAGCAGGCAGGTGAAAAGAGGCAGTTCATCTCCTCAGAGTTCACCTTTTCTTTCACCCTTACCGACATCCTCAGAGCAAGAAGGAACTGGCTGTGGCAGGAAGGGTAAGATTTTGAGGAAGAGCACACCAAGTTGAAGAACACAAATTGTAAGGTGAAGCTTTTTAGTTTAGAAATAATTGGTTGGTGTATGAAGAAAAATGTACCTTTCTTCATGTGAAGCTCAAAATCCAGAGCGTCTGAGGAAGCAAAGGAACAGAAAGTGAGCAGCAAACCCTTCTGCTTATTGCAAATCTGGCGACAAAAATATCAGCTAATAATACTATTTTCTTTTTGGGAGAGTAGGCGGCATAATATAGCTCAATGCTGTCAAATTGTGGAAGCTAAACTGGGTCAGTACTTGGTTTGACCAAAGAAGACTCTGCAGAGGAAGGAAACAGCAAACAGCCTGTTTCTCACTTGCCTTGAACACCTCTTGGTGGGGCTGCCAGAAGTCATTTGTGACTTGATGGCACATAGGTACATATGTTTTCTGAGTTACAGCTAAAGGGTCAAGTAGAAGCTATTGGGGGGGGGGGGGTTTGTGTACAAACTTTCAAAATACTTTTCACTAGTCACTGGAGTTACTTGGGATTCATGTAATAGAAAGTATGCTAAGGACTGCAGCCCAAGGGTCCAAGCTGGCTAAATTGAGGACACTTCTAGACAGAGGTTCTGCAGTGGCATCCTGAGCAGAGTTACACCCTTCAAACTCACTGATTTCAATGGGCTTTGAAGGGTATTTCTCTAAAGACAGCACTGTAGGTCCCCTTGAGACCATTCTGTGGGATCTACTAGGATATAGTCACACAAACGCAAACACACAATCAAAGGGACCAGTTTTGATAAGTCTGATTTGGTCACAGACACATTGCAGAGAGAAGGAGGGGTGTCCCTGAAACGGATCCAGCGGCTGTTTCATTAAAAATAGATGCCCTAAAGAGCAGTTTCCCTCTCTGTCATTTTAGGCACTTGTTTCACCATCTACCTCACCAAGAGCCCTTGCATGGTCGCAGTAATGATTAGAGATCAACAACATAATAGAATTTCAAGAAGTCCATGTAATGCAATTCTGAGCTGAAGTTATGGCAGAATTCTGATCAGAAAACTTTCCATGGTGAACTAAAATGGCCTTCTGAACTGATACATAAACTCCCCACGTTCCTGGGTCTGTCAATGATATAGCCAGCCTGGAACATACTAAAACACATCTGGCCCACTCTAATGTCCAGTCTGAAACTCCGGCAGTGTTTCTTCATTACCTTTGAGTTGCTTCTCGATGCCCTCCAAAAGGAAATTTAAATCTGAGAAGTCCCAGATGTGCCACTTCAGTGCAAGCGGATTAGCCACTGGATTCTCAAACGACTCCTTGTCTTCATACCTGGAGAAAATCCCATTAGGGTACCATCCATCCCATTCAGAATCTCCCTCCCTCCCCTCCGCCCCAAGTGGGTCAGAGAAGCAGAGGAACTGGCAGAAAGCCAAGGGAAACAGGCTGATGCTGAAAGCACTGGAAGGTGGGCGGGCTCTTGAAGAGGAATGCACAGCTCCTGCTTTCTTAAGAACTGGCTACACTAAACCTATTGGTCACTGTGACCAGAACTACTAAGTACTCATTACATTTATTATAATAAAGACAGGTAAATCAAAGATTACATATTACAAACAGACACACAAAAGGGTAAAGTCCTTTCTCTGAAAAAATTCCTAAATGATGGTCCAGATTCCAGTGCGGACTTCAATACCATAAAGTAAGTTGCAAGTTCTTGAATCTCACGAAAGGTATCATTAGGATGCTCTGTATTCTCAGTGCTGGCGGGGGGGGGGGGGCAACAGTGGGAGGGCTTCTAGTGTCCTGGCCCCATTGGTGGACCTCCTGATGGTACTTGGGTTTTTTGGCCGCTGAGTGACACAGAGTGTTGGACTGGATGGGCCACTGGCCTGATCCAACAGGGCTTCTCTTATGTTTTTATGTCTGGGGCAGTGATGCTCTGAATTCTTGGTGGTTCTTTTTGGGAGGGGGGGCAAAGTGGGAGGGTTTCTAGAGTCCTGGCCCTACTGGTGAACTTTTTGATGGCACCTGGAGTTTTTGCCCACTGTGTGACACAGAGTGTTGGACTGGATGGGCCACTGGCCTGATCCAACATGGCTTCTCTTATGCTCTTATATTTTTCACAAGCTGCCCAGTTCAATCCTAGGATTAAGAAGGTTAATGTTAAAGATCCACTTACCTCTGCAATGTGCTTCTGACATCCTAAAGAAAGAAGGCAGAGGGTGAGAAGAAGAGAGAGAGACCTTCAGAGTAGGGTGTGTTGTGTTCCCCTTGTGGACTTTCCCCCTTTTCCCTGCAGCCTTGCAACATGGTTCAGCCATGAAAGGAAAGAGAGGAGAGAGGGTCTGTCTGGGCATAAGTGCCATCACATCTGCACAGACATGCTAGACAGACAGCAGTGCCCAGAACAGCTGTGTGGATGCTGTTCCTGTAACCATATGCCGTTGCCACTGTGTGTCGGTGTGCATTTTATATATAATTGTTATATATAATGTTATAATTGATTAGGAACGGGACTCTATTATTATGTATTTATTTATTTAAATGCATATAGATTTAATTATGTATTTATATGTTTAAATGCATAGAGATCTAGTGATTTATTTATATTGCACATTAAATTGGGACATAGGAATAGGGGGGGAGCTTATTAATGTGCCAAGAAAGACGAATTGATTTGATCAATTTGACTAACCAATTAGAGGGAGAATTGGGGTGGGATGTTAATTTAAATTAGATGCAATTAATTTATAGTGAACCAGTAACCAGGGACTGAAGGTGGAGGATAGGTTAGAGAGCTGGACAGTGAGTCGAGATGAGCTAGTCAGGAAGGTGTGGCCATCACATAACTACTTACAAGATTATACCGGGACATAGGTGTGGATGCCCGGCCAGGGGATTCCAGTGCTCCTGGGGAGGGGAAGATATGACGGTGGGAATAGACATAAATATAAGGGAAGAGGGTGGAGACAAAACAGTGCTCGGCCTCCTTCCAGTCTACTTCCCATCCCAACGGTGACAGTGGGGCCAAGAGGAATTGCCCACCTCCGTCATTGGTGTTGTGCAACGCCAGGTCCGTAAATAATAAGACCGAGATCCTGAGGGAATTCCTGCTTCGGCAGGACGTGGACCTGGCTTGCGTGACCGAGACCTGGGTGTGAGAGGGGGAGATGGTGGCTCTCTCCCAGATGACCCCCCCGGGTTACTCGGTCCTCCACCAATCGCGGACTAGTGGGCGGCGGGGAGGGGTGGCGTTGTTCATATGGGAGGGTTACTCCTTCCGGGCTCTCCCGGCCCCAAAGATCGATGGTATTGAGTGTGCCGGCCTAGTGTGGGATGTCGGAGAGGGGTTGGCGATCTGGCTGGTGTACCGTCCACCTAACGCACCAGCCAGCGCCTTACCATCCCTGATGGAGGCTGTGGCGGGCTGGGCGTTGGAGTACCCGGGGCTTATGGTCCTGGGCGACTTCAATGTCCATGCCGATGACGCAGCCTCCAATCGGGCGTTGGATCTGGTGTCTTCCATGGCGACACTAGGACTCTCTCAATTTGTTACGACCCCTACGCATCAGGCAGGGCACATGCTAGACTTGATCTTTGCGTCCGGGATTTGGGTGAACGATATCGCGACAGAGGCGGTGCCATGGTCGGATCACCTAGCCCTCAAGGCCCGTATGGAGATGCTGCCCCAACCCTGTAAGGGCGTAGAGCCTATTTTGGCTCGCACGCGGAGCCTGATGGACCCGGAACGGTTCCAAATGGCTCTATGGGATCCCTGGCCCACTGGCGGTTCCCTTGATGCCCTGGTTGATGCCTGGCAAGATCGGCTATCCAGGGCGATCAACGAGATCGCACCTCGACGCCCTCTGCGCCCTCGTGTGAGGCTGGCTCCATGGTATACCTTGGAGTTACGACAGCTGAAACAAGGGCTCAGACGACTAGAGAGGCAATGGCGGCGCACTCATGACGAAGCGACGAGAACATCCTACAGAACGTTTATGAAGTCTTATGAGATGGCAGTCAAGGCCGCGAAGAAAGACTACTTCGCGGCCAGGATTGCGTCTGCAAATTCGCGCCCGGCACAATTGTTTAGAATAATTGGACATCTTACCACACTGCCCCAAGGCAGACCAAATGTTAGAGAATTAGAAATAGGCTGTGAGGCTTTTGCGAAATTTTTTGCAGACAAAATCACGTCGCTCCGCCAGGACCTGCCCATCACATTGGATACAGTATGTGAACTGGAGACTCCATGCCTGTCTTCCAGTTTAGTTCTGGACCACTTCAACCCACTCAGCCTGGAGGAAGTTGACAGAATTCTCTCCTCTGCACGCCCAACAACTTGCGATCTGGACCCATGTCCCTCCTGGCTAATTAAATCTTGCCAGAAGGAGCTTAGATGTCCTTTACGGGATGTCATAAATAGATCCCTCTCGGAGGGGCATTTTCCAACATCCTTGAAAGAGGCCATGGTTCGCCCCCTCCTGAAAAAAAGTACAGCAGACCCGGCCGAATTGGCAAACTACCGACCGGTCTCTAATTTACCGTTTTTAGGTAAAATTATCGAGAGGGCAGTGGCGTTGCAGTTGCAGGATTTTCTGGATGACGCTTCCATCCTAGACCCTTGCCAGTCCGGCTTTCGCCCGGGTCACGGGATGGAGACAGTGCTGGTCGCCTTGGCAGATGACCTCCAGAGGCATCTGGATCGAGGCGGCGTGGCGGTGCTGATGCTGTTAGACCTGTCGGCCGCGTTTGACACGGTCGACCATCGGCTACTTACCCGCCGCCTTGCCGACGTAGGGGTTAGGGGGTTGGCCTTACAATGGCTCTCCTCCTTCCTCGAGGATCGGGGACAAAGGGTGGCAATCGGGGGTGAGCTGTCCCAGAGGCGCACACTAGATTTGTGGGGTGCCTCAGGGAGCAGTTCTCTCACCGATGCTATTTAATATCTATATGCGCCCCCTTGCCCAGATTGCCCGGAGGTACGGGCTTGGGTGTCACCAATATGCAGATGACACCCAGCTCTATCTGCTAATGGATGACCGGCCTGGCTGCGCCCCGAGGAATTTGGACCTGGCACTGCAGGCCGTGGCAACTTGGTTAAGGCTGAGTGGGCTGAAGCTGAATCCAGCGAAGACAGAAGTCCTTTGCGTGGGTTGGGGTGCTCTGGGGAGGGAAATATCTCTCTCGGTCTTTGATGGGGCGCCGCTGAAGGCGGCGCGCCGGGTCAAGAGCTTGGGAGTCCTACTGGAGCCCTCATTATCAATGGAGGCCCAGATAGCAGCCACTGCTAAGTCAGCCTTCTTTCACCTGAGGCGGGCAAGGCAGTTGGCCTCCTTCCTAGAGCGCCGGGACCTAGCAACAGTGATTCATGCAACGGTCACCTCGAGATTGGACTACTGTAATGCCCTCTACATGGGGCTGCCTCTGTGCCGAACCTGGAAGCTGCAGCTGGTGCAGAATGCGGCGGCTAGGCTGTTATTGGGGCTCCCAAAATGGGAGCACATACAGCCAGGACTGCGCGGACTGCACTGGCTGCCAGTTACATACCGGATTCGTTACAAAGTGCTGGTCATTACCTTTAAAGCCCTATATGGCCGAGGACCTGCCTACCTGAGGGACCGTCTTTCCCCATATGAACCCCGGAGAGCACTGAGGTCAGCAGGGAAGGACCTGCTGACTATTCTCGGGCCGAAGGAAGTAAAGCTGCAGAGCACTCGTACTCGGGCTTTCTCCGTTGTAGCCCCACACTTATGGAACCACCTCCCGGAGGAAGTGCGGGCCCTGCGGGATTTTGATCGATTCCGCAGGGCCTGCAAGACCATCCTCTTTGGTGAAGCCTTCACCGACTAAAACCTGAGAGACTGCTTAAATGACCTCCTATCTATCTGAATAGCACCACGATGTTAATTTTATTGTTTTACTGTTTTAGAATTTTAATCAATTTGTTACTTATTGTTTTAAATTACTGTATAACTTGTTTTATTAATGAATGTTGTCAGCGGCCCTGAGCCTGCCTTAGCGGGGAGGGCGGGATATAAATAAAATGTATTATTATTATTATTATTATAAGTGACATTCCCCACACCACACCGCCCCTAGACATCCTCCTTTTAAAATGGGTTGTGAAAAGTCTTGCATGTGACCTTCCTCCCTGGTCGGTGTTGTTGTGAAAGAGTTTCCCAGGAACCATGGGGTTCCTCAGACTGTTGGTTGAAACACAAACACACTTTGGCTTCCAGTGGCTGCAGTCTATCAGGGAGGGGCAGGGGCTGTGGGGGAATGTATTTCCAGGGAATGTTGTTTTGCAGGGCCCCTGGGATTGTCCAGTCTGCCCCTGGCTGGAGATGGAAAGAGGCAGAGGGGAAAGTGGCCCTGGTGCAGAGGTGAAAACTTGCTAGCGACATAAACTGGGCTGGTTTGCTTTTGCTTTTCTGCTAAGCAGGGAGGATTTGGAGCCAGCCTTCTCCCCAAGGGGACTCTGCCTGTTTCTGCCACACTCTCACCTGGAGGAGATCACTGGCCGGCTGCTGACATTTCTCCTCCATCTCCCGGATGAGGCTTTCCAGAGAAGAGAGCTCCTCAGAGATTCTAGCCAGATGCTGGTCCCTGTTTCTCGCCACCTCCTTCACCACCTTTTTCATCTGGGACAGCAAAAATTTCTCTTGTTTCTTCAGAAATGTGTGCAGTTTCCTGAACTTGGCTACTGTTGCTTTCTTCTCTTTTTCAGTTTGTTTCTGAGATGGAAAGAGAAGAAAAGCAGGCCACTGTCAGGAACACAGCTGGTCTGTGCAGTGGGAAGAGACGCTTGAGGAGGCTCCTATCCCATCCTATCCCGGAGGGGTTCTTTCAGCCACAGAGGATTCAGTCTGCAGCAGAAAACCAAGAAAGTAGAAGGGGCTTCGTGAGTCCATTTGTTCCCCCACTAAAACACCCTCCACAGGCTGACTTCCCCAGTTCCCATTGGGGGATGAGACATGATGGTTGAGTAGAAACACCACAGGGGGCAAAAGTGCTCAGAAGCCCCCTCCCCTCGCTTGGTCTCCTAACCTTAACTGCAGCTTCCCTGGCTGCATCGTGGGCAAGAGAAATTTGTGGAGGATGGGGCGGGAATGTACATACTACTGAATATCCCAAGTATGCCCCCCCCCCCCTAGAATCAGCAGTGGCTGAACCCCACTTTCAGTTGGCCTTAATCCAGCCCTGCATTAGACCCTCCTGAGGTCTCATTCTCCCTCCCCAAATCTCCAGAAGTTTCCCAACCTGGATCTGGCAAACCTACCCCCCCATCCCCCACTGGTGGCCAGGGGAGACCCGGCAACCGTCCTTCTAAACTGAAAGTGGGGGCAGCCTCAAGGGTTGATTTTTCTGCTGTTTGGACTTACGAGCAGGTCTTGGCTTTCCTTCTCCACATCTCCTTTATACACCACAATTCTCTCTCTCTCCTTCTTCAGAATCCCCAGACGGTTGCAGAACTGATCCTGGGGAGAGGGGGGATCACAGTTGAAATGTGTTCTTTTAAAGGTTTACTCCATGCTCTTCCCTCCTGGCCACCATTGCACATTTATTTAAATTCATATATATAACCATGTTAGTTAAAAAAAAATCAAATTCCAGCATGCTATTCCATCAGGAGAGCCTGTGTGCAGTAACACTTAAAGTGCTGGACTAAGATCTGGGAAATCCATGTTTGAACCCCCAGTCCTGCCATGGAAGCTCGCTGGGTGACCTTGGGCCAGTCTCATGACTCTCAGCCTACCCCTGACCTGGTTACTCCCAGGATAGCCTGATCAGCAGGGCCGACCTAGAGGCAGGCAGTGGCAGGCAAACCACCTCCCAACCTCTCTTGCCTTGAAAAGCTTACAGGGTGTCCATAAGCCAGCTATGACCTGACAGCAAAACAAACTTCTGTCACGCCACTCGTGTTCTGAGCAGGCACTTGGGTGGGCTTCTGATCTCCATTTTGAAACCCAAGACCTGACAATCTCAGACATTTGCAAGACATTTTTGAGAGCTAGGAGTCTGCCTTTGTACTAATTTTAACTAGCTAGCCAAAGCATCACACATCTTTAAACGAATGAAGGGCCCAATGTAATACCCTTTCTGATGTGACTCATCATACTGGATGTTAAGAAGCACACTATGCCCAAAGAAGCTGCCCCCGTCCTTCACAGTTTTCCAAAGGACTACGTCAGACCAGATCATATCTGCAGTAGAAACTGAAGGGAGGGGCCACAATTTTGCAAGCCTAGTAGAACCAAAGCAATGTACAGAGTACCCAGCAGTACTACTGCAGTCAGAGTGCCCAGCAGAACCCAGTGCCGTTGTGGCAATGCCAGCTGATGTCAAGCACAGAATCACAGTCCAAGAAGGGGGGGGGGGGGATGGAACCTCAGCAGCACTAGTGCAAATGTGCCCAGCAAACCCAGTGCCATTCATAATATCAGCATAAGTTTTCCACTACATTGCTCTTAAATACATTCTGTCGCCAAACAGGATAGGGATGAAAAGGTCTTGAGGTCAAGAAGTGAAAATAAAGGGGGAGGGGGACATGGAAAAATTAGGTGAAGGGAGACAGAAAACATGAATGAGAAGTGTGTGGAAAGGGGGGGGGGGTGTTATCTTACTGCATGTCATGGGCTCTGACAAGGGGACTGCCCAGGCAGAGCCGACAGGGTTAGCAGACCCAACGGAGCCGACAACTGACCCCTCTCACAACTTGACTGATTCACTGCCGCTGCCCGCAGGGTTCTCAACACCTGGCTGTACAGCTGACGAGGACCAACAACAGGTAGACACACATCCCAGTTCATCACATTGCCTTGCTCGAGTACGGGAAAGGCTCTGTCAGGACTTAGCAATCTGAAGGAAAGAGGCCAAACTGCGGGCAAGATGTTCTCTCAGCCCAGAGTTTTAGCAGACGCCAGGCTGGCCCCGCTGCCTGCTAATTGGAAACAGCAGCAGCGGGCTATCTAAGCTCCTGCTTCAAGTTGCATGCTCTGTGGAAGCAACAAGTCCATCCGGTGACTTGCAATTACTCCAGCTCCCGTTCCTTGGCTCCATTCCTGCTCTGACTTCCCGGTTTCCTGACTTCTGGATTGTACGATCCTGCTTTCAGACTGCAATTCGGACTCAGCTACTGGTTCCTTCAACGCTCCTCTGACTTGGGCTGAACTCGGACTTTCCCCTTGCCTGCACTCCAGCGTGTGACACTGCAATACCAGAACTGCTGCTTTGCAAGATCTGGCTGAGCTGGGTGCAAGGAAAGGAAGAGATAAAAACTAGACTATTGGAGAAAATGAGCTGCAGGCTGGCTGGCTACACATGGGCTTCCACAGAGACCAATGTATCAAGAGGCCTCTCCTGTAAATAGAGTGCCCTCATATTCTCACACACATGATGCCAGACAGGCTGGCCATTTGTGGAAGGGAAAGTACTCTCTAGATTAAGTTTCTTTCTCTTCTTTTGACTGCAACCTGAATATGGATCTACTTGAATAAATGTAAATTTACTTTTTTTAACCATATACTTCTTGGGAGATGTATTTACTGCACTCTGCATCCCGTTCTGTGTCTGGGCAAACTCTGCTACATTAACCAAATATCCCCATAATGAGTACCCCTAATATCTAGCTGTTGCCTTTTCCCTCGCTCCACCCATTTTTATTCATCCTTTGACTATTATTCCCTCCCTCTGCCTTTCCTCCTCTAAAACGTCAAACAAATCTTTGAGTCTTCTTGTCGCTATATCCTGTTGCTCTGCAAAGACTGGCACGGAAGAGTGTACCCTACTAAGCAGAGTAAATAATATATAACTTTAAGCAATAAAACCACCTTGATTAAACAGAAAAAGTCGGTTGGTCTTAATTTTATTCTCAGTATGGCCCAAACACTCATCATAAAAAGGAGAAAAACCCACAATTGGTATCTTCAATCTTCTTACAGTCGGAAGCACCAGCCCTGGAGGGAGAGCTCCTCTTCCGCTATGCTGGGAGGAAAGCACATCTTCTCCAGAGAATGATGGAATTCCGCCAGCAAGGATCCAGATGAGTTCCTACCTTGTATTTCTGAGCAGCCACTTCCAGGGGAACTATTGTGTGTCCTTTGTGTTCTGGGAGTCGCTCACAGACAACACACACTAATTTTTCATCTTCTTTGCAGAAGAAGTGGAGTTTTTCCTGGTGTCTCAAGCAAACACCTTTTCTTGAACTTTGTGGCACCAGTTTAATTTTTTCAACTAGGTTTGCCAGCTGCCAGTTTCGGCGGAAAGTCCCTTTCTGAAACTTGAATTTGCAGACAGGACACTCCAAGTCTCCCCGAGTCTCCCATTTCTCACAGTAGTCAGTGATGCAGGCCTGGCAGAAGCTGTGCCCACAGCCCAGGACCACGGGGTCCGTAAGGAACTCCAGGCAGATGGGGCAGTTGGCCTCCTGCTCTATCTCTGTGGATGGTGGAGCTGAGGCCATGAGGGCTGGATTCTCAGTGGCTTGGGTGATAGGAAAGGCAGCAGCTTGTCAGATCTGTAAAAGGGCAGCATAAGAACAAGAACATAAGAGAAGCCATGTTGGATCAGGCCAATGGCCCCTCCAGTCCAACACTCTGTGTCACACAGTGGCAAAAAAACCAAACCCAGGTGCCATCAGGAGGTCCATCGGTGGGGCCAGAACACTAGAAAACCTCCCAACTGTTGTTCCCCCCAAGTACCAAGAATACAGAGCATCCCTGCCCCAGACAGAGAGTTCCAACAATACGCTGTGGCTAATAGCCACTGATGGACCTCTGCTCCATATGTTTATCCAATTCCCTCTTCAAGCTATCTATGTTTGTAGCTGGCACTACCTCCTGTGGCAGTGAATTCCATGTGTTAATCACCCTTATAAGAACATAAGAGAACAGGAATGACCTAGAAAGAAGGCTTTGCATTTTAGTCTATTGCCATGTTGGGTTTGTTTTTAAATAGGTTTTATTGTTACTGCTGACACTATGTAAATTGTCCACTGCCTAAAGAGTCTGAAAGTTGAGACCAGTGTTCCCTCTAAGCTGAGTGAGTGTGAGCTAGCTCACAGTTTTTCAGACCTCCGGCTCACACATTTTTCTCTTAGCTCAGAAAAAATGGCCCCAGAGCAAACCAATTTATGCAGTAGATAAATCAATTGCTCACAACTTTAACATCAGTAGCTTACAAAGTTGAATATTTGCTCACAAGACTCCACAGCTGGTTGCATAAAAAGGTAAAGGTAGTCCCCTGGGTAAACACCAGTCGTTTTTGACTCTGGGGTGAATAGTATCACAACGTTTTCATGGCAAACTTTTTTAATGGGGTAGCTTGCAATTGCCTTCCCCAGTCATCTACACTCCCCCCACCCAGCAAGCTGGGAACTCATTTGACTGACCTCGGAAGGATGGAAGGCTGAGTCAACCTTGAGCCGGCTACCTGAACCAGCTTCCGCCAGGATCGAACTCAGGGCATGAGCAGAACTTAAAACTTCAGTAGTGCAGCTTTACCGCTCTGCACCATGGGGCTGCTTTCCTGGTGGCACACACATCTTTAAACAAATGAAGGGTCCGTGTAATATCCTTTCTGATGTGACTCAGACTTCCTGGAACTTTATTCCCCGGGAGAGCCACCTGGCCACGCTTTCAGCTCATTTTTGCTGGCAGGTAAAGAACTTCCTGTGCCAAAGAGGTTTCCTACAACCAGAAACTGCTGGCTGCCAGGAGCCTTTTCAGAAGCAGGTAGACACTGCTGTGGATTTTAGCTATATCAAGATTTTAGTCTGTTTTTATTTATCACACAATGTTCTTTTAATTTAGCAACTTAAGGGTTGTTGTTTTTTAAATTAATACCTAAGTTGTTCATTAATGAAAAAAGAACATGCATCTTACAATATAGACAAAAACTTCCATGAAATCTAGCAGAAAACTCACAAAATCTATATCTCTACAAAAAATAAAATCTTAACGGCAGTTCAGCACTTCTTCCCTTGATTCTGTTGTAGGAAACAACCCATGCCAGCATCTTATTAAAAGAACCACCATTGAATAAACCATTTCTGTGCCTCTGTCTTCTTTACATATTCTTCTTAAAGCACTCCTGTCTTGGCTATTAGCATAATAAACCAAATTTTGCATAACTAGAACTCAAACTTTGGCAGATTGCTGCTTCCAATTTTTAGCAAGGAGCATTCTGGCTGCCAGTGTAGAGTAGTGGTTATAAGTAGCACACTCTAATCTGGAGTACCGGGTTTGAGTCTCCACTACTCCTCCACATGAAGCTTGCTGGGTGACCTTGGGCTAGTCACAGTTCTCTCAGCCCCTCCCATCTCACAATATGTGCCTGTTCTGGGGAAACTAAGGGAAAAGTGATTGTAAGCAGCTTTGAGGCTCCTTAGGGTAAAGGAAAGTGGGGTATAAAAACAAACTCTTCTTGTTCATCTTTACAAGTAAATGCCACAGGGCATACTATTGGTTTTTAGTCAACACAGTGTGGCTAGTCTAACAAAACATTAGAGATTGCAATGGTGATCAACCGCTGCATACATTCCATTCTGAATATTTTTCCAACACTTTCTACCAATGTGACAATCCCACCACATATAGGAAAGTGCCCGTTCTCACATCTCAGGCACATACCTGGGTTGACACAACTTTTGTTAATTCATTAGGATGCTATCCTCCAAGGGGGACCTGGGCTGCCTTGGAATTACAGCTCACCTCCAGCTACAGAGATCAGTTCCCCTGGAGAAAATGAGGTTCCTGTCCTCCCCAGGCTCCACCCCAAATCTCTGGGAATTTCTTAACCTTGAGCTTGCATCCCCACCCCCTCCCCTGCCAGTGACCTGGGAGAACCTGGCAATGCAATCTGAGGCATACTTGTGATGAAGCAGCAGGAGCATCTTATAGGACATTTATGGAAGCCTACGAGATGGTGGTGAAGGCTGCAAAGAAAGATTTCTCTGTGGCCTCCATTGCATCTGCAAGCTCTTGCCTGGCCCTGGAGAGCCAGTTTGGTGTAGTGGTTAAGTGCGCGGACTCTTATCTGGGAGAACCGGGTTTGATTCCCCACTCCTCCACTTGCACCTGCTGGAATGGCCTTGGGTCAGCCATAGCTCTGGCAGAGGTTGTCCTTGAAAGGGCAGCTGCTGTGAGAGCCCTCTCCAGCCCCACCCACCTCACAGGGTGTCTGTTGTGGGGGAGGAAGGTAAAGGAGATTGTGAGCCGCTCTGAGACTCTTCGGAGTGGAGGGCGGGATATAAATCCAATATCCTCTTCCTCTTTTTCTTCTTCTTGTTTAGGACTATTTACTCATTATCTAAATTCCCTTGAGGCAAACAAAACAGTTGGGAATTGGCTATTGGCTGTGGGGCATCTGCAAGCTACTTTGCAGACAAAGTCACAGCGCTCCGCCAGGATCTCCCAACCACAATTCATATAGTAAAAGAACTTGAAGCCCCTGGCCTGTCTTCAGGTCCACTTTTGGACCGTTTCAGCCGACTCTCCCTGGAGGATGTCAGCAGGATCCTGGCAGCTGCAAGGCCTACTGCTTCTCTCCTTGACCTGTGCCCATCCTGGCTGGTCAAGGCCTGTGGGAATGGTGTTGCAGGCCCTACTGGAAGAAATTATCAACTTGTCGCTTTTGTTGGGGAGCATTCCAGGGGGTTGAAAGAGGCTGTGGTACATCTAAAAAAAATCACTGGACCCCATGGTCCTAGCCAACTACCACCCAGTTTCCTGAGCTAAGACAAAAATGTGTGAGCCAGAGGCTAAAAAACTGAGCTAGCTCACCCTAACTCAGCTTAGAGAGAACACTGGTCCCAATTCATATTAGGTTCCCATATGCTTGAGAAATGAGCTTCCTTGGAAACGATGAATGGAAGAGGTAGCTGGTGAATTGTCCTCTTGCTATGCAACACTTGAGCTAGACCAGGGGTGGCCAAACTTGCTTAACGAAGGAGCCACATAGAATAAATGTCAGATGTTCGAGAGCTGCAAGACACAAACATCAGATATTTGAGAAGGAAGGAAGGAAGGAAAGCAAATAGACAGAGGGAGGGGGAAAGAGAGCAACTGTAACTTTAAATGCATTCTCCAAGCCAGCCAATGGGGTGGGGTGGGGGGGCTTCTAGAGCCACACAATATGTGTGAAAGAGCCACATGTAGCTCCCAAGCCACAGTTCGGCCACCTCTGCACTAGACCAAGTGGGTTCAGTGAATGAGACAGAGCCAGTTTGGTGTAGTGTGTCATGGGTGCTGGGGACCCTGCAGAAGAAACCGAGCCTGCAGAGCCTGCAGAAGCAACTGTGCCTCTGCCACCTGCACCAGTGCCCCTGCCTCCTGCTGAAGAAGATCCAAGCCCCCCTGCCTCGCCCTCTCAGGTGGCTCGTGTGCGTGACCGCCTCCGTCAGGACCTCAGGGATCGGAGGAGGGCGGCACGCTCACAAGCAAGACGCTCCCTGAGCCCTGAGTGGTGAAAGGATTCTGGCCCTTCTAAGTGTGAGGATGCTTAAGTTTCGGCAGGATCCTGGCTGCTGCTCTGAGACAGCAATTAGCCCAAATGAGCAACAGGCAGCAGAGGGCTATATAGCTGTGGGCTTTGGGAGGAGGCTTTGTGGAAGCAACTAGTCACATACCTGACATCCTAGCATCCACTCCGGCTCTTGACTTTGGCTTTTGGATTCCTGACTTTGGCTTGGACCTCTGGACCCCCTGACTTCGGCTTCTGAACCTCTGACCTGTGATACCTGGATTACGATTCTGTTTTGGCGCCTTGGACCCTCCTTGCTCACGAGTTGCTGACCTTGGACCGCCCCTGGACTTTGCCTGACTCAGCCCCAGCTCGTGACAGATTGCTTCCACCCACAACCAACACCCATTCCACAGGATGGATGCTGAAGCAAGTGGAACCACAGGACTACTGGCTGCGCTCCAAGCCCAGGTACAGCAGCTGACACAGGCAGTAGTACACTTGCAGCAACAACCTGTGGCCAGTGCTCCAGCCAAGTGCCCAGTTCCCCCACCTGACAGATTTGGGGGTGCCGTGGAAGAATTTCCTGCTTTCCTAGCACAGTGCCGGCTGTACTTCGAACTAAGAGCTCGGGACTTCCCCAACGACAAAACAAAGGTGTGTTTCATCATCAGCCTGTTAAAGGGGCAGGCGGCCAAATGGGCCACACCCTTGCTGGTTGCGTCCTCTCCCCTGCTGACTGATTACCAGGGGTTTGAGGCCCACCTGTCTGCTGCCTTCTCAAACCCAGTCCAAGCAGCCACAGCCAACCGGAAGATCAGGGCGCTGAAACAAGGCAAATCCTCAGTGGCTCAGTATGCCACCGAATTCAAGCTCCTGGCCCAAGACTTGGCGTGGAATGAGGCTGCCCAGATGGACCAGTTTACCGAGGGGCTGGCAGAGGAAGTCCTGGATGAACTGGCCAGGGTGGAGTCGCCACCCACGCTCCAAGGACTTATCACCCTCTGCCTCCGCATTGATGGCCGCCTGGAAAGTCGCCGCCAAGCCAAGACCAGAGGGCGCCAGCTCCCTGCGCCGTGCCACTTGGCTCCTCGCCCATCCCCAGTTAGTACCAGAGCCGAGGAGGAGCCTATGCAGCTTGGAGCTGCTCGACCCCGCCTGACTCCAGAAGAAAAGGCCAGACGCCGCACGCAGAATCTGTGCCTTTACTGCGGTACGACAGGCCACTATGCCTCTGGCTGCCCTGCTAAGCGTCGGATACCCGGACCCTCGTTGCCACCGCCGCCAAAAGAGCAGCCCCAGGCGTAAGTGGGCCCTCCAGCCTGGGGCGACTAGCTGGGTCCTCCGAACAGCAGACTGATACCCCGGGCCCGTTCCTGCTACCAGTCAAACTCCGTCTGCCTGATGAACGCTGGCTGTTCGTATATGCCATGCTGGACTCGGGAGCGGCCCACTGTTTTGTAGATGCCGCCTTTGTAAAGCAGCACCAGATACCAGTGCAGACAAAAGAGATTCCAACGCTGGTGGAGGCTATCGACGGGCGCCTCCTCCGTTCTGGCCCCATCACCCAGGAGACCTGCCCCATCACCTTCCACGTCCAGCAGCACCAAGAACAGCTGCAGTTTAATGTTGCCCGCATGCCTCGCTTCCCGCTGATTCTGGGCCTTTCCTGGCTGAAGCTGCACAACCCCATCGTGGACTGGGCCCAGCAGGAACTACGGTTCCGAGACCCATGCCCCCATCTGACTCCTCCCACCACTCTAGCAGCCGGCATCCCGAGTGGTGGTCCTCAGCTCCCTCAGAAGTATGCGGACTTCGCCGATGTCTTTGAAGAGACAGGAGCAGATCAGCTTCCCCCTCACCGACCCTATGACTGTGCCATTGATTTGGTACCTGGGGCACCACTCCCGGTGGGGCGTCTGTACCCGATGTCGGAGCCTGAGTTGGCAGCTCTGCGAGACTACCTGGACAAGAACCTGAAACGCGGATTCATCCGACCCTCAACCTCTCCCCTGTCTGCTCCAGTCCTCTTCGTGAAGAAGAAAAGTGGGGAGCTCCGGCTGTGCAATGACTACCGGGCCCTGAACAAGATCACCATCCGCGACCGGTACCCTCTACCACTGATCCCTGAACTCTTGGATCGCTTAAAGGGGGCCCAAATTTACACCAAGCTGGACCTCCGTGGAGCGTACAATTTGGTGCGCATACGGCCCGGAGACGAGTGGAAGACCGCGTTTGGGACCCGATACGGGCAGTACGAGCACCTGGTGATGCCCTTCGGATTGACCAATGCCCCCGCTGTCTTCCAGAGGTTCATGAATGACATATTCCGGGACCTGCTCGACCGCTTCGCGATCATATACCTGGATGACATCTTAATTTACTCCCGCAATCCTGCCCAGCATGCCGAGCACGTCCGCCAGGTCCTGCAGCGCCTACGAGCCCATGGCCTCTACGCCAAGCTGGAGAAGTGCGACTTCGACCTGCGCTCCGTCGAGTTCCTTGGGCACATTGTGTCACCGCAGGGGATCCTCATGGACCCGAAAAAAGTAGAAGCGGTCCTGACCTGGCAGGCTCCTCAGAATCGCAAAGACCTGCAGCGGTTCCTTGGTTTTGCCAACTACTATCGGCAATTCATCCCGGCCTACGCATCCCTGACCACACCCCTGACTCAACTACTCCGCCCCAAAGAACCCTTCCGCTGGTCCCCAGAGGCCGATAACGCCTTCTCCACCCTGAAGACTCGCTTTGCCACCGGGCCACTCCTGAGATACCCTGACTCCCAGCTTCCCTTTACGGTGGAAGCTGATGCCTCCAACGTGGCCCTGGGAGCAGTGCTGTCCCAGCGCGAGGAGCCGTCCCAGCCACTCCAGCCCTGCGCCTATTACTCGCGCCAGCTCACTGCTGCAGAGAGGAACTATACCATCTGGGAGAGGGAGTTGCTCGCGATCAAGGCGGCGTTTGAGGTTTGGCGACATTACCTCGAAGGGGCTCGCCACCCTGTTCAAGTGCTCACCGATCACCGGAACTTGGAACACCTCCAGACCACCCGCCGTCTCAACCAGCGCCAGATCCGGTGGTCCCTATTCTTCTCTCGCTTCGACTTCCGGATCTCCTACATCCCCCATACCCAGAACCGGAAAGCAGACGCGCTCTCCCGGAAACCGGAATACGCCCCTGCCTCAACTGAGACCACGCCCGCTGCTCCAATCCTGCCGCCCTCAGTATTTGCAGCCACCTCCACTTCACCAGCACTCGTGGAGGACATTCGGGCTAGCCAGGCCAATGATCCCTGGGTCCAGCAACACCTCCAGGCTCTCCAAGATGACCCAACAGGCGAGTTCACGACTCGAGGCGGCCTCTTGCTACACCGCGAACGCCTCTATGTGCCGCCCGGGCCCTTGCGGGCAGAAGTGCTACGCCTGACCCACGACTCGTTACCCGCCGGGCACTTTGGACAGCATAAGACCACCCACTTGCTGACAAGGGAATTCTGGTGGCCACGAGTTCGCGCTGATGTTGCCCGTTATGTCAGCTCCTGTGACGTCTGCCGACGGGCCAAAGACATCCCAGCCAAACCCTCAGGGTTGCTACAGCCCTTGCCCACATCTTCAGGACCCTGGGAGACCATCTCGATGGACTTCATCACAGAACTTCCGCGCTCCAAGGGTCAGACTTGTATCTGGGTGGTCGTCGACCTATTTACCAAGATGGCCCACTTTGTTCCGTGCCCGAAACTTCCCACAGCTCAGGAGACGGCCCAGCTTTACCTGCAACACATCTTTCATCTTCACGGACTCCCAGCCCATCTGATCTCCGATCGGGGCCCTCAGTTCTCCTCTCGGTTCTGGCAAGCCCTCCATTCCAGCCTGGGTACTCGAGTGCACCTGTCCTCAGCCTACCACCCACAGACAGATGGCCAGACAGAGCGCACCAATGCCACGCTAGAGCAATATCTCCGCTGTTACACCTGTTACCAGCAGGATGACTGGACCACTCTATTGCCCCTAGCGGAGTTTGCATACAACAACGCGGTCCATTCATCCACCCAAATGACCCCGTTTGCTGCAACCTACGGGTACCACCCTCGGTTCTTCCCGGCAATCCTACCACCCACGAATGTCCCCGCCGTCGATGCCTACCTGCAAGAACTCCGCGCCAGCCAAGACTTGCTCCGAGAGCAGCTACAGCAGGCCAAGGAGGCATATAAACGGGCTGCGGACCGAAAGAGGCAAGAAGGTCCTCCAGTGCAGCCGGGGGATCAGGTGTGGCTCTCAACTCGCTACCTGCGCCGGCCTGGTCGGTCTCACAAGCTGGATGCACGGTTCATTGGACCGTACCCCGTCGTAGAACAAATAAACCCCGTCGCCTTCAGGCTCCAGTTGCCACCCCACCTCCGCATTCACCCTGTGTTCCATCGCTCCCTCCTTGTTCCAGCTGCACCCCCTGACCCAGCTCGGCCTCCTTCCCCACCGCCGCCACCACCGGTGTTGGTGGATGACGAGGAAGAATATGAGGTGCGCCAGATTCTGGACTCCCGGTACCATCGTGGAGGCCTCCAGTACCTTGTGGACTGGGAGGGATACGGCCCGGAAGACCGGTCCTGGGAACCTGTGGACAATCTTCATGCCCCGGACTTGGTGCAACAATTCCACAGCGACCACCCCGACCTCCCAGGCCCCTCGACGGAGGGGGGCCCTGGGGGGGGGATAGTGTCATGGGTGCTGGGGACCCTGCAGAAGAAACCGAGCCTGCAGAGCCTGCAGAAGCAACTGTGCCTCTGCCACCTGCACCAGTGCCCCTGCCTCCTGCTGAAGAAGATCCAAGCCCCCCTGCCTCGCCCTCTCGGGTGGCTCGTGTGCGTGACCGCCTCCGTCAGGACCTCAGGGATCGGAGGAGGGCGGCACGCTCACAAGCAAGACGCTCCCTGAGCCCTGAGTGGTGAAAGGATTCTGGCCCTTCTAAGTGTGAGGATGCTTAAGTTTCGGCAGGATCCTGGCTGCTGCTCTGAGACAGCAATTAGCCCAAATGAGCAACAGGCAGCAGAGGGCTATATAGCTGTGGGCTTTGGGAGGAGGCTTTGTGGAAGCAACTAGTCACATACCTGACATCCTAGCATCCACTCCGGCTCTTGACTTTGGCTTTTGGATTCCTGACTTTGGCTTGGACCTCTGGACCCCCTGACTTCGGCTTCTGAACCTCTGACCTGTGATACCTGGATTACGATTCTGTTTTGGCGCCTTGGACCCTCCTTGCTCACGAGTTGCTGACCTTGGACCGCCCCTGGACTTTGCCTGACTCAGCCCCAGCTCGTGACATAGTGGTTAAGTGTGCGGACTCTTATCTGGGAGAACTGGGTTTGATTCCCCACTCCTCCACTTGCACCTGCTGGAATGGCCTTGGGTCAGCCATAGCTCTGGCAGAGGTTGTCCTTGAAAGGGCAGCTGCTGTGAGCCCTCTCAGCCCCACCCTCCTCACAGGGTGTTTGTTGTGGGGGAGGAAGATAAAGGAGATTGTGAGCCGCTCTGAGACTCTTCAGAGTGGAGGGTGGGATATAAATCCAATATCTTCTTCTTCTTCTGTAGCAGAGGAATAAGCGAGGCGCACACTTACTGATTGAAAAACGAGGTATTTTACGTTGACATCAAAGCAGGTTCATTTGAGCATCTAGGCTCCCCAAAGTAATGAACCCCGGACCCTTCTCAAAACATCAGCTTTAAGCAAAAGCCAGCCTGCAACCTCCTGCCTTACACGTTATCAGATTCACTTCTCTCCTCCCCTTCTCCCTGGTAGTCTGCTTATTCCAGCATGTCTGCTTATCTCTAAGGAGCTTCCTCAGAGGGCCTCTATCAGTACCCATCTGTGTCTTGCACCCTTTTGGACTGCCTGCTTGTCTAACCATTACAGCTCTTCAAATATTGCATCAGACATTCTCTTTGCTGTTAAAGGCAAAACCATATTTTCAATTATTATTATTATAGGGTATTCATAATTATTCAGGTGTCCCTCTTCATTCCCCCCTTTCAGTCTCTGAAAGTTATTTTTTTATTATTATTATTATTTTAAAATCTGAAGGAGACTGACCATCATTAAGCAAATCAATTCTGTATGCCCACTCGAGAAGTGCAGCTAGGTGACTATTTGATTTTTGACATTCCCAAGAAAGACTGAAATGACATTACAATGGGGTAATGCTATAGTATATTGACAGAGATGGGGTGTAGATGGGTCACGGGAGGAGAGAGACAGTGATGGGATTATCCATTCACACTGGCACATCCCAGTATTGTCCATCTAGAGAAGGTGTGTGTGTGGAAGAAGGTCACTCAGAGGCATGCCTTGGCTATGCAGCCCAGCCTTTCAATGTGGAGTTTTCCTGATCTCCATCATGGGGCCTTTCTGGGCACACAGACTAGCTTGAGAGGGCCCCCCCCCCATGTCCTTTAAGGCTCCTCTCTTTATTTGGCAGCACTCTGGTATCAGTTCCTCCTCTTTTGTACTGTCCAGTCCTTGGAGGGTGTGTCTCACATTTCATAGTGCACTGCTGATCAGACTTCAAACAACCAGGGTTGAGACACAATTGGGACAAAGGGAAAGGGTTTTAGGAATGTCAATTACCAAAATTAGACTATACATGAGTAAAAAATATAAAATAATCCACTCATAGTATATCCATTGAATAATTACATATGTCCAGTCTAAATTTGTGAACATAGATCTTGGAAGGATCCTAAAGAACTTATTTCTTTATCAATAAAACATTATTAGTTATGATTCAAGGATCCTAAAGAACTTATTTCTTTATCAATAAAACATTATTAGTTATGATTCAAGGATCCTAAAGAACTTATTTCTTTATCAATAAAACATTATTAGTTATGATGCAAGAATACAAAAACTCATCTCAATTCTAAAACACATAAGAAACATTTGCAAATGATATTCTATAAACTGAATCAACTCATGTGCCTTTATGGAAAACACCTCGTTGTAGCCTAGGTGCTTAAGATACACACATTCAGACATACTAGGAAACATTGCCAGTTGTGGGCAGTCCACATTTGGCCACATTATTACTATATAAAAACCATTTCACTGTTCATTTCTTATTCCCCTCCCCTCTTAGTCTAACAAAAGGTCTTCTTTCTTGGGTTTATGGAGAATTTGCGTGCTTTATGCATGACAATCTTTTCACAGGGAAATCTGTTTCTGTTGCAGCCAAAAGGAATTCCTTTTCCTGAGAGCACAACTGGAAGTAACAGTAGGCTTCTGTTATAATCAGCTGAGGCAACCAGCCTTTTGCTAGGCAGAGGACTCTCCCTGGAAATAAGTTTTCTCCACAACTCAATTTGGATGAGGTTCTCGGGGAGGCCTTCCTTCCAACATCAGTGAGGCATGACCAAGCAAATTTCAGGACCTCTAGGTATATATGGAAGAGCCTGGAAACATACTTAGAGAAACAAACAAACAAAACAGCAATTATAGGTGCTTTTTTCCCTTTTAAAGCTTTCCTTGGCTGTCCACAAATTGCCATAACTTGAGTCCAACCCTGTTGAGATAGGTTTGCATACATTAGCTAAATTACCATACTTGTTCTGGACAGGAGACTTCCTCCTTGGTGTTTCAGTTTGACAAGGTCTCTACCCTTCCAATGTTAAAGGACAGATTTCATACAACATACATTATGCAGAACACAAATCCACAATACAAACCCATGCATCACTTCTCATGATTCAGGCTAGTGCATATCCATATATAAAACAAGCATCTAGTGGTTCATGAGAGGCTTTTCATTTCATTTCATTTTATTTTTGTTGCAACAGATATGAATCTTAAAAAGAAAACATGAAATTGTGCACAAAATTTGGAGCTCCAAACAACAACAAAAAGAGATTACCATAGTTGAAGTTACCCCTGGATTGGGAAAATGGTCACAAAAAGGGAAGAAAAACTTCAAAAACAAACACAAAACAAAACTGAGGCCTCAACAGAACAATGCCAGCTTTTATCATACATGTACGTGAGGGATCAGACCCAAAAATGATTAGAGAATTTAAACCATTGGACTTCAGTGGAGTGTTCAAGTCCCACTGAACCCCATCTTCCTCCGTGTCAGCTCATCAAAATTTGTTCTGTGGGTCTCACATAAGTGTGAGAGTGGGTTTCATCAAACTTCAACAACAAAAATCCTAAAAGCAAATAATAGTTAAACAATTCTTAGCAGACATACCAATAATTCTTAAAATTACTAGATAATAATGTGCATGCATTAAACTTGAATTGCAGATCCCGGTTTTCTTCATATATATAACAAAACAATCCTGGAAGGCAAATTCTGGTTAATACGCCTTGACAAAGAAGGTTAAAATAACAGAGAGTCAGAAATTCAAAATAATTAAATAGAAATGTGATATCCAGTAGCAAGCCCGGCCAGGACTGAAGACTGGATTGAAACACAAAATCAAACAGAATTGGAGCCCTACCATGGTAAGAACATGAAACATAGAAAGAATTTTCTTGAACATAACACTCAGGAAAAGTCATGCTCTAACAAGATACTTATAGATGGAGGTATAAAATATGATGAATAAGCATATGGATGCCTTTTCCCACCATCTAGCTGAATAGGAAGATTGATATGCACAGTTTATAGATGGAACATAACTATGAATGACATCAAGAGAACAAATGAAGATATGTATTTTGAAGAATGCAGAACATTATTAAAGTCCATATTTCCAATGAAGACCAAGAGTTTTCAGGAATCCTGCCTACTAAATTACTAAGAAATCTAGAAAGGGTATTTCCATAGGAAATATGACACTAAGAATAACTGGATCTCTGATAATAAAGTATTAGTTGACAGAATAGTAGTAGAAGCGTCCCGCTGGGCCACTCTGGTCAGACCAGTCTCAGTTACAGTTCTAATGAAGACACTCACAAAGACAGCCGGTTCAACAATGTTGTATTAGGGTCAGGCAGATATCACAGTCAAGAAGCAGTCCAGTAGTCATACACTTCCAATCAATGAATCCAGTCAGAGGTACAGATACACAGTCCAATAGAATAGTCAATATACAGTCCACAGTCATCAAATTCCAATATCCGTCCAACAGTATGCCACGCTATATCCGTCTGTTCCTATCCCATACTGAACGGATAGCAGGCCACTGCATTTCAAGTCCCCTTAGCCAATCCCAGTCCAAATTGGTTAAAGGCTTACACCTGATGACACTTTGACACCTGTACTCAAGGATGACACAATACTTTGGCCGTTCCAATTCATCTTAAAGAGATAGGACACTGACATTAGTTTCTCAAGACTTAAGAAAGAAGAAGCACAATGAGAGGACAGTTTCACCCAGGGAAGGGTATAGATGTTCCTCTATAACACGTTATAACGTTATGGAAAGGGGTCTTTGTGAGGCAGAACTTCAAAACACTGCTCTAAACAAACACTCAGTACCAACAAGCAAAGGAACCCCCATGTTCAAATGAATGAAAAGTTGGGAAGCAGCCCAAAGTAAGACAGAAAAACTGCCAGATGCAACACCTAAAGACCACATGCTTCTGGTATGAGATGTTCTTAACAAAAATCCCAAGAAGATAAAATTTCCAAAAGGTTGGATCCTGTATTGCTTTAGCAGAATAGATGCTCCATATAAACCCAAGATTACAATTATAACCTTCCAACCCATTGTCCCAGATCAAAAAACTTAACAAGAGATCTGTTAGGTACACCATTTCTTTAAAACAAAGACAATCACAAGCTAAATATCTTAAAAATATTCCCCTTAAAATTAAAGCTACACAATCTAAGTACAAGGGAAACTAATAAACCATCAAAAATTATTCTCAGACTCAAAAGGGTAAGACAAAAAGAAAAGAAATGAATTATCAGAGGAATAGCTTCTAATCTAGAAGAACTCTTAGCCTCAAGGCAGTTTACAGGCAGGGTCCTTTCTCTGGCAGAGAAAGATTAGCTGTAGTGGAACTTTGGGATGCCAGCTCCAGACTGGAGATTTAAGAACATAAGAACATAAGAGAAGCCATGTTGGATCAGGCCAATGGCCCATCCAGTCCAGCACTCTGTATCACACAGTGGCCAAAAAAATTTTATATACATATACACTGTGGCTAATAGCCACTGATGGACCTCTGCTCCATATTTTATCTAACCCCCTCTTGAAGCTGGCTATGCTTGTAGCCGCCGCCACCTCCTGTGGCAGTGAATTCCACATGTTAATCACCCCTCGGGTGAAGAAACACCTCCTTTCATCCGTTCTAACCCGACTGCTCAGCAATTTCATCAAATGCCCACGAGTTCTTGTATTGTGAGAAAGGGAGAAAAGTACTTCTTTCTCTACCTTCTCCATCCCTTGCATAATCTTGCAAACCTCTATCATGTCACCCCGCAGTCAACATTTCTCCAGGCTGAAGAGCCTTAAGCGTTTTAACCTTTCTTCATAGGGAGTGTTCCAAACCTTTAACCATTCTGGTTGCCCTTTTCTGCACTTTTTCCCATGCTATAATATCCTTAGACCCAAAATCAGGAGAATATGAGAATTCAGAAAAATATCTCAATTGTGCCTCCCCCCTTTGATACCATGGAGCATATCTATAAACACAAGATGGGGAAGGTGATGAGATATATATGCCTGGTGGAGGTTTAGATTTTACACTTCTTATTTCTAAAATTAAGACTAAATTTGGCTATGTACCTTTTCTGGTTATGGATCTGATTTATAAAAAGACAAGTCTCTTTCTGTAAAGACACATGGTTACTTGTGCCTTCAAGAGGAGAGACCTGAGGTGAAAATTTTCTTTCCTTCTTAATATCTCAGGGCACTGCATTCTAAAAATTATTATTGGTTCTGTTGAAGATTTCAGATTGAGAAAAGAGAAGGGGATTAACATTCCTTCCCAATGGGGGAGGACAGGAAGGGAAAAGTCCCCTATGCAAGCACAAGTCGTTTCCGACTCTGGGGTGACATTGCTTTCACAACTTTTTCACGGCAGACTTTTTACAGGGTGGTTTGCCATTGCCTTTCCCAGCCATTTACACTTTCCCTCCAGCAAGCTGGGTACTCATTTTACCAACCTCAGAAGGATAGAAGGCTGAGTCAACCTCAAGCCAGCTACTTGATCCCAGCTTCCACCAGGATTGAATTCAGGTCATGAGCAGAGCTTAGGATTGCAGTACTGCAGCTCTAGCACTCTGTGCCACGGTGTTCTTGTGGGGGAAGGGCAAGAAGACTGCAAATTTGCAATCTTTAACTTCCCTAAGCCAGGCTCCAATTTGGGGCTGATTTAGGCACTCTCTATACATTCTCAAAGGCCTTTCCTTGAGCCTGAAATTTATAGAACTAAAGGAGTAAATATTTAACAAACTAGTTTAATCTCTCTTTCTCAGAGATATTTGATTCTGGCATTTTAAAGGTGAAAATAAAGGTACAACTCTCTAAATCTCTTTCTCAATCATGGCAATAAATTGCATTTATTTAATTTGCATCCTTGCTGCATTTTAAAAGAGCTGAACCTAAGTTCTTTTGGGCTGACTGTAATGCAGTAGCCATGTACCAACTAATTTTAGTACTGAAATAGCTGAAGAGCCTTAACTGGATATACCAGGAAGGTCTGGGAGGCATAAAAATTAACATTATGAATACATTTCTTTGCCTAGCCTAACCTAGACTAGAGCCTATTTTGCTAAACAGCCTCCTGACATAATTCCATTCGGGGAAACCCTTGGATCCCATCTGGACATTTGAACTCTGTATGATAATATCTAGCTCTCTGAATTTATACCCAGTTAGCTAATTACAGTGAACAACTCACTAAAACCAATGCTTCCATGCCTATTTTGTAAAATAAACTTTCTTTAAGTTACTTTCAGGCCACCACAATCTGAACCAAACTTATCCACAAGCCTTTGGAAGTACCTACTGTCAATTTGTGAAAACTGACTTGGGGAACCCCTTGCTGGAGTGGTGTGGCTTGGTTGTCTCTAGAGTTTTCCTAATAGGCAGAGGCTTGACTGGGGCCTCTGTGCTAAAGCATTTATCCAGTCTGGTGGCAACCTACCGTCCTGGTGTTTCTGGGGAAAATACCAGACTCTGGACCTGTGTTTAACTATCACTTGGCAAGTCTGCTGACCCACCTCGGCCAAACAGGTGGCAGACTTCGTCACACTAACAGAGACCTGATCTTTTAGGCAAGGCCACATTCTCTATAGTTAGTTTTATTTCCTGAATGGGGTTGCCATATCCAGACAGGACAGATGGCTTACGATCTAAAATGGAAGTCTAAAGAAAGATGAGATCCCTAGGGAACCAGGCTCTGAGCTCTCACTCACACCAAACTTCCATTACCCTGCAGAGAAAACTGAGTCTGCAGCTTGGAACTTTGTGCTGTGATTCCAGGAGATCTCCAGGCCTCCCCCTGAGAACTGGTCTCATCTAATTTTAATCCAAATCATTGCTCTTCTGTTCTTTATTTTATTAAGGGGAGAGAGGTCTTTGTTACCTTACAAAGCCAGGTCTCTTCCTTCTAAAAGACATTCAAATCCAAAATTTAGATTTTTTTCCTTTCTTGAAAGGGAGGTTTAGGGACAAAGGAGCCTTGCCTTCCCATGTGGAACTACCATCTCTGACATTTCTCAGAATTCTGGCTCTTTTTTAAAAGTTCCCCATGACTCCAAACATTTAGACAAGACACTTCTAGGGAAAACAAGAAGACGACGACGATGACATTGGATTTATATTCCGCCCTCCACTCAAGAGTCTCAGAGCAGCTCACAATCTCCTTTATCTCCCTCCCTCACAATAAACACCCTGTGAGGTGGGTGGGGCTGAGAGGTCTCTCCCAGAAACTGCCCTTTCAAGGACAAGCTCTGTGATAACTTTGACTGACCCATGGCCATTCCAGCAGGTGCACGTGGAGGAGTGGGGAATCAAACCCGGTTCTCTCAGGTAAGAGTCTGCACACTTAACCACTACTCCAAACTGGCTCTCAAACAGAAAACAGGAGCTGCCAGTGGGATTCTGACAGCTGCAGGCACAAAGGAAGCATTATCCAATCGCTTCCCCACTTTCCCGGCTCAGACGCACTCGCGTGGCTGAGAACCGCGGTACTGGTGGGTACAAAAATCGCTTGGAGGCTGTGCCTCCTCTCATTCACACACACACACACACACACACACACACACACACCACAGAAATCCTTCCAATTCCTAGCCTCTGTGCTTCAGCTCCAAGGCAGAGCCTAATAGACAGAGCTTCAAAGGTTGATCAAGCCTTTCTTCTCTCTCTCAGGAGAGGTAATCCAAAATTCCCAAACAATTAATACTTATAATCCTGAAGATCTTCCAGTTACCTATACACGTCGGTTTCAATCAGGTGCGAGATCTTGGCTGGCTGGCCGAATACCTTTCCCCACCGGGGCGGAGAAAGCTGGATTCAAGTAAAAAATATGACTTCTGGTGCCTAGTCTGCTGTTCCCCACCACGAGGGTGAAAGGTAAAACGGTTTTGCAGGCCTAGCCAAAGGTAGGAAAAATCCTCCCCGCCATTTCCGGATTCCCAGTATTCCTGGATTCCTGGAATTTCTTCCCGGCCAAGGCACCAAGTTATGTAGCAGAGGAATAAGCGAGGCGCACACTTACTGATTGAAAAACGAGGTATTTTACGTTGACATCAAAGCAGGTTCATTTGAGCATCTAGGCTCCCCAAAGTAATGAACCCCGGACCCTTCTCAAAACATCAGCTTTAAGCAAAAGCCAGCCTGCAGCCTCCCGCCTTACACGTTATCAGATTCACTTCTCTCCTCCCCTTCTCCCTGGTAGTCTGCTTATTCCAGCATGTCTGCTTATCTCTAAGGAGCTTCCTCAGAGGGCCTCTATCAGTACCCATCTGTGTATTACACCCTTTTGGACTGCCTGCTTGTCTAACCATTACAGCTCTTCAAATATTGCATCAGACATTCTCTTTGCTGTTAAAGGCAAAACCATATTTTCAATTATTATTATTATTATAGGGGTATTCATAATTATTCAGGGGTCCCTCTTCACTTCTTCTTTGGATATTACTATCTTCACAAGTCCCCTGTTCATAACAGGCCCGTAGCTACGAGGGGGCCTGTGGGGGCACAGCCCCTCGACTTCTGGGTGAGGCCCCGTGACTTGGGCCCCCCAAACAGCCCCCAGGGCCTCTGCTGCATCCTGGAGCGTAGGGCAGGGGGCAGAAGCAGTCCCCAGTCTCCCCCTCCAGTTAAAAGAGCTGCAGGTCGATCAGCTGATCAGCAGGCCCTTTAACCCAGCACAGGATTCAACTGCTCCATAGCTATTGGTGCTCCTGGCTTGGCTGGTGACGAGGAGTGGGGTGACCTTGGACTCTGTGGAGCAGACCCTGCCAGCTGCCTGTTGTCAGCCGGCTGCGACGCTCTCGAGGCGGCTGGGAGCCTCTATAAATTTTAGCAGCATTTCAACATCTAAAAGCTTCCCCGCCACGCGCACACACACATCCTGGTAAGTAAATGTTCCCATGTGACTGCAAAACTTCCCCCTTCTGCTGTGTATGTGAAGCTCTTCATGTTCTTTGTAATTCACAAGGTAAAACTTGCTCCCTCCCCCCCCCACACAGGGAAAGAGCCTTCCCCGCTTCCTTCCTTGGTCTCTCTAGCAAGCCATTTATTTAGCTCCAGCTCCACAAGGCTGGTTCCTTCCTACCAAAAGAATGACTCAATGTAAATTTAAATAACAAGACACCCTGTATGTGTGTTCACTGGAACTTGTGAACAGGACTTGTGTGTGTGCATATGTGTTGGGGGAAGGGAAGGAAGGCTAGCAATATGCTTTCAATACAGTTATCCTGTATTTGGGTAGCAGAACTGTGATATACGGGCTTTAATTCATAGAGTTAACAACTCTGGCTGGCAAATTCCTGGATATTTTTGGTGGATCCTGAGGAGGGCAGGGAGCTCAGTGGCATGTAAAGTCCACATCCCCCCCCCCCCTCCAAAAAAGCCATTCTGTACAGGGGAAATTATCTCTGTAGTCCAGAGAACAGTTGTGATTCTGGGTGGTCTCCAGGCCCCACCAAGAGGTTGGTAGCCCAATATCTTGGGAGTAAACCCACTGAATAAGAGGACTGAAGGTAGTTCTGCTTTCCATTGCTTCAGGTGGCCTTCCTGGAGTTTGCTTTAATTTTCACACACACACACCCGCCCTCCCAACTTTGTTATTCCAAGGAGGTCTCCCATCCAAATACTCCCCAGAGCAATTTAAAGTTTTTGAAAATTAGTTATCAGTGGGGGTGGGAGGCAGTAGGGCGTTTGAGTGTTCTGGGAACAGAAACAGATTTGGGTGGGTAGCAGCGTTGGTCTGAAGTAATAGAACAAAATTTGAGACAGGTGGCTCCTTTAAGGCCAACAAAGTTTAATCCCGGCTGTGTGGGGCACCAGCCAGTGTGATGGTAGGTCAGGTGGCCATGAGAGCGGCTATGGGTTGGGCCCGTTGAGTGCCCCCCCCCCAAAAAAAATCAAAGCTCCCGTGACCTTCCAAATCCTGGCTACAGGGCTGGTTCATAACCCCTCCTAGGCTGTACTCCCGCCTCTCACTGAATCCTCTCTTGACCTGTGCATCCACTGGCAACTCCCTATCCTCTGACTTCCAGTTTGCCTTTTAGGCATCCTTCAACCCTCAAGGCACCATTTCTTAGCTGAATGTCCATCCCCAACTCAGAGACAAGATCAATGGCATTCACTGGTAGAGGGCTCCACGCACAGCCATTGTAAGTAGAAGCTGAATCTCCTCCTTCTCTCTCAACCCACCACCAGCATGGCGTCTCCTCCATTATGCAAGAATTACCTGCTGGTTGTCTCACCTCAGAATCACTGGACGGGCACAACGGTCTCCCCCTTGGAGGGAGGGTGGAAAACATCTTTCATAAACAGTGGCGAATTTAACAGCTTTCCTGACCTACCAAAGGATCTTGAGATCCAGGTGCCAATCCCAACCGCACCATGGAAGCTTCCTCGGTGACCTTGGGCCAGTCACACACTCTCACCCTAACCTAGCTCTGAGGGTTATTGTTGTGAGGAAAAAATGGAAGGCCTAATTTTTCCACTTGTGTTCACTGTGCATGTCCATTGGGTTTTCTTTGTCGTTCTGTATTGATTTTCCTCCTTTCAGCACTCAGTTCACTTTCTGGTTGCTGTTTCCCCCAATGTGTTGAGGGTGGTAGACTTAAAGTGATGAGGCCTGAGTTCAAGTTCCTGCTCAGCTATCGGATTGCCAGCCTCCAAGTGGGGCCTGGAGATCACCCAGAATTACAGTTAATCTCCAAACAACATAAATCAGTTTCCCTGAAAGAATGGCCACTGAGAGGATGGCTATGGCATCATGCTCCCCCCAGTCCTTCCTCTTCCCAGACCCCACCATCCCCAGCTCTGCACTCAAAAGCTCCAGGACGAAGCTCACTCACTCTTGGACTGGCTTCCCTCATAGGGGCATGGGTAGGAGAGAAAACAGGAGCACCCAGTTCCTTGGAAACACAGAGGAGGAGAGAAGAGGAGACTGGAGTTATACCTTCCCTTCACTCAGAGTGCCTTACAATCTCCTTTCCCTTCCCCTCCCTGCAACAGACACCCTGTGAGGTAGGTGGGGCTGAGAGAACTCTGACAGAACCCTTGAGAGGAACAGCTCTGACAGAATTATGACTGACCCAGGGTCACTCCAGCAGGTGCATTTGGAGGGGTGGGGAATCAAACCTGGTTCTCCCAGATTAGAGTCCATGCATTTAACCACTACAGCAAAGGAAAACACGATGGCTGTGTGAATGTGAAAGGCCTATAACGGTTTGAAAAGAGACACAAAAACAACAGGAAGAGCAACCGCAATGCAAGCATAGCCCAGCAGGACCCTGGTTATGCAAATCCACCTCTGGATTTTTCTGTCCAACTGCAGAGCTGGGGATGGGTCAAGTCTGTAAATGATGGCAGCCTTTATGACTTGTCTGGCAGTTATGAAATGGCTTCACCCACCTCCCCCCGCCCCCACCAAAGAAAACTGCAGAATTCAAGCATCACTTTTCAACAAAACATCACTTTATAATAAACATAACATCTTTTCAATCTCTGGCATAGCTGAAACACAAGTGGTATCTGAACACAGCTACCTTGGCAGGGACAGGATCTCCAGTGTCCATCAGAAAAGGCAGGCTGAACACAGGCAAAACCCAGCAGATAGTGCCCATTAAAGAAGAGAGGAAATCCCAAATAGTAACTGAAACATGCAGGACCTCTTCTTCCTCTGTAGGCTCTGCAGCACTTCCTCTCTCGTGCGGGAGAACGAAGGCTGGAGAGATCGAGGGGGGGGGGGGGGTCTGTTCAGAGCTCTCCTGTATCTTTTACAATGGGAAAGGCATTACTGTCACTTTAAGGAATAAGATACAAAGGGGGGGGGAGGAATGTTTGGAAATGGAGGGGGAAATACTTCCAATTTACCCCAGTCAATTTTGGTGGCTGGAGACAGGAGAGGTCTTCACAGGCCTTGAAAAAAGGAAGAATATTGAGAAATACTATTTTCTTCTTGATGGTCCTGGTGTGAAGAAAAGGTCCTAGGAAGAGATTTTGAGGTGGCCTTTTTTATACACTAAAAAGAAGGGCAGGAGGGTCTCTCCATGGAAGGAGGCTCCAGAGGACTCGTAGAGAAGGGCTGCTCGGTCAGCATCAAAAAAGGCCACTCGCCCCCCAGCATAGTTCAGGCACACTCGGATCCTCTTCAGCTCCCCAGTCACAGTCAGGGGAGGGTAATATTCTTTTATATAAACCCCGTGCATCCCTGACTGCTTCCCCACAGCCCAGATCCCTTCCTCAGGAGCAATAGTGAAGAATCCCTTCCTCTTCACAGACTTTCTGGCCACCCCCACAGCCCAGCTTTCCTCACTTCCCACAAGGACTTCCCAGAAATGGCAGCCTCCTGTGAATCCCTCACGGCCCAGCACAGCAGTATACATCTCAAATCTCTCCGGACTGATGAACAGAACTTGAGCTTTTTCTCCCACTCGCACGCTTTTCTGACCCTCAGACAGGATGAGCCATGGATGGGCCGTGTCTGGATCCAGAGTCACATTTGCTGTTGAGGGGAAATGAGGAGACAAGAAGTGAAACGGCATCAGCTGGGGGATTTCACTAGGGTTGCCAAGTCCAATTCAAGAAATATCTGGAGACTTTAGGGGTGGAGTCAGGAGACTTTGGGGGTGGAGCCAAGACCAAGGCTGTGACAAGCATAATTGAACTCCAAAGGGGGTTCTGGCCATCACATTTAAAGGGACGGCACACCTTTTCAATTCCTTCCTTTCATAGGAAATAATGAAGGATAGGGGCACCTTCTTTGGGGGCTCATAGAATTGGACCCCCTGGTCCAATCTTTTTGAAACTTGGGGGTATATTGGGGAGAGGCACTAGATGCTATACTGAAAATTTGGTGCTTCGACCCCAAAAAACAGTGCCCCCAGAGCCCCAGATACTCGCAGATCAATTCTCCAAGATTTTCTATGGGAATAAATCTCCCTGGGGAATAATTGAGTTCCCAGCAGACATTTCCCTCCCCTCCCCCAGCTTTCTGACGACCATGAAGCGGGGGGAGGGTATCCAAACCGGGGGATCCCCTGCCCCCACCTGGGGATTGGCAACCCTAGATTCCACCCCCTGGCCTGTTTGGCTTCCTTCTCCTGCCAGTCGTGGCCTCCTCCCACCTCTGCCACCCTCTCCTTGGTCACCAGGCTCTCCTGCCTGCTCCTGCCCTTCTAAAAGGCAGAGATGTCTTCCCACATGCTTCAGAAGGCAGACAATGTACACAACAAGCACCCACAGGGACACCATCTATTTCCTCCCGTATCCCATCCTGAAAAGAGAACTGTGAAGGAGAGGGAAAAAATGGCATTTTCAGTCACAGGTTTCTTTGGTTAGAAATCACACACAAGAACAGAAGATTTGTCTCCCTTATCAGGAATCTTCATCTCGCTGGTCCTGGGGTGGGGCAGTCTCTACTTTTGGGAGAAGCTCATTCCTGGAGACTGGGAGAGTCCAGAACCTTGCAATTCCGGGAGGGGAGGGGCTTTGCTCCCAGGCCCCAGTCTGCCCCCGAAGCAGCACAACTCCCTTTCCAAATGATCAAACATGAAATCAGACCTCCAATAAAATGATCCAAAAAAACCTGCAACCAACCGCACAGAGAACAGGGTGAAGAATTCAAAAGAGACACTCACCAGTTCAGGAAACTGAAACTGAGGCAAAGAAGCCCCATAGAGTCAATACAGCACACCTACTCTGGCTCAAGTGCCTTCTGAGAAAGGGAATTCGCCCCCTTGGATGGGAAGAGACTGCCCTACTCTAGGACCACCAACAAGGAAGATGCACAGTGAGACAAATCTTCCATTCTCCAGTGGTCCGAGGTGGGGAAGTCTCCACATCTGGCACATAAGACAGCAGTATGCCTCAGAGAGGGGAAGAATCTCAGACTCTAGCCTGAAAAGGTATGCTACAGGACCACTTTCTTCCAAAAGTAGTCTCAGCTGAGCCCATTTTGTCAATCCTGTAATGCCTGGTGAATGAGTGGAACAATTTCCAGGTTGCAGCCCTACAGACCACCTCTAAGGAAGGGAAGGACCGGATAATGCTGAGGTTTCTGCCCCTCTGAGGGAGTGGGCTGTAACATCCAAAGCGGGATCCAGTCCCCTGGACTTATATGCCAGGAAAATGCAGCCTCTGACCCATCTGCTGATGGTGGATGTGGAGACCTTATTCCCCAGTTCCTTATTCACCCATTCCCCAGTTCCTGCTGCCCTGCCTTTACAGGCTGAAGCAGGAATCAAAGCTGCAAAGAAGATGTGCAGTAGAGCGAAAATACACTCCACATTTTCCTTGCAACTTTGTGCTGAAATATGTTTCATTGGAGTGGAGCTCGGTTTAACTTCCCAGCATTCTTATGGCCAGCTGGGAAAACCCAGAAGGTGCCTGAATGCAGTGGGGAAGCGGGGGAAAAACCTGCTACACATTGAACAAGGGGCAGAGCCAGAACTGACAGAAATATCCTTGGTACTTAAGAATTAATATTCCCAACCTCCCCCCCACCCCCGCAGCTGCTGCAAAAATTAATGCCTGTTCTGATATCCTCAGTGGGAATTTTAATAGAAATGCAATATTGCCAGTTGGAATCTCTCGGACTGGAGTTACCAACACTGAGATATTGAACATCAGACATGATCTACTCTGGATGGGAAACCTGATGCCCCAATAGCCACCTTTGGTGGGAGAACAGCAAGACTTTTCTTATGAAGCTCAGTCAAGCTCTTGCCCGGCAGCCATTCTCTCATCGTTTCAATATGGCAGCAGGTAGGTGAAAAGAGGCAGTTCATCTCCTCAGAGTTCACCTTTTCTTTCGTCCTTACCAATATCCTCAGAGCAAGAAGGAACTGGCTGTGGCAGGGAGGGTCAGCTTTTGAGAAACAAGAGTGTTCTGTAGTAGGCTTGCCAATCCCCAGGTCCCAGCGGGGTTTCCCTCACTTTTGCAGCCTCCTTCCCCTCCTCCCAGTCAGCTGGCCAGCAAGGGAAGCCCCACCCCCACAGCCACCATGTGCCTTTCTACTTCTGGAAATTTGAAAGATACTTGAAAAGACTTACTTTTTAGATGGTGTGTCTGTGTCTTTAAATCCAGGCTGAATGTGGGTGGGGTGAGCTGGCAGAACAACATGGTTGCTCCCAGTAGCTGTGACAGGAGCCCAGAACCTCTGTTTTACAATCTTTTCAGAGGTCGTTTGCATAGTTAGGGGTAAACTAGAACCTTGGTTTCCCTTGTGTTAGTCTGAAGAACTTGGAACTTCAGCAACTCATGAGTAAATTGCCCCAGTGAGACCACACAAGTGTGAAATTGCAAACTGTTTATTGCGAAGAGAGAGAGAGACAGAGAGAGAATGTTTACAGGGAACATGCAGCTGCTTGGGGTGAGGAAATTAAGACTGTATTCAGGGGAACTGCACTGCTGTATTCTTATTTATTTATTTCAGGGAACAGGAAAGTCTCTTGGCTCCACCCCCAAAGTCCCCAGGTATTTTCTGACTGACTTGGTAACCCTCTTCTGCAGGGCTATCTCTGAGAATGCCAAGCAGAAGAACACAAATTGTAAGGTGAAGCTTTTTAGTTTAGAAACAATTGATCAGTTTATGAAGAAAAATGTACCTTTCTGCAGATGAAGTCCAGAATCCAGAGTGTCTGAGGAAGCAAAGGAACAGAAAGTGAGTGGCAGACCTTTCCACTTATCACAAATCTTGGGACAAAAATATCAGCTAATACTATTTTCTTTTGGGCAGGGAAATATGTTGGAAAATAAATATGTTGGAAGCCGCCCTGAGCCACTTGTGGGAAGGGCGGGATACAAATCCCGAATAAATAAATAAATAAAAATAAGGCAGCATGATATAGCCCAACATTATCAAATCTTGGAAGCTGGGTTGGTACTTAGACAGGAAACTAAAGAAGACTCCACAGAAGAAGGAAATAGCAAACTGCCTCTGTTCTCACTTGCCTTGAACACCTCTTGGTGGGGTCACCAGAAGTCATTTGTGACTTGATGGCGCATAAGTACATATTCCTTATGAGTTACAGCTAAAGGGTCAAGTAGAAGCTTTTTCGGGGTGGGGGGGAGGGGACTGTGTACAAATATTCAAATTTGTTTTCACAAGTCACTGGAGTTACTAGAGATTCATGTAATAGAAAGTATGCTAAGGACTGCAGCCCAAGGGTCCAATCTGGCTAAATTTAGGATGTTTCTAGACAAAGGTTCTGCAGTGCCATCCTGAGCAGAGTTACACCCTTCAAACTCACTGATTTCAATGGGCTTTGAAGGGTATGACTTTACTTTAAAGACAGCACTGTACATAAGAACATAAGAGAAGCCATGTTGGATCAGGCCAATGGCCCATCTAGTCCAACACTCTGTGTCACAGTGGCCAAAATTTTTTTTATACACACACACACACACTGTGGCTAATAGCCACTGATGAACCTCTGCTCCATATTTTTATCTAAACCCCTCTTGAAGGTGGCCTTGCTTGTGGCCGCCACCACCACCTGTGGCAGTGAATTCCACATGTTAATCACCCTTTGGGTGAAGAAGTACCTCCTTTTATCCGTTTTAACCTGTCTGCTCAGCAAAGAGAAGGGGGGGGGGGAGTGTCCCTGAAATTGATCCAGTGGCTATCTTCATTAAATGCAGATGCCCTGAAGGGCAGTTTCCCTCCCCCTTCCTATCATTTCAGGTGCTTGCTTGACCATCTACCTCACCATGTGCCCTTGCATGGTCACAGTAATGATCAGAGATCAACACAGAATAACATCAAGAGGTCAATGTAATGCAATTCTGAGCTGAAGTTATGGTAGAATTCTGATCAGAAAACTTTACATGGTGAATTAAAATGGCCTTCTGAACTGATACATAAACTCCCCACGTTCCTGGGTCTGTTAACGATATAACCATCCTGGAACTTCAGGCCCACTCTAATGTCCAGTTTGAAACTCTTGCAGTGTTTCTTCATTACCTTTGAATTGCCTCTTGATGACCTCCAAAGGGGGATTGAAATATGAGAAGTACCAGATGTGCCACTTCAGGGCAAGTGGGAAATCCACTGGATTCTCAAATGACTCCTTTTCTTCATACCTGGAGAAAATCCCATTAAGATGCTATCCATCCAATTCAGAATCTCCCCTGTCCCAATGGATGAAAGAAGTAGAGGAAGGAACTGCCAGAAAGCCAAGAGAGACCCAGGCTGATGCTGAAAACACTGAAAGATTGGGGGAGGGCCCTTTGGACAGGCTTGTAGCCATGGGGGTGCTGGCCCTTCCACCCAACCCCACCCTCCACCTGTATGGCCCCTCCTGGTCACCCGGCTCTCCCCGGTGCTTTCGCAGCCCCTGCTCTCTCTGTGGCTGCTGCTCAGGCAGCCGCTGCTCTCCCCGCCACTCTGTTGGCCCCAGCCCCACTCTGTGGTGCTTCCCCCCTCCCTCCCACCGACACACAGGAAAAGCAGCGCAGAGGCAAGCAGCTGCCTCCTCCCCACTTCCTCCCGATTGCTGCTTTTCCCACTGATCAGCTGATGGGGGGAGGCTGCAGCTTTGAAAGAGTCCCGCTTTTCCAGTGCTTCGGTCTGTCGGTGGGTGGGAGACACTTTGGAGGGGAGCGGGGCTGCCAGAGCGGTGGGCCCCTCCATCTGAAATTTAATTCGGTGGGCCCCCCCACCTAAAATTTTCTGGGTATGGGCCCGCCTTTGAAGAGAAATGTTCACCCCAGTGTAGCTCCTGCTTTGTTAAGAACTGGACCTGGGTTCCACACAGCAACTGCAGAGAATGGCTACCACAAAACAATACAGCTGGTTTTGTGCACTAAATAGCACTGCGGAAATTAACTGTCCATTTTTCCTGCTCCTTGTGCTGCGTTTTGTGCATGTGGAACAACAAAAACAGGGAAATCCCCTGCCCAACTCTGTCTTGGCATGAAACAAATGGCATGAGGAAGAGAAGGCAGGAGCCCTCCCTCTCCCAGAGGGGCATTTGAGGCCTAAACAGGGTCTGCTTTCTTCTTTTAGAGCCATTTGCTGCAGGTGGCATGTGACCCTGTGGAGCCCAGGCCAAACTATCTTTTTAAAAAGCAAATGTCTGGTTTGGCCCTAAGAACTGCAACCCCAAATCCCCTGCTCCCGTCTGTCTCGCAAATGTCCAGGTAAAGAACAAGAAAGCTCGTGAGGGTTCTGGACAAGGACTATCCCGGCTGTCTGTCTGTCTGTCCCAGCTGTCCCTCTCTCCCCCCTACCCCTAACATGAAAAAGACCAAAAAATAGGTGAGGGAATGACTGCTGTTCCTGCTCCCTGCAGTACTGAATGAAGGACAAATTCACAAGTGGAAACAACTGTGGCCAATCTGCTGCTACCATTACAGAAGCATCTTTATAAAGTGACTGATGGTAAGCTGCGGCAGCCGTTTTGTGGCTGACATCATCTCCTGTGGCAGCGTCCTTCACACCATGTCAGCATTCCAAAGCTGCCGGCAGCCTCAAAAAGGTTGGAGACCCTTGTTCTAGATGCCAACCCAGACCACCCACCATTTCATTACACAATTTCCTGCTGACGAGGCTCTGTGCATAAGCTGTTTGCCACTGAAAGATGGCTGGAGATCCACACACTAAGTTAAACCTGATTTGGCTCTGAGTCAAGATTCTGAAGGACTGTGTTCTTCACAGGCTACTCAGTCCAATCCCAACATTATGAAGGTTAATGCTGAAGGCCTACTTACTTCTGCAAGGTGCTTCTGGCATCCTGAGGAAAAATGGCAGAGAGAAAGAAAGAAAAGAAGAAGATACTGGATTTATATCCCACCCTCCACTCAGAGTCTCAGAGCGGTCACAATCTACTTTACCTTCCTCCTCCACAACAAACACCCTGTGAGGTGGGTGGGGCTGAGAGGGCTCTCACAGGAGCTGCCCTTTCAAGGACAACCTTCTGCGATAGCTATGTCTAACCCAAGACCATTCCAGCTGCAAACAAGTGGAGGAGTGGGGAATCAAACCCGATTTTCCCAGATAAGAGTCCACGCACTAAACCACGACACCAAACTGGCTCTCAATGCTTGCTAAAAAAGATCTCAGTGCTTGCTAAAAGATCATACCAGGAAGACCTCTCTGGAAGATTCTACCCTCTGTCATTTTGCTTGTGTCCAGCTAGCAGACTTCACTCAAAGACTGGGGTAGATCTTCATAAAGTGGAAGGAAAATCTCTGTGAGGTTAATACCAGCAGACAAAGTGGAGCCATTTTGGAGCGGTGTGATCTGCTCTGACAACTTAACAACGATCATGTTCACAGAGATTTTTCTTCACATGGAAGGCTGGAGGGCTGTGTACCCCTTCTGGCCACCTGCAGATGCAAAGGCATTCCTAGCAACGTTTCTTCCATCAGCCTTGCATCACTGGGAGACTGCCTCCCTTTTCCCTGCTACATTGCTGAGCCAGCTTGCAAGGGACCGTCTTTCCCCGTATGAACCCCAGAGAGCGCTGAGGTCAGCTGGAAAGAACCAGCTGAATATCCCTGGGCCAAGGGAGGCCAGATTGAAGTCCACCCAGGATTGGGCCTTCTCCATAGCGGCCCCCCTACTGTGGAACCAACTGCCGGAGGAGGTATAGGCCCTGCGATGTTTAGACCAATTCCGCAGGGCCTGTAAGACCCACCTCTTTAAAATAGCCTTCACTTAATACCGAGCCAAGAAAGTCCTGCTGGATATGTTTTATGTTTTAGTCACTGGATTTTATGAAAGATCTTAACTATAGCACCATAATCTTAATTCTAATGTAATTTTAATTATTTTAAGGATGATTTTATAACTGAAATTGTATGTGAATCTATAACTGGAATTTATAACTGAAATTATTGCATATGGTTTTATTGTACACGGTATTTACATGTTGTGAGCCGCCTGAGCCTGCTTGCGGGGAGGGCGGGATACAAATAAAAAGTTATTATTATTATAACAACAAAAGGGAAGGGAGGGTCTAGCCATCAATGCCATCGTATCTGCACGGATGTGAAGGGCAGGCAGAAGCAAGCTCAGCGGTGGCAGGAACAGGTGTGCAGATGCCATTCCTGTAACCACCTGTTGTGTGTCTGTGTGCATTTGGAGCGCACATCTGCAAGCTGCCACCATAAGCCACGTTCCCTGCCCCACAGACATCCTCCTTTTAAAATGTACTGTGAAAAACCTTGCATGGAATCCTCACTCCAGGGGTGGGGAGGTTTCACAGAGCCCCTGCTTTTGTCCAGTCTGCCCCTGGCTGGAGATGCAAAAGGACAGAGAGGAAAACAGCTCACGTGCAGAGATGAAAACTTCCTAGCAACATAAACTGGCCGTCTTTGCTTTTCTGCTGAGCAGAGGAGGCACAGAGAAGATTTGGAGCCAGCCTTTTCCCCTAGGGGACCCTGCCTGTTCCTGCCACCCCCTCACCTGCAGGAGATCACTGGCTGGCAGCTGACACTTCTCTTCCATCTCCCGGATGAGGCTTTCGAGAGAGGAGAGGGCCTCAGAGAGTTCGGCCAGGTGCTGGTCCCTTTTCTTTGCCACCTCCATCTCCACCTCTTCCATCTGGGCCAGCAAAAGCTTCTCTTGTTCCTCCAGAAACGTGTGCAGTTGCCTGAACTTTGCTACTGCCTCTTGCTTCTCTCCTTGGGTTTGTTTCTGAAATGGAAAGAGAAGAAAATCGGTCCAGTGTCAGGAACACAGCTGGTCTCTGTGGTGGGAAGAGGCACTTGAGAGCTTCCTATGAGAAGAGCACTTGGGCCTTTCAGAGATCACAATTAACACTCAGCAGGGACAGCGGAAGATCCACCAGGACCAGCCTCAGGGCCAAAGAACACAAGGATCTCCCTCCAACTCCCGGAGGGGTTCTTTCAGCCACAGAGGATTCAGTCTGCAGCACAAGACCCAGAGAAAAGAAGGGGTGTCTTGAGTCCGTTTGTTCCCGCACTAGAACACCCTTCATAGGCTGACCCCCCCAATCCATATTAGGGGATGATATACTATTTGAGTAAAAACCCCACTGGGGGCAAAAGAGCACAGAAGCCCCTTCACCTTGCTTCGTCTTCCAATGTAAACTGCATCTTCCCTGGCTGCATTTTGGGCAAGGAAAAATTGCAGGGGACGGGGGAACTACGCACTACTCAGTATCCCAGGTACTTTCCCCACCTTAGAATCTGCGATGGCTTAACCCCACTTGGCCCAATTCAGCATCGCTGGGCTACCTATCAACATTTGCAGCAAGCATAAGAAGGAGGCAGAGACTCCTCCCAGGTTGCTTGCTGGTGCATTTACACATATGGGGCCTGAACACGTATGTTCTTCTGCCTTTGATTCTCTCTACAGCAAAGAGTGCCTTGGAAAGTCAACTGATGCTGCTCGAAACAAAACATCCAGGGCACTGGAGGGCAGGGAGTTCCCGAGGCACAAGAGCGTGCAGTTCCACAGCATCCCCAGACTCACCACCCAGGTAATACCTCTGCTTAGAATTGCAATGTTACCCCTACCTAAGAGCTGCCTTTGGGGCCTGTTCTGCTGAATACGGACCAGGCTGTGCATCTAGGGATGCCAGCCTCCAGGTGGGGCCTGGGGTAGGGTGGCCAGACCGTCCCGGGAGCCCGGGAATGTCCCGGTTCTGGCCCCCTATTCCCGCCTCCCGGGCTGGCTATACCGGGACCATTTAGAGGTCCCGGTTTAGCCAGCCCCGGAGGCGGTGGGCCGCGGGCGCCGGCGGGGAAGGCGGCGAGTGAGGGAGGGAGCGTCCCTGCGCACGCGCAGGGATGCTCCCTCCCTCACTTGCCGCCTTTCCCGCCCGCGCGCGGGGCCCGGCGGCGGTGGTGGAGGCCTCTCCGTGGCCTCCGCTGGTCGCTGGAAGCCCTCCAGAGACTCTGGAGGGCCTCCAGCGAGCAGCGGAGGCCGCGGAGAGGCCGCGGAGCACCCGGCGCTGGTCCCGGAAGGCCTTCCAGAGGCTCTGGAAGGCCTTCCGGGACCAGCGCCGACCAGCGAAGGCTTCCCCGCGGCCTCCGCTGGTCCCTGGAGGCCCTCCAGAGTCTCTGGAGGGCCTCCAGGGACCAGCGGAGGCCGCGGAGCACCCGGCGCTGGTCCCGGAAGGCCTTCCAGAGCCTCTGAAAGGCCTTCCGGGACCAGCGCCGACCAGCGAAGGCCTCCCCGCGGCCTCCGCTGGTCCCTGGAGGCCCTCCAGAGTCTCTGGAGGGCCTCCAGGGACCAGCGGAGGCCGCGGCGAAGCTGCGGAGCACCTGGCGCTGGTCTCGGAAGGCCTTCCAGAGCCTCTGGAAGGCCTTCCGGGACCAGCGCCGACCAGCGAAGGCTTCCCCGCGGCCTCCGCTGGTCCCTGGAGGCCCTCCAGAGTCTCTGGAGGGCCTCCAGGGACCAGCGGAGGCCGCGGGGAAGCCGCGGAGCAGCCGGCGCTGGTCCCTGGAGGCCTCCAGAGGCCAGCGCCGGTAGCGGAGAGGCCCGGCGCTGGTCCCTGGAGGACTCCAGAGGCCAGCGCCGGCAGCTCCCTCCCTCCCTCGCCGCGAGGCCGCCGCCGCAGGACTCGCTGCCGCCGCTGGACTCTCCGCCGCCCTGGAAGCAGGTAAGGGGGCCGAAAGCGGGGGGGTGGGGGGCGGCCTTCCTTTCTTCCCTTCCTCCTCCCTTCCTTCCTTCCTTCCCTCACTCCCTTCCCTTCCTTCCCTCCCTCCTCCCTTCCTTCCTTTCTTCCTTCCCTCCCTTCCCTCCCTTCCTTCCTTTCTTCCTTCCCTCCCTCCCCCCTTCCTTCCCTCCCTCCCTCCCTCCCCCCTTCCCTCCCTCCCTCCCCCTCCTTCCTTCCTCCCTTCCCTTCCTCCTCCCTTCCTTCCCTCCTTATGTTCTTATGTGACACAGAGTGTTGGACTGGAGGGGCCACTGGCCTGATCCAACAGGGCTTCTCTTATGTTCTTATGTGACACAGAGTGTTGGACTGGAGGGGCCACTGGCCTGATCTAACAGGGCTTCTCTTATGTTCTTATGTGACCAGAGTGGTGGAGTGGATGAGCCATTGGTCTGATGCAACAGGGCTTCTCTTATATTTTTATGTGGCACAGAGTGTTGGACTGGAGGGGCCATTGGTCTGATGCAACAGGGCTTCTCTTATATTTTTATGTGGCACAGAGTGTTGGACTGGAGGGGCCACTGGCCTGATCCAACAGGGCTTCTCTTATGTTCTTATGTGACACAGAGTGTTGGACTGGAGGGGCCACTGGCCTGATGCAACAGGGCTTCTCTTATATTCTTATGTTACACAGAGTGTTGGACTAGAGGGGCCACTGGCCTGATGCAACAGGGCTTCTCTTATGTTCTTATGTGACGCAGAGTGTTGGACTGGATGGGCCACTGGCCTGATCCAACAGGGCTTCTCTTATGTTCTTATGTGACAATACTGACTTTGGTGGACCCAAGCACTGATTCAGTGTAAGGGAGCTTTGTGTTTGTGACTGGAGTAGATAATACTGACTTTGGTGGACCCAAGCACTGATTCAGTGTAAGGGAGCTTTGTGTTTGTGTCTTCTGGTGCAATTTTGTTCTCAGATCCTGTATTTACTTCATCAGTATATGGGATAAGGCACTTTCTCAACTGTGCTGCATAATGCAGCCTATTTATTTTGTCCTGTTGGCTCTGTCTGCGCCACCTTCATCACTTTCGGGGTGTGGATCCCCCAGTGGGGTGGTCTCGTGACTCCCTCCGCCGGCTGTTTCTGATAGCCCTGCGCCCCCTCTTTCATTTGATATGTGTCCCGTGCGGGTGCCACCCTCCCGCCAGGAGATGCCGCAAAATGAGCCCCATTGAGGCTTATGGCGGCAGGGCTCGGGGGAAGCGAGCTAGACTGCTGTTCTTTTGAGGGGTTATAGAGTGTTTCGAGCCCGTCCCTGTGGCATCAGTCCCATCGTTGTGGGGCCCAGGGGGCCGGCGCAGCGGCACGCTGAAGCAGCCTGTCGGTCACTTCCGGGTTCCTGTCCTGCATCTCGACCTGTGTTATTAGTGACAGGCTGCTTCGGCGTGCCGCTGCGCCAGCCCCCTGGGCCCCACAACGATGGGACCGATGCCACAGGGACGGGCTCGAAACACTCTATAACCCCTCAAAAGAACAGCAGTCTAGCTCGCTTCCCCCGAGCCCTGCCGCCATAAGCCTCAAGGGGGCTCATTTTGCGGCATCTCCCGGCGGGAGGGTGGCACCTGCACGGGACACATATCAAATGAAAGAGGGGGCGCAGGGCTATCAGAAACAGCCGGCGGAGGGAGTCGGGAGACCACCCCACTGGGGGATCCACACCCCGAAAGTGATGAAGGTGGTGCAGATAGAGCCAACAGAGCAAACAGGACAAAATAAATAGGCTGCATTATGCAGCACAGTTGAGAAAGTGCCTTATCCCATATACTGATGAAGTATATACAGGATTTCAGAACAAAATTGTTTCCGGCGGTGATATATGGGGGATTTTTGGGGATGTCACAGGAAGTGCTGTGAAGTCACTTCCTGTTTCCGGCAGTGGCATTTGGGGGAAATGATGTCATTTGGGGGAAATGATGTCACAGGAAGTGATGTCACTTCCCATTTCCGGCAGGTGACGTGGGGGAAATTATGTCACAGGAAGTGATGTCACTTCCTGTTTCCTGTGGTGGCATGACGTCACCGGAAGTGACGTCACTTCCTGTTTCCGGCGGCACACGCGCTTCGCGCGCGCGCACCCCTACCTTCCCCCCCCCCCCAACGTGTCCCTGGCTGGCCTTCAGACATTATGGTCACCCTAGCCTGGGGATCCCCTGGAATTGCTCATTTCCAGACTACAGAGATTGGTTCCCCTGGAGAAAACATGCTTTGGTGGTGAATTCTGGTTTTAAACAATTTTATTGATAGCATATGGTAACAATATCCATTTATATCATCTCTATCCCTAACCCATATGATATTTTCTAATCCCCCCTCCCTCCGTTACTAGACTCCCACCGATGTTATATACTTAAAGTTCACTTATAAAGGTACCTTTAACTATAACAATCTAAATTGATATTCTACCTTTTCTAATACTCATTATTAAAAAATTGTCCAATGTCTTTTTATGTTCCATTCTTTCTCTACATAACCTCTAAATTTCTTCCACTCCCTTTTAAACACTTCCAAATCATAGTCTCTTAGAATTCTTGTTAGTTTATCCATCTCACTCCACAATAAACCTTTCAAAATCCAATCCCATTTCTCTTGCATTTTTTCTTGCTTCCACAACTGCGCATACAATGTCCTAGCAGCTGAGAGCAAGTACCAAATTAAAGTTCTATCTTCTTTTGGAAATTTTTCCATTTGTAATCCCAACAGAAAAGTCTCTGCTACTTTCTTGAAGTCATATCTCAGAATCTTAGATATTTCTTGTTCTATCATCTGCCAGAACTTTTTCGCTCTTTCACATGTCCACCACATATGATAAAAAGAACCTTCACGTTTCTTACATTTCCAACATCTATCTGACATCTTTTTACTCATCTTTGCCAATTTTTTAGGAGTCATATACCACCTATACATCATCTTAAAACAATTCTCTTTAATACTCTGACATGTTGATATTCTCATAGGGTGTTTTCGCACTTACCTTTTACTGGCGCGAGTACCCTCCTGACGCCGGCGAATCTGCAGGGATTTCGCACCAGAAGCGCCGGCGCACCCAGAAGCGCCGGCAACTTCCGTTGCTAAGCCAGCGCAAACGTTTTCCTGCATCTTTGCGATTTCCGTTTGCGCTGGCTTAGCGACGGAAGTTGCCGGCGCTTCTGGGTGCGCCGGCGCTTCTGGTGCGAAATCCCTGCAGATTCGCCGGCGTCAGGAGGGTACTCGCGCCAGTAAAAGGTAAGTGCGAAAACACCCATAGAGTTCTTCCAAAGATATTCCCATGTACCCATCTGTATTTCCTTGTTTGCATTAATTGCCCATTTAATCATTTGAGATTTTACTACTTCTTCTTCTGTAGACCATTTCAACAATAACTTGTATATTTTCGATATTAATTTTTCATTATCTCCAAGCAGAACCTTTTCCATTTCTGTTGGTTTGTGTCTAATTCCTTCAGATTTAATATCGTTTTCCACCAAACTTTTTATTTGTTGCATTTGAAACCAGTCATACTTGTTGTTCAGCTCTTCAGCAGATTTTAATTCAACTTTATCACCTTGGATCTTTAGTAACTGATTATATGACAACCCTCTCTCTTCATCAGATTCAACCGTTATTTTTATTACTTCTGCTGGTACTATCCATAACAGCTTTCTTTCATCACCATATTTCTTGTACTTTATCCATGTATTTAACAAATTATTTCTGATATAATGGTGAGAAAAAAACCATCCATCTTTTTTTCCCCATAGTACATATAAGCATGCCAGCCAAATTTGTTTCCATGAGCTTCTAGCAATGAGCTGGAGGGTGAATTCTATGGCCCTGTGTCAGTTCTGGATTAACCATTAAGCAAAAGAAACACACGCCTAGGGTACCAAGGGAAGGGGACACCCCACAGATTTTTCTCATAACTCTCATGCCCTTAACTTTTTCACTGGTGCACTCAGAGCCGGCCATAGGGCGCATGAGTGCCCCAGGAAGCCTCACTGCCCGCCGCCCTCCCGCGCTATGGCCCCAATTTTAACACCTGGGTGAAGCATGAAGCACCGCGCTTTTGGGTCTCTTTCAAGGCCGCCCCATGCCATTCAGCTGATTGGCGGGTAAAACAACGCTGAAGCAGAAAGGACGAGGAGCCACTGAAAAAGCAGCCGCCGCCGCTGCTCTTCCCCACTTCCTCCCCACACTATCCAGGGAAGAAGTGAGTAGGCAGTAGCCAGCAGCGGCCGCCTTTTCAGCGGCTCCTCATCCTTCCTGCCGCCACTGCCCAACGCAGATCCTGGTGAGCAGCCAGCCTCTGCGCTGCTTTACCTGCCAAGCAGCTAATTGGCGGGGGCAGCAGCCTTTAAAGAACCCCTGAAGAGCGGCGTTTCACCGGGGCATTAAAACTGGGAGGGAGGAAGGGGAGGCAAATAGGAATTTGTCTAGGGGGCAGGAGCGAGAGCTGATTTTGGGGGCCCCACCCTACCAGCACCCTAGGCAAATGCTTAGTTTGCCTAGTGGGCAGGCCGGCCCTGGGTGCACTCAACTGCTAGTTAGTGCTAAACAAATACAAATAATATAGCAAATATAAATTATACTTAATATAGTTGTGAGGTCTGGCCTGGGGGATGGATTAAAAATCTGAATTTTTAATCTCTTATTTCACCTTCAGCCCTTACTGAGTCTCAATGTTTTGTCAGTTAAGTAATGGAAAGGCAGTGGGGCAATGTTGTTGGGCTGTGATTAGGGCAACTCCACTTCTCAACTGAAGGGGAGGGGGCGGTCTCGTGAGCTGACATTTCTGCTCTTTGGACTCTGTTCCCTAGCCACAGTGACACTTACAAGCAAGTCTTGGCTTTCCCTCTCAATGTCTCCTTGATAGGCCACAATTCTCTCTCTCTCCTTCTTCAGAATCTCCAGACAGTTGCGGAACTGATCCTGCGGGGGGAGGGGGGGGAAATTGAAATGCATTCTTTTTTAAAGGTTTACTCCATTCTCTTCCCTCCTGCCCACTACTACATACACATTTACACACACGTGCCCCAGCTACAGGTTGGATATTTTTTACATTAAAAACAATTATTTGTAGTCAATATATCACTAAATTGTGTTAACACTCCAGCAATCTGTCAAGTATTGCTTACTGTAAAGAGAAAAGGCAAAAACCTCAGTGGTGGGGGATGGTAGTGAAAATCAATACCTTCCAGGGCTGGCTCACCCACTAGGCAAACTAAATGGTCACCTAGGGTGCCAGCAGGATGGGGGTGCCAAATTCGGCCTTCCCCCCTAGACAAACGCCTAGTTTGCCCCCTCCCTTCGCTGTGGAGGGGGGACAGCAGACCACCCGTCTGCCTAGGGTGCCATGGGCCGTCGGGTCGGCACTGATACTTCCCACACTTCCTCAAAAACCTCTTTTGATATGATCTTTAAAGAATGATCCAAATCAGGTTTGAGAAAAAACTGCTGCAGATCTGCAGAAAACTGAGAAGATGAGTGGAAACACCACAATGTTGCACCAAACTAAAACTCCCTGCAATTTCAGAGGAGGCTGAATGCAGCAAGAATTCTGGATAGAAATAACCACAGTTGCAGGAAGCGGGGGGGGGGGGGGAGGATTCCTTGCAGTGCCACAATGCAGCGGGAGGGCTGGGGCTCAGTGGCAGAGCATCTGCTTGGCTAGCAGAAGACCCTGGGTTCATTCTCTTTGCATCTCCACTTGAAATGGTAGCCATTGATGTGAAAGACCTCCGGCTGAGTCCTTGGAGAAGCACAACTAGTCAGAGTGGGCCTGGACATGTGTAGCTTTCCTACCCCACCCCCACCCCACCACCAATGCTGTCCTTCTGATTTGAACTGCTTCTTCACAGCTAGGATGTGCAAATGAGAGACAAGGTTCCAAACCTGCACACATTCTCTCCCAGCCCCCAGGCAAAGAGCAACTCCAGGACAGCAGATGACATCGGGAAAGCAGTGTGTGTATGTGGGGGGGGGATTTAAACTGGGAGTTGGGCAGCTGCCCCCTCCTTGCTCTGTCACACAATCATCTGACTAGAGGGCCACGCAGCCTGACAGGAAATGAACTCATCTCCCCGTATCACCCCATGTCGGCCTCAGCAGTGGGGCAGGAAGGAATGCACTGGGGAGACACCAGGCCAGGAAGGAGGCAGCAAAGAGGGGTTGTCACTCCCCAATTTAGGCCCAGAGGCCAGGGGACAAATTGGAGGGAGTTTACCTGCAAAGAGATCCCACCAACCTCCACCTTTTGGTGTCCTACCTTGTACTCTTGGGAGGCCTCCTCAAGAGGAAGGACTTCGTGATCTCTGTGCTCCTTGGATCGGTCACAGACCCAACAGATGAGGGCTTCATCGTCCTTGCAGAAGAGCTTCAGGGGCTCCTGGTGCTTCTGGCAAACTCTCCCTTTTCCAGCTGCCACTGCTGCCTGCTGCCCAAAACCAAGACACAGGATTTGTTTCATTTTTTCCTCTCCCCCAGGACAGTTTCTCTCTTGTAATGACTGGATATAGCTAGTATTCAGTTAAAAAATAACACCCACATCCACCCATCTGAATGTAACCAAGTTAACCCTATGGGTTATGGTTCTCAGTTGGGAATTTGGGGAGGGGAGAGGCACTTTCTCGATGTGAGGGATCTAGAGGTGCCTCTGTCAAGAAAGTGGCCTTTCTCCAAGCCATTTCTTGGCCTTTCACATTTTGGCTCAGGGTTGGGGCCTAGTAAGTGACAGAAGGCCCCTATCAGGGAAACAAGTGTCCCGATGGCTTGCAGTTCAGAGAGAGATCAGGGATGAGAAGGCCACAGATCATGGAACCTTCAAGATCATGGAACCTTCAAGGCTGAGACCCAATGGGAGATTGGTAATCCCACCCCCTCATTCGCACAAGGAACCTCTGTGTGTGTGTGTGTGTGTGTGTAAAAGCTTGCTTGGACTGTGGGCACACACAAGCAGAAGAACGTGTTGCATGTCTAAGCAATGCCCAAGATTGGCCAAACGGGATCAGGCCAGCTGAGAGCAGTCTGGTCATCCTTTTGACTAGGTTGGGTGTTGTAGTCAGAAAACTCGACTCTTGGATTTTGGACTCTGAAACTGAGACCCACGGGGAGTTTGGCAATCCCACCCCCTCATTTGCACAAGGAACCTGGGAAGGGGAAGGTGAGAGCTTGCTGGGACTGTGGCCACACATCTGAAGAACAAAAATTGCATTAAGACCTGGGAATCTCCTGTCTGCAGACTGGCAACCCCTCCCTGCTAGTGTAGTCGCTACAATAAGTTAGCCGCATAACAGAATGGCAAACAAAGAACAATACACTTGTGCATTCTTTCAAGTTTCTGGAAGTTGCTTCTCAGGGGAAAGGGGCGTAAGAAATTAACAAGTCATTAGGCAGGTGCTTACAAATAACAAACCACAATTAATGGGGCGTGGTTATTAGATCAGGGGCAGGACCACTGACCACGCAGAGGGGGGCTTCCTCCTCGCGGACTCCCCCCTTCGCACCAACCTCTTGCAGAGCGACTCTCTCGGCTATTTCCACAAAGCTGGCCAGCTGCTGGTTGGGGCGGAGGCTGTTGCGCTGAGCCCTTCCTCTGCACTGGGGGCAGGAAGCCTCTGCCCCGGACTCCCCCCAGCTACGGGTCAGGCAGCCTCGGCAGAAACTGTGGCCACACTCGGCAATCATGACAGGGTCGTTGAAATAGTCCAGGCAGATGGAGCAAGAGGCTTCCTCGCAGAGGTCGTGCAGGGGATCCCCGGCTGCCATGGCAGCCGCCTCCGCCAAGCGAGAGGAGAGACGAAGTGAGCTACTTTCGCTTTCCCAAAGTAGCGACGGGGTGTTTCCTTTCCTGGGAATCAGCTCCCTGCCGGCGCCCAATCAGCGGCCGAAGACGAACCGGCGCCAAGAAAGAGAGTGGCGGGAAGACAGCCCTTGGCAGGGAATTCGGTCCTGATGGGGAGCAAAAGTCTGAGTTCAGCTCAGACTTCATTTGGAGCAGGAGCTCACAGGAGCCCCGCTCCGGAACCTCTGAATTGTATCCTGCTCTTTCTTTCTTAACCCCCCCTCCCCCAAAAAACACCTTGCTTCTGGGCTCCACTGCCTGTGAGAATTTTGCTGAACTCTAAGCTTTGACAGACTTTCTAATATCCCCCCTCCCCCCACACACACACAAATAATGGGGAAATAACCCAAACATATAAAGCAGAGAGGCAGAAATCTTCATCATGCCACTGTGGGCACATAGGAGAAAGTACTTTAAAAAGTACGATGGGAGTAAGGTTTTATTAGGACAGTTATCATTCAAGAAGCAGTTTCAGGTAGATGCTGAGCTGACATAATTTAGGACACCTTCCGGTGATGTCAGGGGTGTGTGGCATATGCAAATGAGTTGTGCTAATGAGCCCTGGCATCTCTTTTTCTATGAAATGACCCCTGGTTCAGCGGCATCTTTAAGACCAAAATGTTATATTCAAAGTATACGGAGAGAGGTTCCCTTTACCCTCCTTTGGCTGCTATTTGCAGGCGCCCCGGAGGGAAGAGGCTTCCCTTTGGTCTTTAGGGGACTGGCCCATGCAGTGTCCCAGGGGCTGAGAAGTTTCCCTGTAGGGCTTGACGGGAGGGGGGGGGGGGTCAGAGGTTTCCAGCAACTCCCCTCCCACAAAAAAAAAAAAATCCTGGAAAAGTTCCCCCAAAGATGAGATTAAATCAGCAGAAAACCAAGAGTGCCTTGACCTGGATAGCCCAGGCAAACCCAATCTTCTCAGATCTCAGAAACTAAGCAGGGTCGACCTGGTAAGTGTTTGGATGGGAGACCTCATTGCAATACCAAGTGAGGAAGACAAGGGCAGGCTTTATTCAGACACCTCTCTGAATATCCTCCTGGCCCCCAGTAGGGGTCAGTCACCAGAGGACACCATGACTTCCAGGTGTGTGCACAAACACACACACAAAATCACAAAAATACCAGCCAGAGAGAGAACCTAGCAGTAAGCTTCCTGAGTCTTTTTGTTTCCCTGCTAAAACACCATCCGTATGCTGACTCCTGTTGCAAAGCAACAATGAAAAGATACAGTGTTTGAGCAGAAATGCCACTGGGGACAAAAGAACGCAGAAGCCCCTTCCCCTCACTTGGTTTCCCTATTTAAGCTGCAGCTTCCCTAGCTACACTTTGGGCACGGAAATAAAACTCCGGGGGGAGAGAAATCTACATGCGGCCAGGGCTTTTTTTGTAGCAGGAACTTCTTTGCATATTAGGCCACACACCCCTGATGTAGCCAATCCTCCAAGAGCTTACTGTAGGCGCTGTAAGAAAACCCCTGTAAGCTCTTGGAGGATTGGCTACATCAGGGGTGTGTGGCCTAATATGCAAAGGAGTTCCTGCTACAAAAAAAGCCCTGCAAGCATCCCAAATACTCCCCCCCCCCTTAGAATCAGCACCGTCTGAATCCCACAAGGCTAAATTCAGTCTCAGTGGGGTAGCTATCAGTGCTTCTAGCAAGTATTGGGGGAGGAGTGTTCAGGGAATGAGCTGGCTCTGAGTAAAATCCCAGCTGCAAGATTCCCACCCCCACCCCCCTTCTCAGCTCAGTACATACCAGGTGTTAGCTACTAGGGAGAGCAGCCCGCCTCAGCACTGACCGCCCAAGGCCCCTGTGCAGGCATCCAGCAGCCCTGCCAATTCATTTTACTGGTTTCAGCTGGAACAGTTGGAAGGGGGGGATAGATCCTGGTGGGCACCTGTTTTGGTCTGAAGCAGCAGCACAAAGTCTGAGTCCAGGGGAGCCTTTGAGACCAACAAAGTTTTATTCAAGGGATCAGCTTTTGTGTGCAAGCACACTTCCTCCGATACACTGAAATGGAAGGTGACAGTTCACGGATATGCAGACAGTGGAAATTAGCATACAGTGTAATGACAATGTTTTAATAGATGCGAAAACTAAACAGGAATAACAAGTTAAGTAAAGCAAGTAAACGTGTCAAAATAGGAGATTGGTTGTGTCAAAGTATCCTTCTCAATTGTGGAATTCTAAGAACAGTCAACGTTGTTTTTGTGGGGGAGTTTCTCTCGTCTCTTGGGAGTGGGGGGGAATCCTGATTGGTTGAAGGAGATCAAAAGATCATTGGCCTAAGTTTGGGTTAGGCAAGTCAGCTGCCTGCTGTTGATTCTTCCCGCTCCCCAGAATACTAGAACTCCAGGGCATTCAATGAAGCTGACAGGCAGTAGGTTCAGGACAGATAAAAGGAAATACTGTTTTACACAGAGAGTGATTAAAATGTAGAATCCACTGCCAAAGGATGCAGTGATGGCCACAGGAATCAAGAGCATTCAAAGGGGATTAGACAGATTCATGGAGGATAAGTCTATCAGTGGCTACTAGCCGTGGTGGCTGAGGGGAACCTCCACATTCAAAGGCGCTAATCCTCTGAATCCCAGAGCCAGGAGGCAATGGGGTGGAGAGAGCTGACAAGAGGATTTTTCTCCTCCTCCAAAAATATTAGGACATGGGGACATCCAATGAAACTGATGGGCAGTAGGTTCGGGATGGACCAAAGAAAATACTTCTTTCCACAGAGGATGGTTAAAATGTGGGATTTGCTGACAGAGGATGCAGTGATGGGCACAGGAATGGACAGCTTTTAAAGGGGATTAGAAAGATTCATGGCAATAGGGCTATAGGTGGCTACTAGCCATGGAGACTGAGGGAACCTCCACTTTCAGGGGTCGTCAATCTCTGAATCCTAGCACCATCAAGCAAAGGCATCTATGCCCTGTTGTTGAGCCTAGGTGATTGCCTAAATGGCACTGGATTGGGGGGTGGGGGGTGGAGAAAAGGCATAGCTTCCACTCCACATTTCCCATGCTCTTGGTGTGGTGGGATTTTAGTGAGACGATTTAAAGTTCATGCCTTACGGTATGATAGGGGTTGGGTTTTATCAGATATGTCAGATGCTCATCACAGACTGATAATGACATTAGCTCCTATGGATGGAAAAAGGGTATTTAATGGGTGATTTTATTCTTGCCACTTTTGTTGTTCTGGACAAACACCTGATAGTCTTTGGGCAGAGCAATCAGCATACATTCTTTAAGAAATAGTAGTGCACTTTAATTGGGTATTTGTTTAATGTAATAAATTCTGTATGCTGCATATTCTGTTACATGATTAACAATAATTGCAACACAGTTTTAATTTTAATAAATGGTTTTAATTTTGGAACAGGTTTCTCTCTCTCTCTCAGATCATGGGATTCTTGCCAGTCATTCCCCACACTCTTACTGAACCTGGTGGGAAGGGGAGTGCTAGAAAAGTCTCTATACTTCAAAAATTCCCTAACATTTTGGTTATGATCTCCCAAGAAAGAGAACACCAAAGCAGAAATAATTCTGCATGAAAGCAGCCACGGCTGTGGGAAGTGGGACAGTAAAGGATTTCTTGTAGTGCCACAGTGCAGCCAAGGGGCCATGGCTTAATGGCAGAGCATCTACTTAGCAAGCAGAAGATCCCGGACTGACTCCCTGACATTTTTGGTTGAAATGAAGAGGTAGCAGCTGATGCGAAAGAACTCCACCTGACTCCCTGGAGAGCCGCTGCCAGTCAGAGTGGACCTGGGCAGACCGAGAGTCTGACTCAGAATAAGGTAGTTTCATGTGTAGGTCTCCCACCCCCCAGTGCTGTTCTTCCAATCTGACCTGCTACCACACAGCTATGGTGTGCAAGAGGGGACACACACAGGTGCCAAATCTCCACACTATTCTCCTCCAGCACTGCCACCACTCCCTCGGCGAACAGCAGCTCTTTACACAAAGAATGATTCAAATGTGGACTTTGCTGCCAGAGGATGAAGAGATGGCCAAAGGAAGACACAACTTTGAAAGGGGATTAGATAGAGATCCTTTTCAAACTGTCTGCATTCCATTTTAGTAACTGGTTGCTAATAAGATTTTGTTCCTGTCATTTCAGACAGACCAGTTTTAGTAACTGGCTCCTAGTGGAATTTATTTACCTGCTCATGCAAGCCCACCTTTTTTTGGGTCAGCAAAGTGTGATTAAGCCACTTTTGAGAGAACCTGCTTTCTTCCATTTTCAGCCCCTTCACAGCATGTCTGAAGCACTGTGGAATGCTGTTTAAAATCTTCATAATTCTTCCAACAGTGCTTTTTTCCTGCCCTTTTTTGCTACACAATCTCCCTCAGACTTAAAAAAATGTTCTAAGGTAAGCATTATAGTGCTTAAACCGCTATAGCACCACTGAGGTGCACTGACTTCATTAAACTATAGCACTCCATAGCACTCCTCTAGTTAAGAGTGTCTTAGAGTCTATAACACTCAGGTGTCTATCCCAGCTGAACCATGGAAACTTGCTCGGTTACCTTGGGCTTGTCACACACTGTTACCTGTGAGGGTCATTGTTGTTGTGCGGATAAAATGGAAGACAGGAGAGGATGGAAGCCACATAGAGTCCACCTTCAGGAGGAAGGCCACAGAGAGAGAGTAAAATGAATTGCCTCCTTTACGAAGGAGAGGTGGGAAGAAGTTCCCTGAGCTGTCAGTCCACGTGGTGTAGTGGTTAGAGCATCTGCCTAGGATCTATTTGACCAAGGTTTGAATCCTCAATCTGCCATGGAAACCTGGAGTGACCTTTGGCCAGTCACACAATCTCAGCCAGATCTCATTCACAGGATTAGGACTGTGGGGATAAAATGGAGGACTGGAGAATGACGCCAGCCCCTTAGGTTCATGCTGAGGACAAATGAAGGCAGCCTAGAATGAGCCAAAGTTGATACTGGACCAAAAGGAATACTTTCAGAGAAATGACTGGTGCTGCTTTCAGGAAGAAGAGAGATCCATTTTTCACAGGTCCTTCTGTAGGAAATTGTTATGTGATCCTGGCTACACAAAAAAGGACAGCAGCTTTTTCTGTTGCTACATCAGATCTTCATGCAGGTTTTTTGGATAGTGGCAGAACCGCTCATTCCATATTCCAAATGGCCGTTGAAGACGAAGATGACATTGCATCTATATGCCACTCTCCACTCAGAGCGGCTCACAATCTCCTTTAACTTCCTCCCCCACAACAGACACCCTGTGAGGTGGGTGGGGCTGAGAGGGCTCTCTCAGAAGCTGCCCGTTCAAGGACAACTCCTGAGATAGCTATGGCTGATCGAAGGCCATTCCAGTAGCTGCAAGTGGAGGAGTGGGAAATTAAATGTGGTGTAGTGGTTAGAGCATCTGCCTAGGATCTGAGACCAAATCCTTGATCTTCCATGCGGAAGCCAGTTTGGTGTAGTGGTTAAGTGCGTGGACTCTTATCTGGGAGAACTGGGTTTGATTCCCCGCTCCTCCACTTACAGTTGCTGGAATGTCCTTGGGTTAGCCATAGCTCTTGTGGAGAAACGCCATTTTAGTCAGTGGTGGTGCTTCATTTGGCAGGGATCAGTAAATCCCTCAGCAGGCTTTGTAGCCTTCCCCTCACTCCCCCCCTCCCTTCCAGAGCCAAACCAACAACGCTAGGGGGAAAATCTCCTAGAGAGGCAGGAAGTGCTGTTGTTCCTTGCATGTGTTAGGCAGGAAGAGAGGGCAGATTTGAACTGGGGCTCGAGCATGTGGTGAGCAATGGAGGCTCCTGCCTGGGAGGCCCCAGGCAGGCAGACTAAGTAAGTAATTCACAAGACAGGGCAAGTTTAGATCAGGGCCAGCAGGATGCGTTTATAATCAACTTTTCTTTGTTATGCTGTTTGCTGTGCTGTGCTAAGTTTGTAAATGCAACTGTTTTTGTTTTGTTTTTCTTTTCCTATCTGTTTCTCTTTTTAAATAAATATATTTTTACTGTTTAAATGCTGGCAGTCAATCTCTGTACCACATAGATCCCCAGACCGCTTTAGACCACGCTGTGTTAAGAAGGGGGCCCCAGGTGAAGGGGGGAGGGCATCCAGTTGGATAAGGTGCCAATCCTCCAGGGGTGCCCCAAAGAAGTGCTGAGGTCTCTGTGAAACCCAAGTGCAGGGTGGCAGAGGACCTTGAGGCCTGGCCTCACAGCTGGAGAGGGGGATTGGGAGTCCTGTTCCTCTCAATCTGAACCCCGGGACTGAGCAGGTGGTGGCAGCGAGCCCAAGGGGCAGGAGGAGAAATAGCTCCCTCCAGGAGTTGGCGACTCCATAGGGAGCTGACGGGACCGGGTCTGAAGGCAGAATCGGGCCGGTTCCGCCACAGCTCTCGCAAGAGTTGTCCTCGAAGGGGCAACTGTTATGAGAGTCCTCTCAGCCCTACCCACCTCACAGGGTGTCTGTTGTGGGGGGAGAAGATATAGGAGATTGTAAGCCTCTCTGAGTCTATGATTCAGAGAGAAGGGCGGGGTATAAATCTGCAGTCTTCTTCTTTTCCCAGATGAGAGTTCGCGCACTTAACCACTACACCAGACAGGCTCCCACACCAAACTGGCTCTAAGCATTGTGAATGCAGCAACCTATGGGGTAGGTGAGTGGGACAGACCTCTGGACAATAAAAGGGATGGGCATCTTTGGGTGTCTCTCCAGCTTCTTCTCTTCCTTCCAGCTGTTGGGAAAAGGAGGGGCCCTGCATTTCCCTTTCCCTCTCTTCTTGTGGAGGGGGGACATTAGCATCTAATTTTGAACCTGGCAGCCCTGCATATCAGAAAATCCAAGGAATGAAGCCAGATACATGCAGGAGATATTTTTTTCCAGGCCAAAGACACACTGCCCACCCACCCCACCACCCCTTTGCAGAAAAATCCAAGCAGCAAAATTGCCCATGTAGACTTTTCGGAAAAGACTGAGATCTTGCAAACTTCTTGTGTTGACTTTCCGTTTGGGAAGGTTGGAGAAGCCGCCAGGAGACCTCTGCAGGCAGAACAGGAGATGCAAGGCCTGGTTCCATCACCCGCCCAGGCCACCACCAAGAGAGCAGGGTGGGTGGCAGAGGAGTTGAAGTTGCCACCCCCCCCCCCCCCAGTCCTGCAGGATGTCAGAGAGGAGGAATGGGAGCTGCTGCTGCCTGGCGCCATTGCCCAGGAAGCCCAACAGTGGAGGTAGTGGCCCCATGAGTGGAAGGGGGAGGGAGGGAAAGGAGACCCCCTGGTTTCTGCCCACCACTGCACCAATGAAGCAGGAGATGCCAGCACATTAGAGTGGCTCTTCAGGGGCGAGCACAGCAAACAAAGTGGGCAGGATTTGGTATTTCCCCCAACAAGTCTCAAGAGGCCCCTGCTTGTTATCACCAGATTTTCCAGGAATGTAGATTATTTCAGGGATGGCCAAACTTGCTTTATGTAAGAGCCACACAGAATAAACAGCAGATGTTTGTGAGCTGCAAGACAAGAAGGAAGGCAGACAGGCAGATAGATGGGGAGGGAAGAATAGAAAGAAAGCAACTTTAAATGCCTTCTCCAAGCCAGCTGATGGAGTGGTGGGTGCTTTGAGAGCCACACAATGTGTGTGACAGAGCCACATGTGGCCCCTGAGCTACAGTTTGGCCACCCTTAGATTATGTATTAGTATGACCATCCGTGCTGAGAGCCAGTGCATTGCACAAGGTGGTAGGACTTGAACTGATGAGGCCTGGGTTCAAATTCCTACTCAGATATAAGATTGCCCGCGTCTTTGCGGGGGGCTGAATATTTGTGGACTGGATGGCATTATGCCCTCCCCCCCACACACACTGGGTCCCTCCCCTCCCCAGACCTCACCCTCCCCAGCTCTGCCCCCAAACTCTCTGGGGTGAAGCTCACTCGCTCTGGGCCTGACTTCCCTCTCAGGGTCACAGAGAGGATAAAGCAGGAGCTCCCAGTTCCTTGGAGAAACAAAGGAGAGCAAGATGGCTGTGTGGATGTTGAAGGGCCTGTAATGGTTTGAAAAGAGGCACAAAAGCAACCGGAAGAGAAACCTTAAAGCAAGCAGAGGCCAGCAGGAGCCTGGCTACGCAAATCCACCCCTGGATTCTTCTGTCCAACTGCAGAGTTGTGGATGGATCAAGTCTGTAGATGACGGCACTGTCTGGGGCTTCTCTGGCAGTTATGACATGGCTTCCCACCCCCCAAAAACAAACAATTAAAGCAGCAGCGTTTTCAACACAACATAACTTTATAATAAGCATAACATCTTCTCAGTCTCTGGTATAACCGAAAAACAAGTGCTATCAGTGCAGCAACCTGGATAGGGACAGGACCCTCAGAAAAGGCAGGCTGAACACAGGCAAGATAGAACAGTTGGTGCCCATTAAAGAAAAGAGGAAGTCCCAAATAGTAACTGAAACATGCAGGGCCTCTTCTTCCTCTGTAGGCTCTGTAGCAATTCCTCTCTTGTGCTTGAGGAGAACGAAGGCTGGAGAGATGGGAGGGCGGGGGGGGGGGGGGGTCTGTTCAGAGCTCTCCTGCATCTTGTACAATGGGGAAGGCATTACAGTCAGTTCAAGAAGATAGGAAGGGGGGGAAAGGAATGCTGGGAAATGGAGGCGGAAATGTCTCCAATTTCCCCCTGTCAGCTTTGGTGGCTGGAGACAGGAGTGGGGTTGCCAGCTTCCAGGTGGGGCCTGGAGATTTCTCACTTTTACAACTGATCTCCAGGTGGCAGAGATCAGTCCCCCTGGAGAAAATGGCTGCTTTGGAGCATGGACTTTATGGGACTGTACCATGCTGAGTCACCTCCCCTCCCCTTCCTCCCCAAACCCCGCCCTCTCCCAGATGTACCTCCCAAACTTTCCAGGTGTTTTCCAACACAGACCTGGCAACCCTAGACAGGAGAGGTCTTTACAGGTATGGAGAAATAATATTCCCGATGGTCCTGGTGTCAAGAAAAAGAACTATGAAGAGATTTTGAGGTGGCCTTTTCCATACACCCAAAAGAAGGGCAGGAGGGTCTCTCCATGGAAGGAGGCTCCAGAGAACTCATAGAGAAGGGCTGCTCGGTCAGCATCAAAAAAGGCCACTCGCCCCCCAGCGTAGTTCAGGCACACTCGGATCCTCTTCAGCTCCCCAGTCACAGTCAGGGGAGGGTAATGTCCTTTTATATAAGCCCTGTGCATCCCTGACTGCTTCCCCACAGCCCAGATCCCTTCCTGAGGAGTAAGAGTGAGGCCTCCCTTCCTCTTCACAGACTTTCTGGCCACCCCCACAACCCAGCTTCCCTCACTTCCCACAAGGACTTCCCAGAAACGGCAGCCTCCTGTGAATCCCTCACGGCCCAGCACAGCACTATAACCTTGAAATCGCTCAGGATTGTTGGGCACAGTTTGAGTTTCTTCTCCTTGTCTCACACTTTTCTGACCCTCAGACAGGATGAGCCATGGATGGGCCGTGTCTGGATCCAGAGTCACATTTGCTGTTGAGGGAAAATGAGGAGACAAGAAGTGAAACGGCATCAGCTGGGGGATTTCACCCACTGGCCTGTTTGGCTTCCTTCTCCTGCCAGTCATGGCCTCCTCCCACCTCTGCCACCCTCTCCTTGGTCATCAGGCTCTCCTGCCTGCTCCTGCCCTTCTAAAAGGCAGAGCTGTCTTCCCACATTCTTCAGAAGGCAGACAATGTACACAACAAGCACCCACAGGGACACAATCTATTTCCTCCCGTATCCCATCCTGAAAAGGGAACTATGAAGGAGAGAAAAAAAGCAATGGCAATTTCAGTCACAGGCTTCTTTGGTTAGAAATCACACACAAGAACAGAAGATTTGTCTCCCTTATCAGGAATCTTCCTTCTCGCTGGTCCTGGGGTGGGGCAGTCTCTACTTCTGGGAGAAGCTCATTGCTGGAGACCGCGAGAGTCCAGAACCTTGCAATTCCGGGAGGGGAAGGGCTTCGTTCCCAGGCCCCAGTCTGGCCCTGAAGCAGCACAACTCCCTCTCCAAATGATCAAACATGAAATCAGACCTCCAATAAAATGGTCCAAAAAAACCTCCAACCAACCACACAGAGAACAGGGTGAAGAACTCAAAAGAGACGCCCACCAGTTCAGGAAACTGAGGCAAAGAAGCCCCATAGAGTCAATACAGCACACCTACTCTGGCTCAAGTGCCTTCTGAGAAAGGGAATTCACCCCCTTGGATGGGAAGAGACTGCCCTACTCTAGGACCACCGACAAGGAAGATGCACAGTGAGACAAATCTTCCATTCTCCAGTGGTCCGGGGTGGGGAAGTCTCCACATCTGGCACATAAGACAGCAGCATGCCTCAGAGAGGGGAAGAATCTCGGACTCTAGCCTGAAAAGGTATGCTCCAGGACCATTTTCTTCCAAAAGTAGTCTCAGCTGAGCCCATTTTGTCAATTCTGTAATGATGAGTGGAGCAATTTCCAGGTTGCAGCCCTACAGACCACCTCTAAGGAAGGGAAGGACCGGATAATGCTGAGGTTTCTGCCCCTCTGAGGGAGTGGGCTGTAACACCCGAAGGGGGATCCAGTCCCCTGGACTTATATGCCAGGAAAATGCAGCCTCTGACCCATCTGCTAGTGGTGGATGCGGAGACCTTATGGCCTAAGGAACATTCCCTAAAAGGAATCAAATCTATTCGAAACAAACAATTAAATGCCTCCAAAAGTGAGGGAAAGAAATGCTCACCATAGGACAGGGTCAGGGAAATAGTGGCCACAGAGGCTGGAAAAATCTAGATTCTCCCACCCACATAGCAGCTGCCCAAACTTCACTGCAATCCTTTCCAAAACTCCACTGGAAACTTGGTTTAAGTAAGCTGGGAAAACACGGAACGTGCCTGAATGCAGTGGAAAAGCAGGGAGAAAACCTGCTACACATTGAACAAGGGGCAGAGCTAGAACTGACAGAAATATCCTTGGTACTTAATTCAAATTGCTCCCACCCCCAACTGCTACAAAAATTAATGCCTGTTCTGGTATCCGCAGTGGAAATTTTAAAAGAATTGCAATATTACCAGTTGGAACTTCTTCTGGACTGGAGTTACCAACATGGAGCTATTGAACATCAGGCATGATCTACCCTGGGCTGGCAAACCTGATGCCCCACCTTTGGCAGGAGAATAGCAAGACTTTTCTTATGGAACTCAGTCAACCTGTTGCCCAGCAACCATTCTCCCATCAGTTAAATATGGCGGCAGGTTTCATCCCCTCAACCTTTTCTTTCACCCTTACCAACATCCTCGGAACAAGAAGGAACTGGCTGTGGCAGGGAGCATAAGATTTTGAGGAACGAAACAAGAGCATTCAGTTGTGTTATCTCTGAGAACACCAAGTGGGAGAACACGAATTGTTAGGTGAAGCTTTTTAGTTTAGAAATAATTGATCAGTTTATGAAGAAAAATGTACCTTTCTGCAGATGAAGTCCAGAATCCAGAGTGTCTGAGGAAGCAAAGGAATGGAAAGTGAGCAGCAGGCCCTTCTTGTGACAAAAATACCAGCTAATAATACTATTTTCTTTTGGGGAGGGGAGGGGCATGATACAGCCCAATGATGTCAAATCGCTGAAGCTAAACTGAGTACGTGGATCGACCAAAGAAGACTCTGCAGAGGAAGAAAATAGCAAACACTGGTCTTTATCAGCTCCTGGTGGGGGTTGCCAGAAGTCATTTGTGACTTGATGGCACACAGGTACATATTTCTTCTGAGTTACAGCTTAAGGGTCAAGTAGAAACTATCTGAGTCCGCTTGCGGAGAGGGCGGGATATAAATGTAAAGTAATAAATAAATAAATAAATCTTGGGGGTGGGGGATTGTTCACAAGTCACTGGAGTTGAGATTAATGTCATAGAAAGTATGCTAAGGACTGCAGCCCAAGGGTCCAATCTGGCTAAATTCAGGATGCTTCTAGACAGAGGCTCCGCAGCTCATACTGAGCTGAGTTACACTCTTCCAACTCACTGAATTCAATGGGCTTCGAAGGGTGTGACTCTACTTTAAAACCAGTCTGTCCCTTTGAGACCATTCTGTGGGCTCTGCTACGACATATTCCAACAAACACAAACATCCAATCAAAGGGATCAGTTCTGATAAGTCTGATTTGGTCACAGACACATTGCAAATAGAAGGGGGGGGGGGTGTCCCTGAAATGGATCCAGCGGCTGTTTCATTAAAAATAGATGCCTTAAAGTGCAGTTTCCCTCCCTGTCATTTTAGGTGCTTTTTTCACCATCTACCTCACCATGTGCCCTTGCATGGTCGCAGTAATGATTAGAGAACAACAACATAATATAATCTCGAGAAGTCCATGTAATGCAATTGTGAGCTGAAGTTATGGCAGAATTTTTATCAGAAAACTTTCCATGGTGAACTAAAATGACCTTCTGAACTGATGCGTAAACTCTCCACATTCCTGGGTCTGTTAATGATATAGCCAGCCTGGGACATACTAAAACACATCTGGCCCACTCTAATGTTCAGTCTGAAACTCCGGCAGTGTTTTTTCATTACCTTTGTGTTGTTTCTCGATGCCCTCCAAAAGGAGATTTAAACCTGAGAAGTCCCAGATGTGCCACTTCAGTGCAAGTGGAATAGCCACTGGATTCTCAAACGACTCCTTGTCTTCATACCTGGAGAAAATCCCATTAGGGTACCATCCATCCCATTCAGAATCTCCCTCCCTCCCCTCCGCCCCAAGTGGGTGAGAGAAGCAGAGGAAGGAACGGGCAGAAAGCCAAGAGAAACAGGCTGATGCTGAAAGGACTGGAAGGTGGGCGGGCTCTTGAAGAGGAACGCACAGCTCCTGCTTTCTTAAGAACTGGCTACACTAAACCTATTGGTTACTGTGACCAGGATTACTAAGTACTCATTACATTTATTATAATAAAGACAGGTAAATCAAAGATTACATATCATAGACAGACACACAAAAGGGTAAAGTCCTTTCTCTGAAAAAATTCCTCAATGATGGTCCAGATTCCAGTGTGGACTTCAATACCATGAAGTAAGTTGCAATTTCTTGAATCTCATGAAAGGTATCATTAGGATGCTCTGTATTCTCAGTGCTGGGGGGGGGGGGCAACAGTGGGAGGGCTTCTAGTGTCCTGGCCCCACTGGTGGACCTCCTGATGGTACTTGGGTTTTTTGGCCACTGAGTGACACAGAGTGTTGGACTGGATGGGCCATTGGCCTGATCCAACAGGGCTTCTCTTATGTTTTTATGTCTGGGGCAGTGATGCTCTGAATTCTTGGTGTTTTGGGGGGGGGGGCAGCAAAGTGGGAGGGTTTCTAGTGTCCTGGCCCTACTGGTGAACTTTTTGATGGCACCTAGAGTTTTTGACCACTGTGTGACACAGAGTGTTGGACTGGATGGGCCACTGGACTGATCAAACATGGCTTCTCTTATGTTCCTATATTCTTCACAAACTGCCCAGTTCAATCCGAGGATTAAGAAGGTTAATGTTAAAGATCCACTTACCTCTGCAATGTGCTTCTGACATCCTAAAGAAAGAAGGCAGAGGGTGAGAAGAAGAGAGAGAGACCTTCAGAGTAGGTGTGTTGTGTTCCCCTTTTGGACTTTCCCCCTTTTCCCTGCAGCCTTGCAACATGGTTCAGCCATGAAAGGAAAGAGAGGAGAGAGGGTCTGTCTGGGCATAAGTGCCATCACATCTGCACAGACATGCTAGACAGACAGCGGCAAGCACAGCAGTGCCCACAACAGCTGTGTGGATGCTGTTCCTGTAACCATATGCCGTTGCCATTGTGTGTCGGTGTGCATTTTATATATAAGTGACATTCCCCACACCACACCGCCCCTAGACATCCTCCTTTAAAAATGGGTTGTGAAAAGTCTTGCATGTGACCCAGCTTCCTGGTTGGTGGTGTTGTGAAAGAGTTTCCCGGGAACCTTGGGCTTCCTCAGACTGTTGGTTGAAACACAAACACACTTTGGCTTCCAGTGGCTGAAGTCTAACAGGGAGGGGCAGGGGGCTGTGGGGGAATGTATTTCCAGGGAGTGTTGTTTTGCACGGCCCCTGGGATTGTCCAGTCTGCCCCTGGCTGGAGATGGAAAGGGGCAGAGGGGAAAGTGGCCCTGCTGAAGAGGTAGAAACTTGCTAGCGACATAAACTGGGCTGGTTTGCTTTTGCTTTTCTGCTAAGCAGAGAGGATTTGGAGCCAGCCTTCTCCCCAAGGGGACTCCACCTGTTTCTGCCACAGTCTCACCTGCAGGAGATCACTGGCCGGCTGCTGACATTTCTCTTCCATCTCCCGGATGAGGCTTTCCAGAGAAGAGAGCTCCTCAGAGATTCTGGCCAGATGCTGGTCCCTGTTTCTCGCCACCTCCTTCTCCACCTCTTCCATCTGGGCCAGCAAAAGTTTCTCTTGTTCCTCCAGAAATGTGTGCAGTTGCCTGAACTTGGCTATTGTCTCTTGCTTTTCTTCTTTGGTTTGTTTCTGAGATGGAAAGAGAAGAAAGGCAGGCCAATATCAGGAACACAGCTGGTCTCTGCAGTGGGAAGAGACGCTTGAGGAGGCTCCTATCCCATCCTATCCCAGAGGGGTTCTTTCAGCCACAGAGGATTCAGTCTGCAGCAGAAAACCCAGAAAGTAGAAGGGGCTTCATGAGTCCATTTGTTCCCCCACTAAAACAGCCTCCACAGGTTGATTTCCCCAGTTCCCATCGGGGGATGAGACATGATGGTTGAGGAGAAACACCACAGGGGGCAAAAGTGCTCAGAAGCCCCCTCCCCTCGCTTGGTCTTCTAACCTTAACTGCAGCTTCCCTGGCTGCATTGTGGGCAAGAGAAAATTGTGGGGGGGGGGCAGGAATGTACATACTACTGAATATCCCAAGTATACCCCCCCTAGAATCAGCAGTGGCTGAACCCCACTTTCAGTTGGCCTTAACCCAGCCCTGCATTAGACCCTCCTGAGGTCTCAGTCTCCCTCCCCAAATCTCCAGGAGTTTCCCAACCTGGATCTGGCAAACCTACCCCCCCCACCCCCCACTGGTGGCCAGAGGAGACCCGGCAACCGTCCTTCTAAATTGAAAGTGGGGGCAGCCTCGTGGGTTGATTTTTCTGCTATTTGGACTTACGAGCAGGTCTTGGCTTTCCTTCTCCACATCTCCTTTATACACCACAATTCTCTCTCTCTCCTTCTTCAGAATCTCCAGACGGTTGCAGAATTGATCCTGGGGAGAGGGGGGATCACAGTTGAAATGTGTTCTTTTAAAGGTTTACTCCATGCTCTTCCCTCCTGGCCACCATGACACATTTATTTAAATCCATATATATAACCATGTTCGTTAAAAAAAAAAAATCAAATTCCAGTATGCTATTCCATCAGGAGAGCCTGTGTGCAGTAACACTTAAAGTGCTGGACTAAGATCTGGGAAATCCAGGTTTGAACCCCCAGTCCTGCCGTGGAAGCTCGCTGGGTGACCTTGGACCACTCTCATGACTCTCAGCCTACCCCTGACCTGGTTAGTCCCAGGATAGCCTGATCAGCAGGGCCGACCTGGAGGCAGGCAGTGGCAGGCAAACCACCTCCCAACCTCTCTTGCCTTGAAAAGCTTACAGGGTGTCCATAAGCCAGCTGTGACCTGACAGCAAAACAAACTTCTGTCACGCCACTCGTGTTCTGAGCAGGCACTTGGGTGGGCTTCTGTTCTCCTTTTTGAAACCCATGACCTGACAATCTCAAACATTCACAAGAAATTTTTGAGAGCTAGGAGTCTGCCTTTGTACTAATTTTAGCTAACTAGCTAACTAGCCAAAGCATCACACATCTTTTAACAAATGAAGGGTCCAATGTAATATTCTTTCTGATGTGACTCATCATACTGGATGTTAAGAAGCACACTATGCCCAAAGAAGGTGCTCCCGTCCTTCATAGTTTCCAAAGGACTACGTCAGACCAGATCATCTCTGCAGGAGAAACTGAAGGGAGGGGCCACAATTCTGCAAGCCTAGTAGAACCAAAGCGATGTACAGAGTACCCAGCAGTAGTAGTGCAATCAGAGTGCCCAGCAGAACCCAGTGCCGTTGTGGCAATGCCAGCTGATGTCAAGCACAGAATCGCAGTCCAAGAAAGGGGGATGGAACCTCAGCAGCACTAGTGCAAATGTGCCCAGCAAACCCAGTGCCATTCATAATATCAGCAAAAGTTTGCCACTATACTGCTTTTAAATACATTCTGTCGCCAAGCAGGATAGGGATGAAAAGGTCTTGAGGTCAAGAAGTGAAAATAAAGGGGGAGGAGAACATGGAAAAATTAGGTGAAGGGAGATGGAAAACATGAATGAGAAGTGTGTGGGAAAGGGGGGGGGGAGTTGTTTATCTTACTGCATGCCATGGGCTCTGACAAGGGGACTGCCCAGGCAGAGCCCACAGGGTTAGCAAACCCAGCGGAGCCGACAGCTGGCTCCTCTCACAACTTGACTGATTCACTCACAACTTGACCGCAGGTTCTCAGAACCTGGCTGTACAGCTGACCAACAACAGGTAGACACACATCCCAGTTCACCACCTTGCCATGCTCGAGTACAGGAAAGGCTCCATCAGGACTCAGCGATCTGAAGGAAAGAGGCCAAAATGCGGGCAAGACGTTCTCTCAGCCCAGAGTTTTAGCAGACACCAGGCTGGCCCAACTGCCTGCTAATTGGAAACAGCAGCGGCGGGCTATCAAAGCTCCTGCTTCGAGTTGCATGCTCTGTGGAAGCAACAAGTCCATCCAGTGACTTGTGACTACTCCAGCTCCCATTCCTTGGCTCTGTTCCTGCTCTGACTTCCCGGTTTCCTGACTGCTGGATTGTACGATCCTGCTTTAAAACTGCAATTTGGACTCGGTACTGGTTCCTTCAACGCTCCTCTGGCTCTGACTTGGACTGGACTCGGACTTCCCCCTTACCTGCTCTCCAGCGTGTGACACTGCAATACCAGAACTGCTGCTTTGCAAGATCTAACTGAGCTGGGGGCAAGGAAAGGAAGAGATAAAAACTAGACTATTGGAGAAAATGAGCTGCAGGCTGGCTACACATGGGCTTCCACAGAGACCAATGTATCAAGAGGCCTCTCCTGTAAATACAGTGCCCTCATATTCTCACACACATGATACCAGACAGCCTGGCCATTTGAGGAAGGGAAAGTACTCTCTAGATTAAGTTTCTTTCTCTTCTTTTGACTGCAACCTGAATGTGGATCTACTTGAATAAATGTAAGTTTACTTTTTTTGCCATATACTTCTTGGGAGATGTATTTACTGCACTCTGCATCCCATTCTGTGTCTGGACAAACTCTCCTACATTAACCAAATATCCCCATAATGAGTACCCCTAATATCTAGCTGTTGCCTTTTCCCTCGCTCCACCCATTTTTATTCATCCTTTGACTATTGTTGCCTCCCTCTGCCTTTCCTCTTCTAAAACTTCATGTTGAGCCAAACAAATCTTTGAGTCTTCTTGTTGCTATATCCTGTTGCTCTGCAAAGACTGGCACAGAAGAGTGTACCCTACTAAGCATGTTGGATCAGGCCAATGGCCCCTCCAGTCCAACACTCTGTGTCTGTGTAAATAAATCTTTATAACTTGTAGTAATAAAACCATCTTCATTAAACAGAGAAACTGGGTTGGTCTTAATTTTGTTCTCAGTATGGCCCAAACACTCATCATAAAAGGAGAAAACCCACAATTGGTATCTTCAATCTCCTTACAGTTGCAAGCACCAGCCCTGGAGGGAGAGCTCCTCTTCCGCTATGCTGGGAGGAAAGTGCATCTTCTCCAGAGAATGATGGAATTCCACCAGCAAGGATCAGGATGAGTTCCTACCTTGTATTTTGGAGCAGCCACTTCCAGGGGAACTATTGTGTGTCCTTGGTGTTCTGGGAATCGCTCACAGACAGCACACACCAATTTTTCATCCTCTTTGCAGAAGAAGTGGAGTTTTTCCTGGTGTCTCAAGCAAACACCTTTTCTTGAACTTTGTGGCACCAGTTGAATTTTTTCAACTAGGTTTGCCAGCTGCCAGTTTCGGCGGAAAGCCCCTTTCTGGAACTTGAATTTGCAGACAGGACACTCCAAGTCTCCCAGAGTCTCCCATTTCTCACAGTAGTTGGTGATGCAGGCCTGGCAGAAGCTGTGCCCACAGTCCAGGACCATGGGGTCCGTCAGGCACTCCAGGCAGATGGGGCACTTGGCCTCCTGCTCTATCTCTGTGGATGGTGGAGCTGAGGCCATGAGGGCTGGATTCTCAGTGGCTTGGGTGACGGGAAGGGCAGCAGCTTGTCAGATCTGTAAAAGGGCAGCATAAGAACAAGAACATAAGAGAAGCCATGTTGGATCAGGCCAATGGCCCCTCCAGTCCAACACTCTGTGTCACATAGTGTCAAAAAAAAAAACCCAGGTGCCATCAGGAGGTCCATCGGTGGGGCCAGAACACTAGAAACCCTCCCAACTGTTGTTCCCCACAAGTACCAAGAATACAGAGCATCACTGCCCCAGACAGAGAGTTCCAACAATACGCTGTGGCTAATAGGCACTGATGGACCTCTGCTCCATATGTTTATCCAATCCCCTCTTGAAGCTGGCTCGAACTCAGGGCATGAGCAGAACTTAGAACTTCAGTAGTGCAGCTTTACCACTCTGCACCATGGAACTTTATTCCCCGGGAGAGCCACCTGGCCACGCTTTCAGCTCATTTTTGCTGGCAGGTAAAGAACTTCCTGTGCCAAAGAGGTTTCCTACAACCAGAAACTGCGGGCTGCCAGGAGCCTTTTCAGAAGAAGGTAGACATTGCTGTGGATTTTAGCTCTATCAAGATTTTAGCCTGTTTTTATTTATCACACAATGTTCTTTTAATTTAGCGACTTAACGGTTTTTTTTTTAAAAAGTAACACCTAAACTGTTCATTAATGAAAAAAGAACATTCCTCTTACAATATATACAAAAACTTCCATGAAACCTAGCAGAAAACTCTCACAAAATCTATATCTCTACAAAAAATAAAATCTTAATGGCAGTTCAGCACTTCTTCCCTTGATTCCTTGGTAGGAAACAACCCATGCCAGCATCTTATTAAAGGAAACCACCATTGAATAAACCATTTCTGTGCCTCTGTGCCTCTGTCTTCTTTACATAGTCTTCTTAAAGCATTCCTGTCTTGGCTATTAGCATAATAAACCAAATTTTGCATAATAAACTTTGGCAGATTGCTACTTCCAGTTTTTAGCAAGGAGCATTCTGGCTGCCAGTGTGGAGTAGTGGTTATAATTAGTAGACTGTAATCTGGAGTACCGGGTTTGAGTCACCACTACTCCTCCACATGAAGCTTCCTGGGTGACCTTGGGCTAGTCACAGTTCTCTCAGCCCCTCCCATCTCACAATATGTGCCTGTTCTGGGGAAACTAAGGGAAAAGTGATTGTAAGCAGCTTTGAGGCTACTTAGGGTAAAGGAAGATGGGGTAGAAAAACAGACTCTTCTTGTTCATCTTTACAAGTAACTGCCACAGGGCATCCTACTGGTTTTTAGGCAACCCAGTGTGGCTAGTCTAACAAAACATTAGGCCAAAACATGTGGCCAAGTGCAAAGTAATGCACATTGGGGCTAAGAATCCCAGCTACAAATACAAGTTGATGGGGTGTGAACTGGCAGAGACTGATCAAGAGAGAGATCTTGGGGTCATGATAGATAACTCACTGAAAGTGTCAAGACAGTGTGCGTTTGCAATAAAAAAGGCCAATGCCATGCTGGGAATTATTAGGAAGGGAATTGAAAACAAATCAGCCAGTATCATAATGCCCCTGTATAAATCGATGGTGCGGTCTCATTTGGAGTACTGTGTGCAGTTCTGGTCGCCGCACCTCAAAAAGGATATTATAGCTTTAGAGAAGGTGCAGAGAAGGGCAACTAGAATGATTAAAGGGCTGGAGCACTTTCCCTATGAAGAAAGGTTGAAACGCTTGGGACTCTTTAGCTTGGAGAAACGTCGACTGCGGGGTGACATGATAGAGGTTTACAAGATAATGCATGGAATGGAGAAAGTAGAGAAAGAAGTACTTTTCTCCCTTTCTCACAATACAAGAACTCGTGGGCATTCGATGAAATTGCTGAGCAGGGCTTCCGGAAGATGGCGGAGTGAAGCGGAGCTCCTTTCTCTAGCTCGAGAAGGGACTCTGTTTGGGGGGCGACAGAGGGGGTTTCCCGGACGGGAGACACCCCTATCGGAGCTGTCAGGTGACGCTCCGGAGTCTGGAGGGCTTCTGGCTGTTGGGGGGGAGCGGAGGTTCCCCACCCAGCGCCGGTTTCCTCCTGGCCGTTGCCTCTCAATGCTTAGGCGCTTAACTGTGCTGCCGGAGTGACGGAGAACGGAGAGGAAGCGAAACTCCTATTAGCTGTACCCTAAGACTGATCGAAAGTGGGTACTCTCTTCTGGCGAAATATTTACCGATCGAAGAGAAGGCTTTCGGGGTCGGTGGTCCGAGAGGCGCGGAAGCGGAGGTGAGGAGAAAACGGCGGTGAGTGGTGGCAAGTGGCGGTGCGCTTTTCGGGAGACTGGCCGAAGCCGCAAGCGGAATCGAGGGTGGTTGTGGAGACGAGTAAGAGCACGAGCGTGGTCGGGTGAATGGAGCTGGCAGAAGGGGATTGAAAGACAAGGCGAGAAGCAGGAGTGAGGAGGGGGAAAGGAGAGGCTAGATCACTGAAGGTCCGGGAGAGGTATTTCCGGAAGCAAGCTGGAATGGCGGACGGGACTTACAGTGTCTATTAGGAAGCTGTGGATCAAAGAGAAGTATCAGTAACTCCCCGGGACTGAAGAATTCCCCCCCCCCCACTATTGACAATCTCGTTTGGCAAGATTTGACGGTGTTTGGTGGTCGTTGAAATACATCTTTCTTTTTCTGTTTGGTTTTTTTTTTTTTATCCGGGGCTGGAGTTGAACAACGGAAAGGGTAAAGTGGCGGTTCTTAGCGGCATCAGCCGCGGCCGTACTTTATCGAAGATCTAGGTGTTGTGTCTGTGCCGGTGTTGACAATTAACAGGAGCAGAGAGAACTTGGCGGAGGATTTGTTTTGTTTTGTTGTGGCTTGCTCTGGCTTTTTGCCCAGACTTTCTTTTCTCCCGTGGTCGCGTCCATAATAACTAGACTGTCAGAACTTTGGGGTCAGAATTGAATACAGCAGGAGCTGAATATAACTGAGCACAACAGAATTCAACAGGAACTATTTTCAAAAATTGGATTCAGCCTGATAGAATAATAGGACAGGACTGGAGTGACAGTGATACAGAAGGCAGAAGAAAAGAAGCAGGGGAAAGGAAGAAAGAAGAAAGAAGAAAAGAAGAAGAGGCAGATAAGAAGCAGGCAAGATAAGACTGTGAATAAAATTCTTATTCATTTTTGGGAACATTTATATATATCATAATTGTATAACTGTTTAATTATTTCAGAAACTGTAATTAGCCACTGTCCTGAACTGATTGCTGAAAGATTTGCTTTTTATCAAAGAACTGAAGTTTCTAACCATTAAGTAATAAGAAATTAATTGAAATATTTGATTTATATTATAATTGAATTGAAATATTGGTTTTTTGAGGGTTAATCTATTTAGGGGAGTTGATTTGATATAAGAGAATTTTGAATGGTGAACTAATGATTGGGGGAGACTATTGATTATTGAATTGGTACAGTTTATCCTTAACAAGAGGGGTGCCGGTCTTGTCAAGAAGATACTGTGAGATTGGATTATATAGTACCTACTAGATCTGGTCCGGTAAAATTAGAATGACAGAAGCGAAGATAAAAAAATATCAGCAAGGTACCCCACCACCGGGGGGAACAAAAATGACTCCAGGCTCGGTCAACCAGGATGCACTGGAAAAACTGCAAAAGAGTGTAACAGCGGGATTTAAGAAAAATCATGAAGCATTGGATGAGTTAAGAACTGATTTGATGAGTGAGGTAAAGAAGACAAATGACCAGTTGGTAGAATTCCAAAAACAATTGCTGGCAAACACGCAACAGGTCCATGGTCTAACTGCCAAAGTAGATAGAATGGAAGAACGGAGTAAGCAGACAAGTGACATAGCCAGAGAGAATCAAAAGGAGTTGACAGAGATGGAAGACCGTCTGATGAGACTTGAAATGGAGAAAGCAGCAACAATTTTGCGTTTCCAAAATATACCTGAAGAGAGGGAAGAAGATTTACCTAGTAAAATAATGGATATTTTAACAGTGGACAATGAAGAATTACTGGAAGAAGGCCCAAGAGACATCTTATGGGCCAAAAGAGTCTCATCAAGCTACATAAGAAAGTTTAAACTCCCTAGGGAGGTTCAAGTCAAACTTCTACGATCAGAAACAACGGAAAGAGTCCTGAGAAAAACAAGAGAATGTGAAATCAATTGGAAAGGAAATAAAATAAAGATCTTAAAAGAGATACCCTGGAGTGTAAGGCAGAGGAGGTTTAAATTCAAGAAATTATCTGCGTGGTTAATTAAACATGAAATTCAGTTTAGATGGCTTTTTCCACAAGGTCTTTTTTTCACTTTTCAAGCGAAGAGGTACAATATTACCACTGAGGCAAAGATGGAAGAATTTTGGGACCAGTTTGTGGAGCGGAGTGGTTCGGAGTCAGGAGGTGATCAAGAGCTAGAAGGCGATGAAGAATCTCCGGCTGGAGGATCTCCAAAAAAACAACGAGAAAAGATGAAGACAAGACTTCAGAGTAGGAAGGAAGTCAAGATACCTGATAGTAAGGAACCAGCAAAATGAATTCTAAGGCAGAGACTACAATATTTTCTTTGAATGTGAACGGATTAAATGAACCCGGCAAGAGGAAGAGAGTCTTTCAACAACTGAAAAAATCTGGTGCACAAATTATTTGTTTACAGGAAACCCACATCCGGAAAGATAATGTAAAGTATTTGGAAAATAAGAAATAGGGAATTTTATATGCTTCTTGTGACTCGCAGAAGAAGAAGAAAGGGGTAGCAATCTTCATTTCTCACCAGATTGAATCGAGCTGTTTGTATTCGGATGAGCAAGGAAGAATTCTTATAGTTGAAATAGAATTAAATGGTCAGAAAACAATTTTGGCGAACATATATGCCCCCAATGAAAATCAAGAAAAATTTTATCAAGATTTGTACCTTAAGTTAAGAGAATTGAAATCGGACAGATATTGTATTATAGGAGACTACAATGCGATATTTGACATCAAACTGGATAAAAAATATGAAGACTCACAAAAGAAAAAGAAGAAGACTCGAAATTTATTACCCAACTCCTTCCTAAAAATGGCTGAGGAATTGAATCTAGTAGATGCTTGGAGAACAAGAAATTCGAGCACAGCAGATTTCACCTTCTACTCACAACCACATAAGTCTTGGTCAAGAATTGACATGGTTTGGATGTCTCTAGATATGATGTTGACAATTAATCGAGTGGATATTCTTCCCCAATCGTATTCGGATCATAACCCAATCTCGGTGGCATTTCAGGAACAAAAAAGAAATTTTAGATGGTCTTTAAATTTACAAATTTTGAAAGAAACCAAATTTCTGGGAGAAGCCAAAAAAGAAATACAAGAATTTTTTAAATGTAATCTTGAAAAAGATACAAAGATCTCAATAATATGGGATGCATTCAAGGCCTTCTTTAGGGGGGTTGCCATCCGATATTCATCAAGGAGGAAGAGAGAACAAAGAAAGATTTATAATGAGCTTCTAACAAAGTTGAACCATTTTGAGAAACAACAGAAAACGGTGAACCCAAATGGGATCAAGACAAAAATTATAGCTGTCCAACATCAGATAAATATTCTTTTGGCTGAAGAAATTGAGAGGAAATTAAAGTGGACAAGACAAAATTATTTTGAAAATGCGAACAAAGTGAGTAGATGGTTGGCGTATAGATTGAGAAAAGAGAAGGAGAAAAAGATTATAAAGATGTTAAGGAATGAGGCGAAAGAGGAGACTTTTCAAAACTCTCAAATGAAAACCATTATCCAGGATTTTTATCGGAATTTGTATAAAAAACAGAAACTTGATCAACAAAGACAAGAGGTTTATATAAAGGAAGTGGAGATGCAACAATTAACAAAGGAACAACAAGCAAGCTTAGAAAACCCAATCTCAATGCAGGAAGTAGTAGATGCCATAAAAACTCAAAAAAGTAACAAGACGCCGGGTACAGATGGATTGCCGATTGAATTTTTTAGAGCTTTTGAGGATGTGTTACTCCTTCCCTTCAAGAAAGTATTGGAAAATGTTTATAGTACAGGAGAAATCCCAGAATCGTGGAAAGAAGCTCTAATATCCCTTATTCATAAAGAGGATTCCGATCCAGCAGAAATTAAAAATTACAGACCAATCTCTCTGCTGAACAGTGATTACAAGATCTACGCGACAATACTAGCAAATAGATTGAAGAAAGTTATTGGAAGTTTAGTTCATGAAGATCAATCGGGTTTCGTTCCAGGACGCTTAATGAACCAGAATGTGAGACTGTTCTTGAACGCAATTGAGTATTATAGAGAACACCCAGATAAAGAATTTGCGGCGATCCTGATAGATGCTGAAAAGGCTTTCGACAATGTTAATTGGAATTTCATTAAAGAGACTTTGGCAGGAGTCGGGTGCGGAGAAAGGTACTGTTCAATGGTTGAAGCAGTGTATACGAAGCAGATAGCGAAAGTTAATTTTAACGGAGTAATGACTGACTTAATAGAAATAGAACAAGGTACAAGACAAGGATGCCCACTATCTCCGCTACTATTTATATTGACTCTAGAACCGTTGATTAGGAAGATTAGGGAAGACTCTCAAATTAAAGGGATCAGAATAAATAACACAGAATTAAAAACGTTGGCGTTCGCAGACGATCTGGTATTTACATTAGAACAACCTTTATCATCGATTGAGCTCTTAAAACAAAGATTAAGAGAGTATGGAGAAGTATCTGGATTTAAACTAAATGCTATTAAAACCAAGATCTTAACGAAAAATATGGAAAAGGACCAAATTGAAAGGTTGGAACAGCTGTCTGGATTCAAGAATGAAAAGAAGGTGAAATATTTGGGAATTTTCCTGACTAATAACTTAAAGAATTTATACAGAGATAATTATGAAAAAATCTTGAGAGAAATCCGGAGGGATCTAACTAATTGGAAAGATCTCCAAATTTCGCTCCTTGGTCGAGTCGCAACGATTAAAATGAACATTCTTCCGAGAGTGCTATTTCTATTTCAAACGATTCCAATTATACTACCTAAATCTTTTTTTCAGCAACTCAACGAGATGACCAAAATGTTTATTTGGCAGGGTAAGAAGGCTAGAATTAAAATGTGCAAGATTCTAAACTAAGAGGAGGACTAGCTCTTCCTGATTGGAAACTCTACTATAAAGCGTGTAATATGGCGTGGTTGAGAGCCTGGTGTAAATTGGAAAATAAAAGACTATTGTCTTTAGAGGGCGATGGGTTAGGAGAAGGATGGCATAATTATATGTGGTATAAAACTCCTATCAAAACCGGACGCTTCTTTAGGCATGAAATAAGAAGATCTTTGTATGCGGTCTGGAGTGAAATTAAAGTGCTGTACAAACATACTCCGAAATGGATATCCCCGATAGAGGCTGCATCACACCCCAAACTATATAACTGGGAAAACCAACAGGACTATGCTTACCTGCTAAATGACCAGAATGAATTGATTGAGGAGGAAATTTTAAAGTTATCTTGGTGGTTACAATGTCAAGTGAGATCAAGATTCCGGAAAGATAAAGAGGTCGGTTTCTTGAACTCTTATTCTGACTTAGACTTGATTCTGGAGTCTAAACAAAAATTAATTACCAAGGTATATGACTGGTTGCTCCAAGTCAAGATGCAAGATGAGGTGGTTAAAGAAGCATGGATCAGATGGCTGAAGGACTTTGGCTACAATATAGATTTGGAAGAATGGGAAAAGCTATGGAAGCAAAATATAAAGTTAATAAAGCCAGCAGATCTTAAGGAAAACATGTACAAAATGGTATATAGATGGTACCTAACACCAGATAGATTGGCAAAGATATATCCTTCTTATTCTAATAAATGCTGGAAATGTACTGAAGTTAAAGGCTCTCTGTTCCATATATGGTGGCAATGTAAAAAGGCCAGAAAATACTGGACACAAGTCAACATTTGGATCCAAAAAATCCTACAAATACAAGTGAAACATGTCCCGGAACTGTATCTTATAAATATCTGTAGACAAAATTTACCTGCGACCAAGCTGAAACTATTGTTGTATATAGTTACAATTGCCAGAATTTTATACGCAAAATACTGGAAGGAAGATAGAACACCTAATAGAGAAGAATTTATCACTAAACTTTTAGAAATAGCGGAATCAGATCTGTTGACTACCCGGCTGCGAAGTGGTAATGTGCAGAAATGCCGGGAGGAATGGGACCCTGTATACGAGTGGGTTAAAAGCAGAGGTTTTGATATAAAATAATTATATCAGCTTTAAAGTAGTGATGGAGTAATGAATGTTTTATGTACAAGTTTAATCCTCTCCCTCTCCTGTGTGTGGGGGTTTTTGTAGTTATGTTGTAGTTGTTTATGGTTTGAAGTTGTATGTTGCTATGTTTATTGTGTTTTGTGTTTCTTTTCGTTTCAATGTTTTAGTGTTTTGTTTTGTTTGTATTTTTTGTTTTGTTTGTATTTTACTTTTCTCAATAAAATTTAAAATTTCTATAAAAAAAAAAAAAAGAAATTGCTGAGCAGACAGGTTAAGACGGATAAAAGGAAGTACTTCTTCACCCAAAGGGTGATTAACATGTGGAATTCACTGCCACAGGAGGTGGTGGCGGCCACAAGTATAGCCACCTTCAAGAGGGGTTTAGATAAAAATATGGAGCACAGGTCCATCAGTGGCTATTAGCCACAGTGTATGGAGCACAGGTCCATCAGTGGCTATTAGCCACAGTGTATGTGTGTATATAACATTTTTTGCCACTGTGTGACACAGAGTGTTGGACTTGATGGGCCGTTGGCCTGATCCAGCATGGCTTCTCTTATGTTCTTATGTTCTTATTAGAAATTGCAAAGGGGGTGGTGGGGGGTGGGCTCCCTCTGGGAATCCTACCCCCCAGGGAAAGTGCATGCGCAATACATAGCCTCTCCTCTCCCGGTGTAGTGAACGCCGCGTGGTCACTGTCTGGCTATGCCTGGCAGATGGTCACTGCAATGGCCTCTCCTGCATTACTGCATCCGTAGCAACACCTTCTCGCTGGTCCCCCCCGTTTTCACAGAGTTTGCTACGTCATGGTGCGACCGAATTGTCCGGCGGTATAACCGGATGGGCAGGCTGGGCCCACCAACTTCGTCAGCCTAAGAGAAGGAAAACTCTAACATCAAACCCGGGCAGATAGAGCTCGTTAATGTAACACCTACCACCTGGAGGACTCACTGCCGGCGTCCCGGCTTACTGGGCCATGGCAGATGACCCCCAGGTGAAAGGGTGGAGCCAGTACCGCGCACACTGCGCTTCACCTAAAAAATTCCTCTGCGCAGGCCTGAAGGGCATATCCACACACACAACCCACAACGCATCAAGTCCTGCAGCGATAGGCAAGGGGCGAAACGGCAGGTGGAAGGTGCCACTGGAAGCCGCAGTCCCGATCCTGCATGTAGGCGGTTCAGGATATTGGTCGCCTGATGCTAACCCGGAGACGAAAGCATCTTTCGGCAGCACCCTGAACGACCAAGCAGCCTTATCTAGGGACAGCACTGCTTGCTCCACACGGAGAGGGGCCTAGAAAAGGTGGCCTAAACAAAGCTCGTCTCCCCCACCCCAGTTGGCTAGCCGCGGTCAACGGGCATCCTTACTTGCGGTCGAAAAATAACAACAAAGAAAAGGCATGCACCTGCCTCACAAAGTGTGCAAAGACTAAAGCTTGCGTGTTGGAACATCAGAACCATGCTTGACACAGTAGGCAGTGGTCGCCCTGAACGACGCTCTGCTCTAGTTGCCCATGAACTTCTCAGGTTGAATATCGACATAGCAGCTCTCAGTGAGGTCCGTTTCCCTGAGGAAGGTAGTCTTCAAGAACACGGTGCTGGCTATACCCTCTACTGGTCGGGTAAGTCAAAGGCTGAGAGCCGCCTTTCTGGCGTTGGCTTCATGGTCAGGAACTCCATTGCCTCCAAACTCGAAAACCTTCCAACAGGTCACTCAGATCGCATCATGTCCATGCGCCTCCCACTTCAAAACAAGCAGCATGCAACACTCTTCAGTGTGTATGCCCCAACCCTTCAAGCAGATCCTGCAGAAAAGAACAAGTTCTATGCTGATCTACGCAACCTCGTACGGAAGACCCCTACAGAGGACAAGGTGATCATCCTTGGCGACTTCAATGCCAGAGTAGGTAAAGACTCGGAAGCCTGGAAAGGAGTACTTGGCAAACACGGCATTGGCAACTGCAATGACAATGGGCGCCTCCTGCTAGAATTCTGCATGGAGCACCAGCTCACCATCACTAACACTATCTTCCAGCAGAAGAACAGTCTGAAGACAACCTGGATGCACCCACGGTCCAAGCATTGGCACCTTATCGACTACATTCTGGTGCGCCAGAGAGACCTTCGAGATGTCTTACACACCCGAGTAATGCCCAGCGCAGAATGTCATACGGATCATCGTCTTGTACGCTGCAATCTCCATCTTCACTTTAAACCCACACCCAGGAGAGGAGGTATCCCTCGGAGGAAGTTTCAGGTTGGCAGCCTCCAGTCAGCCGAAGTTAAAGCTGCCTTCCAGGCAAAACTCCAGTCAAGAATTGAGGACCTCAGTTGCCCCACAGACCCTTCTCCAGAAGCACTCTGGGAACACCTAAAAACTACCGTCCTGCAGATCTCTGAAGAAGTCCTCGGGTTCTCCACAAGGAAGAACAAGGACTGGTTTGATGAGAACAATCAAGAGATCCAAGAATTACTGGCAAAAAAGAGATCTGCCTACCAAGCACATCTTGCTCAGCCCTCCTGTCCTGGGAAAAAAGCAACCTTTCGCGCTGCACGTAGCAACCTCCAGTGCAAGCTTCGAGACATTCAGAACGAGTGGTGGACCAAGCTTGCAGAGAGAACCCAGCTGTGTGCAGACACTGGTGATTTAAGAGGGTTCTACGAAGCCCTGAAGGCAGTATATGGTCCATCATATCAGGCTCAGAGTCCCTTGCATAGTGCAGACGGCCAAGTGCTCCTCACAGACAAGGCATCCATACTGAACCGGTGGTCGGAGTATTTTCAGGTTCTCTTCAGTGCCAACCGCGTAGTTCAAGATTCAGCAATCCACCTCACCCCACTTCAACCGGTGAAAACAGAGTTGGATGAGATCCCCACCCTAGAAGAGACTGTTAAAGCCATCAAGCAACTGAAAAGTGGCAAGGCAGCAGGAGTTGATGGAATTCCACCAGAGATCTGGAAGCATGGGGGCACAGTACTACATAGCTCACTTCACAAAGTACTTGTCACCTGCTGGGAACAAGGCAAATTACCACAGGACTTTCGCGATGCAATCATCATCACCCTATACAAGAACAAAGGGGAAAAGTCAGACTGCTCCAACTACCGGGGGATAACCCTGCTCTCCATCGCAGGCAAAATCCTTGCCAGAATACTCCTGAACAGACTGGTGCCCACCATTGCAGAAGAACTCCTCCCAGAGAGCCAGTGCGGCTTCAGAGCTAACAGGAGCACCACCGACATGGTATTTGTTCTCAGGCAGCTCCAAGAGAAATGCAGGGAACAGAACAAGGCTCTGTATGTGACTTTTGTCGACCTTACCAAAGCTTTCGATACCGTTAGCAGGAAAGGCCTGTGGCAAATCTTGGAACGTTTAGGATGTCCCCCAAGGTTCCTCAGCATGATCATCCAGCTACACGAAGACCAGCGAGGCCAAGTCAGATACTGCAACGACCTCTCGGAGCCCTTCCCAATAGGCACAGGTGTAAAGCAAGGCTGCGTTCTCGCGCCAACTCTCTTTACGATCTTCTTTAGCATGATGCTTCAAAGAGCCGCAGTAGATCTAGATGAGGACGATGGTGTCTACATCCGCTATCGCACCGATGGCAGCCTGTTCAACCTGAGGCGACTAAAGGCACACTCCAAGACAATGGAAAAACTCATCCGAGAGCTACTGTTTGCTGATGATGCTGCACTCGTCTCCCACTCGGTATCAGCTCTGCAGCATATGACGTCCTGCTTTGCAGAGGCTGCCAAGCTATTCGGCCTAGAAGTTAGTCTGAAGAAGACAGAAGTTCTCCACCAGCCTGCACCCCAGGAAGATTATCACCCTCCCTGCATCACTGTGGGTGAATCAGTTCTGAAGACAGTCCAGCAGTTCAGCTACCTGGGGTGCATCATCTCCTCAGATGCCAAGATCGACAAGGAGATTGACAACAGGCTGGCAAAGGCAAACCGTGCATTTGGCCGACTGCACAAAAGAGTGTGGAGCAACAAGCATCTGAAAAAAAGGCACAAAGATCAATGTTTACAAAGCAGTTGTGATGACAACCCTCATCTATGGCTCCGAATCGTGGGTTTTATACCGTCATCACCTGCGACTCCTTGAACGCTTTCATCAGCGCTGCCTTCGCACCATCCTCAACATCCACTGGAGTGACTTTGTGACCAGCACTGAAGTCCTCAAGCGGGCAGAGGTTACCAGCATCGAGGCACTGCTGTTGAAGACGCAGCTGCGCTGGGCAGGGCATATTTCTAGGATGGAAAACCACCGCCTTCCCAAGATTGCCCTGTATGGCGAACTCTCCACCGGCCATCGAAATAGAGGGGCACCAAAGAAGAGGTACAAGGACTCCTTGAAGAAATCCCTTAGCACCTGTCACATCAACCATCACCAGTGGTCTGACCTAGCCTCAGATCGCAAAGCATGGAGGCACACCATCCACCAGGCTGTCTCTTCCTTTGAGAACACACGCATAGCTGGTCTTGAGGACAAAAGGAGATTGAGGAAGAATCGCACTGCTACAGGACCAACCCTAAATCAGACTTTTCCCTGCAGCCGCTGTGGCCGGACCTGCCTGTCCCACATTGGTCTTGTCAGCCACCAGCGAGCCTGCAGCAAACGTGGACTATTGCACCCTTCTTAAATCTTCGTTCGCGAAGCCAAGCCGAGAGAGAAATTGCAATGGTTCTGGATCAACCGCTGCATACATTCCATTCTGAATATTTTCCCAACACTTTCTAGCAATGTGACAGTCCCACCACATATAGGAAAGTGCCCGTTCTCACATCTCAGGCACATACCTGGGTTGACACAAGTTTTTGTTAATTCATTAGGATGCTATCCTGCAAGGGGGACCTGGGCTGCCTTGGAATGACAGCTCACCTCCAGCTACAGAGATCAGTTCCCCTGGAGAAAAAGAGGTTCCTGTCCTCCCCAGGCTCCACCCCAAATCTCTGGGAATTTCTTAACCTTGAGCTTGTATCCCCACCCCCACCCCTGCCAGTGACCTGGGAGAATCTGGCAATGCAATCTGAGGCATACTTGTGATGAAGCAGCAAGAGCATCTTATAGGACATTTATGGAAGCCTACAAGATGGTGGTGAAGGCTGCAAAGAAAGATTTCTCTGTGGCCTCCATTGCATCTGCAAGCTCTTGCCTGGCCCAGTTGTTTAGGACTATTTGCTCATTATCTACGTAAATTGCCTTGAGGCAAACAAAACAGTTGGGAATTGGCTATTGGCTGTGGGGCATCTGGAGCTACTTTGCAGACAAAGTCACAGCGCTCCGCCAGGATCTCCCAACCACAATTCATATAGTAAAAGAACCTGAAGCCCCTTGCCTGTCTTCAGGTCCACTTTTGGACCGTTTCAGCCGACTCTCCCTGGAGGATGTCAGCAGGATCCTGGCAGCTGCAAGGCCTACTGCTTCTCTCCCTGACCTGTGCCCATCCTGGCTGGTCAAGGCCTGAGGGAATGGTGTTCCAGCCCCTACTAGAAGAGATTATCAACTTGTCGCTTTTGTTGAGGAGCATTCCAGGGGGTTGAAAGAGGCTGTGGTACATCCACTAAAAAAAAATCACGGGACTCCATGGTCCTGGCCAACTACCACCCAGTTTCCTGAGCTAAGACAAAAATGTGTGAGCCAGAGGCTAAAAAACTGTGAGCTAGCTCACCCTAACTCAGCTTAGAGAGAACACTGGTCCCAATTTATATTAGGTTCCCATATGCTTGAGAAATGAGCTTCCTTGGAAATGATGAAGAGGTAGCTGGTGAATTCTCCACTTGCTATGCAACACTTGAGCTAGACCAGGGGTGGCCAAACTTGCTTAACGAAGGAGCCACATAGAATAAATGTCAGATGTTTGAGAGCCGCAAGACACAAACATCAGATATTTGAGAAGGAAGGAAGGAAAGCAAATAGACAGAGGGAGGGGGAAAGAAAACAACTGTAACTTTAAATGCATTCTCCAAGCCAGCCAATGGGGTGGGGTGGGGTGGGCTTCTAGACCCACACAATGTGTGACAGAGCCACATGTGGCTCCCGAGCCACAGTTCGGCCACCTCTGCACTAGACCAAGTGGTTTCAGTGAATGAGACAGAGCTTTGGATATTACAATCTTCACAAGTCCCCTGTTCATAACCCCTCCTAGGCTGTACTCCCTCCTCTCACTGAATCCTCTCTTGACCTGTGCATCCACTGCAAACTCCCCATCCTCTGACTTCCAGTTTGCCTTTTAGACATCCTTCAGCCCTCAAGGCACCATTTCTTAGCTGAATGTCCATCCCCAACTCACAGACAAGATCAATGGCATTCACTGATAGAGGGCTCCAAGCACAGCCCTTGTAAGTAGAAGCTGAATCTCCTCGTTCTCTCTCCACCCACCACCAGCATGGCTTCTCCTCCATTATGCAAGAATTACCTGCTGGTTGTCTCACCTCAGAATCACTGGATGGGCACAACGGTCTCCCCCTTGCTTGGGAGCTCTCAGTCTTCATATGTCCACGGAGAGTCAATGATCTGAGGTCCCCTTGGCAGCTGGCACCCCACACTCCCGTGGTGGTTGTTGCCGCCCTTCACTTCTTCAGGGAGCAAGAGCTAGAAAATGCACTTTGATTTCTAACACTGCAATAAACACACCAGCAGTCAAACAAAGCGGAAATAATATTGTATTTCAGATGCAATATCTATTAGGACAAATTTATGATTCCAAGGTCCATTTGAATTCTAAAGTCCAAACTATGCTTGCATTTCATCTCCTTCTGACTCCATATTTTCTTCTTTTGAACATGTCGGGTATGTGCAGGCCGCCCAAACAGCCCTGATGTGCATTTAGATCTCAGCAGGTTTAAAAGAACCTTGGAAACTGCTTCTGTTTCTGATGGTGCACAAGTGTGCCTCTACATCTCAGCTGGAGGAAAGCTCATGGGCAGGGCAAGCAAGCAGATCCATGCGGCTGTTCCCTGTGAGCAAGGAAGAGAAGCGAGCAGAGTCCCTCTGCTTGTTTTGCATTCACTTCAGAAGTCACGTGTATACTAAAATGGATAGTAAAGCATTCACTAGAACCTGATGATGGGATGGAGGAAAACTCCACCCCCTAGACCGCTCAGTCTGAAGAAGTTGGTTGAAATACAGCAACTCATGTGAGTAAATTGTCCCAATGAGATCACAAAGGTTTGTGCTTGCAAACTGTGTTTCTTTTGGCTTCTTTGTGAGAGAGAGTGTGTGTGCTCTTAAGCCGAAATGCCCTCAAAACGAGGTTGGGGAATTAGTTAGGTGGGCATCTGGCTCACTAGGAATCTTTTTACCAAATGTATACAAGGCTCAACCAGCCAGAGAGTGATGCTCAATAAAAGGACTCTAATTTAATAAAACCAATTGTAATTTATTGAGAAAAATATAGTTCTGTCATACAAGATAAAAATACAATCACACATTCACACAGTCCTAAGAAATACAGATAGATTGATAGGGGAACATATAAGGGTAGACAAACAGGGCAATATTACCTCTCGTAGTCTTCAAGGAAGGCTCCGGTGGCGACAGTTGAGGGAATGGGGTAAGGACCCGAAACTGATCAGGAATCGGGGATGGATCTATGCAGCGGAAGGTGGGATACTGCTAGAAGCACACATGAGTGGAGTTGGGTCAGAGGTTAAATAGGCTCCCTTAGACCCTCAGGGGCTGGGAGGTCCAAGGGAGGAGAGAGAGGAGGCTCTGTGATGACCATGAAGGCTGGACATTTGCAGAGCCAATAGCGAGTCCCTTGGTGGCACCTAATTGGGTGCCTGCTTTTGACCAATGAGCTTGCCTGGATCCTGGGTACCTGAAAGAATTTCCAGATTGCAACAGGCTCCAAAATGACAGTTGGGAAAATGAATAGAAGTGATTACTAGGTGGGGAACACTTAAGATTAGGTGGACTTATCTGAAAAGGTGACAATAGAGAATCAAATACTGGCCTAGGTATCACCCGGGTTAGACAAAAGACTTGGTTGAGACAGGAGATCTTCTTTCTCTTTTCCCATCATCTTCTGGGCAGGAGCCTTTGTTCTGGGTTACCTTAGGCAAAGGCTTGAGTGGTCTGGCAGGGTATGCTTGGATAAGCTTATGCAAAGCTGAAGCAGATGCTGGAGATGGAATCAGGAAAGCAAGATGGATTCTGGTGGTGTTAGCCTTTGGTTCATGGAATCAGGCTGGAAACATGGTGGCCTGGCTTCTTCCACTGCAGTGGCCAAGACTGGGCACACAAGGAGCAGAGTTCTGGCTAACACGCATCCAGAGGTGTAGAATGCAAAGCTGCCACATAAGCCTTAGAAGCTGTGGGCAAAGTCCACTTCTTAGAGCAGATGTGTGAGAGTCAAATCTCCAGGCACCCTGGCAACCATACTGGTGATCACGATGTCCATATGTATAAAAAGTAGGGGGCTTTTTCCTCACAGTTCATTCTCATTTAGTGGAAGAGCAGCTGCTGGCATCGCTGGTGCTAGGCTGCTGGAGTGAGGCCAGCACCCCAGGCATTGTGCCCCCTGCCTCCCTCTTCTCCACCCTCATCCGCAGAGAGCACAAGTACAGCCGGCAGCGGCACAGCTTCTGCCCCTCAGAGCACCCGCCACCTGGCTGCTGTCACTCCACCTCCCATGTCTGTGCTTCTGGGATGTGGAGCGACAGCAGCTGGGCATTGGCACACACTCTGAGGCACAGGAGCCACACTGCAGCCGGCATCACTTGCATATTTCCCTCACCAGGGTGGGGAGGGCTGAAACTGGTGCCCACAGGCTGCGCTCCAGACAGCTGCCTAGGGCTGCATCATGGATGCACTGGCCCTGGCTGCTGGGGAAATGCATATTTAGATCCAAGGGAACTGCAGTGCTGCATTTTTATTCATTTGGGGGTTTGGGAAAATCTTTTGGTCCTGCCCCCAAAGTCTCCCAGCTCAACCCCCAAAGTCCCCAAATATTATCTGAGTTGGACCTGGCAACCCTGCCTCTCCTAAATTTTAACAATTGATAGGGCATCTATAGAGAAAGGACAGAGGATTTGCATTTTACCAATTTTGTTTATATCTCTTCTTCAGTCTGGTGCTGTCCTAAAAGCATGTCACGCAACGTTTTATTTTAAATAAATACTTCATAACTTTTGATGCTGCGAGTGGTTACCGGCACCACATAGATCTTCACGGTCTCAGACACAGTATTTTAAACGGAGCACTGTGGAAAGCCAGGAAGCTGGCAAGTGGCTATTCCTCCAGGGGTGCACAAGACAGTAAATGGTCCCTTTGGTGACCAGGCAGCAGGAAACACAGAGGCAGGGCCTCGGAACTTGGAAGGGAAGCTGGGATGCTCCCAGTGGGTAATTTCTAGGTAGTGTAGGAGAGTTGCTGGGGAGCGTGGGGGGGGAGGTACTGGAGAGAACAGCAACTGAGCAGCTCCAGGTCTTCTTGGATGATGCCTCCCCCAGATCCATTCCAGTCTGGCTTCTGCCCTGGCCGTGGGGTAGAGGCTATACTGGTTGCCCTCACAAATGACCTCCAGAGACACTTGGATCGAGGCAGGTCAATGCTGTTGTTACTCTTTTTTACTTTTTAAATAATTTATTTCAATAAGAGAAAAAAACCATGAAATAGAACATCAGTTCAAACAACCACACACCGCCCCCCCCCCCCCCGGAAATACACAACAAATGATTAACCAATGGATTACAAGCCTAAAGTTTTTGACAATATAAGATAAAAACATCAGAATACCGTACCTAAAAGAAATCAATAAAAAACAAAGTTTAGATATTGCTTTGGAACCATACAATACTCCTTATTCGAGTGCTCAACATAGTTCTACATTGTGCAAGGGGTTGGACTAGATCCTGGAGGTCCCTTTCAACTCTATGATCAAAAAAGGAAAACAATTTTTCAACCAAATTATCTTTTACCTGTGGAACTTCCTGTTGTAAGATTCGATGAGCCAGTTTATCTATGATTAAGACATCCCATACCTTTAAAAACCAAGGGATTTTTTTGTATCAGGAACTCCTTTGCATATTAGGCAACACACCCCTGATGTAGCCAATCCTCCAAGAGCTTACAGGACTCTTTTTAGAATAGCATTCAACATGGTTGACTCTGACCAGTCAACCCACCACCTCACCGATGTAGGGATTTGTGGAACTGCTTTACTGAGGTTTTCCTTCTTTCTCCATGATCAGGGTCAGAGGTGGTGCTAGGGGAGAGGATGTCCCCATGATACCTGCTTGAATGTGGAGTGCCACAGGGGACAATCCTCTCTTCAGCGTTGTTTAACATCTATATGTGCTTCCTCACCCAGTTGATCTGGGGCTTTGAGCTGGGTTGCCATCAGTACACTGATGACACTCAGCTTTATATGTTCATAGAATCATAGAGTTGGAAGGGACCTCCAGGGTCATCTAGTGCAACCCCCTGCACAATGCAGGAAACTCACAAATACCTCCGCTTCAATAGGACTTAGTCTCCAGACCCCTCACCATCTTTGTCACCCTCCTCTGGACCCGTTCCAGCTTGTCTATATCCTTCTTAAAATGTGGTGCCCAAAACTGAACACAATACTCCAGGTGAGGTCTTACCAGAGCAGAGTAAAGCGATACCATCACATCACATGATCTCGGCACTATACTTCTGTTGATACAGCCCAAAATTGTACTTGACTTTTTAGCCACCCCATCACACTGTTGACTCATGTTCAGCGTATTATCCACTAAGACCCCTAGATCCTTTTTGCACATACTACTGCTAAGACAAGTCTCCCCCATCCTATAACCATGCATTGAATTTTTCCTACCTAAATGCAGAACTTTACATTTATCCCCGTTAAAATTCATTTGATTGATTTTAGCCCAGTTTTCCAGTCTGTCAAGGTCATCCTGTATCCTGTTTCTGTCTTCTTCTGTGTTTGCAACCCCTCCCAATTTAGTATCATCTGCAAATTTAATAAGTGTTCCCTCTGTTCCTTCATCCAAATCATTGATAAAGATGTTGAACAAAACAGATCCCAGGACAAGCATGCATGGATCCATGTTGTAAAGAGTTGAGCTGTGGCTCTGTGTACGTCGGGAGAAAGAGGCTGAGGAAGAAATCTATTGAAACTGTGAGGAGTCCTTTTAAAAGCGGTTCCTTATTCTCTCCGCACCATCACAAGTGGAACACTAAGAAATTAAAGACTGTACCCACGTCTTCATTAAGTCCTATTTGAAGAGGTTATCATTCTTTGTGACTTTTGAGAGACTTTGTGGGAAAAATTTCAAGAATGTTCAGTGTCCCTTAGTTCTGTTTTTGTTTAACTTCACTAAAAATGCATATTTACATGCCTGGCGTGAAAGTTTTATTGCTTCCAGTGGTTATCTTACATTGCTTATTCTCCACAGTTGCTGTGCGGTTGTGGGGAACCCAGGCCCAACTCTTTCAAAAGCACACCTCAAGCTTAGCAACCCCACATCCTGTGCTCTTCTATGCTGGACTGTGATTCTTTTAACCTGCTAAAAAACATTTCCATGGTTTTGCATGCTGAGTCACGGCTCACTTTCTCTATATTTAGGACTCCTTGCCATTCCATCCCACTGTCTGATGAAGTGTGCACACGAAAGCTTACATTCTGAATAAAACTTTGTTGGTCTTAAAGGCGCTACTTGACTCCTGCTTTGTTCTACTGCTTCAGACCAACACGGCTGCCCACCTGGATCTATATCAAACAATTGTCTTTGATGGGGGAACTCTCTAGTTCTTTTCATTGCGGAGTTATAAAGGGAGCTCTGTCAAGATGTGTAGCTGAGTTAGGCTGTCTGTTGACCTAGAATCTTGTAGCACCCTAAAGACTAATGAAATTTGTGGCAGGGTGTGAGCTTTTGTGAGTCACTTTTGACTTTTGAAGTGAGCAGTGGCTCCTGAAAGCTCGTATCCTGCCACAAATTTCTAGAGGTGCTACTGGACTTTTGCTCTTTTCTACTGATAAAGCGAACTGTATTGGCTTTTCATTAACTGTTTATAATTCTGAAAAGAAAAGGACGAGAGAGTTATTTTTATAAAAAAAAAGAAATCTGGGAATTTGTGCATTATTACTACAGCTGGGGGTATAAATAGTTTAATATTTTGATCTAGCTGTTACCAATTGTTTAAATAGCCCTCCAGTAGGAGGGGCATGACCTGGATAGCCCAGACTAGTCCAAGCTCAGAAGCACATCTGGGTTGGTCCTGGTTAGTTCTTGGATGGGAGACCACCAAGGAATCACTATGCAGCATCACTGTGCAGAAGCAGACGATGACAAACCACCTCTGTTCATCTCTTGTCTTAGGGAATGGCCTACTCAGAGCATTAAGATGAGGAAACTGCACATGTGCAGAAATTCATTGTAAATTAAGAAACAAGAAAAGCCAGAATATTGAGTCCTGTCCATATCATTGCCAGTGCAGAAGTCTCATTCCCTGCACCTCCCCACTGCATGTTCACAAATGACACCCACAATGTGTGTAGAATGAGGACAAGAGCACGCCAGCTCTGGCCTGCAGTCCCTGCCCTCCTAGGCTTCGCAGCACCCGGAGCGGCTTTCCTTCTCTCTCCAATAACACCCCCACCACCCCCACCTGATCTTTGTGCAGAATTGCCCAGTGGGAGGGTCAGGACTCCCAGCTTCCCTTCCAAGTTCTGAGGCTGTCTTGCCTCTGCAACTTCCACAGCCCCACGCCTGGCCTACCATGGGGACAGTTTAATGCTTTGGGCACCCTTGGAGGAGTAGCCGCTTGCCAATAGCCTGCCTTCTCCCCGGCATCACTTTTAAAATAGTGTGTTTGAGACAGTGGGAGGTCTGTTGGTTCACAGATCAAGTTATAAAATATTTCTTTAAAATATAATGTTTACAAGCATACTTTTAGCACAGCACCAAATTGAGCAAGGGATTCAAAAAGAAATGCTCTAAAGCACAAATCCTTGGCCCCTCTCACAATACATGCCCTATCAGTTCTTAAAATATAGAACACGCTCATTAGCATAGACAGTCTGGATTTAAAGAGAGTAGCCAGTAATTTGACGCTTGCTCCAACTCCTCCACGCGAATACATGGTGAAGAGCTGCCTGCTTACGGATCTCAGCTAAGAGTTCTCATGGATGCAGCATCCCGCAGAACAAAGACCTCCTTCCTCCTGCAAGGAGTTTTTCTCAGTCTTTTTCTCCACCTGCTGACCAGATCAGTGAAGCAATTCTTGCAGTCTCCAAAATTTCCCTTTCTGTACCACTCTCAAGCACATTGTTCTTCAGTCTCTTGTCAAGTCATGAGGCTTCTTCCTTTATGTCCCACCCCCCACCCCCCCAGCACTTCCTCTCTGCTCAAAGTTTGGTTCATGCTCTTGTCACCTCTCCCCTTGCAAACTTCTCTGCTCTCACTCTGATCTTCCAGAGTACCCCTCAAGCCCCTTTCCTTCTGCCCGGCACTCTGCTTTCCAGGGCTGGATTAACAAATATGCCAAGTAGGCACTGGCCTAATGAGCCCCCACACCTTTAGGGGCCCTGGGCTGGTTTGTCTCTCTCTGCCTCTCCCTGCAGCTTTGTCAAAGGGGCTTTTGAGAAGGTGCCTGCAGGAGAGATTAGGAGATAATTACCGGGGGGGGGGGGAGTTTTGATTACCTAGGGGCCTCCACAGGATTTAATCTGGCACTGCTGCACTCCAAATCCTCCACCTATTCCCTTCATTCTCAACAAGTGACATCACTCCTTAAATCCCTCTATTTCCTGTCTGTTCGCAGATCCTGCCCTTCAAAGCCGTCCATGGTCTCCCCTCAATCTGTATGTCTCTGCTCTTATATCCAAAATCTTTTATAAACAGAAAATTGTAGGAGATGAAGAAACTTGGAACTTATTTACATTTTTAATTTACAGTTTTTTTTATTTTAAACTTTAATCTTAAAAAATTGTGAGACTAAGCAATAAAAATTTTGAGAATACTACTTGATCCTTTTAGCTGGAGGTGCCAGGGACAAGATCCTCACATGACCATTTCGACTTGATCCTTTCAGCTGGAGGTGCCAGGGACAAGACCATGAGCATGTGAGAAAGATGCTCCGCCACTGAGCTATGGCTCCCACCCCATGGCTGTGTCAAAGTAGAATAGGAAGGATGAGTGGCAGCAGACCACTTCAGCAGGAGCCAATTTTTAGAAACTGTAATTGGCTCTTCTTCAGCTTTTACACGTGGTTAATTTACCCCTGCCAGGCTCTGAGGAGCACACTGCGCAGGCGCTGTCCGTGTTCACATTTCCTGGGTCTGTAACAGACCTGGGGAAGGTGAAACTGGCTGGGCAGCGTCTGTGCTCCATGGAGCCTTCTTCCCATTGGGGAAGGCAGACTCCAGGGAGGACACACGCTACTTGTGGGGAGAGGGGGTGCCTGGCGATGTACACTAGTCCAGGTCTACTTGGCCTACTCCCTGCTTGGCCTACTCCCATGCACCGGCCATGTTTGCATCCTCCAAGAACTCTTCCCTACCTGTTCTGCCCCTTATGCCTACAGCTGCCTCCCAAGAACACTTACATGCTACCATCTCTCTCCCTTCCCTCCTTTTCTTCGACCTCTTGGGCACAACTTCTTAGCTCCATTTCCCTGCAGAAGAATGTCTATTCTTCCAATTTCTCCCTGCTGCCACCCTCTACTCCTACTTCATGGCAAGGATTGCACTGCAAGCTCATCAGGCAGAGACCTGTTTTCCTGTACTTTGCCAAGTGCCATGCCCAAAGATAGCACTTTGAAAATAAACGTATAAAAAAGCAAGGACACATTTGTCTGTTCATCTGGCACTGGCAAGCATAACATATCAGAAAAAAGGACAGGAGGCTCAGAACATCTAGAGCCAAAAATGAAGGGAATCCAGAAATCCTAGTCTGGGTAGGTCCAGAAACTCTGTTCTTCGCAAATGGAACCAAAGGGTTTATGAGGAACCAAGAAAATGGAATCAGCACAGACAGGGAGGGTGGAAAACATCTTTCCAAAACAATGGCGAATTTAACATTAACAATAGGTAAAATTATTGAGAGGGCAGTGGCGTTGCAGCTGCAGAGGTTTCTTGATGACGCTTCCGTCCTAGACCCGTGCCAGTCTGGTTTCCGGCCAGGCCATGGGACGGAGACGGTGTTGGTCGCCTTGGTGGATGACCTCCAGCGGCAACTGGATCGAGGCGGCATCGCGGTGCTGATGCTGTTAGACCTGTCGGCGGCGTTTGATACAGTCGACCATCAGCTACTGACCCGCCGCCTCGCCGACATAGGGGTTAGGGGGCTGGCCTTACAATGGCTTTCCTCCTTCCTCAAGGGTCGGGGACAAAGGGTGGCGATCGGGAGCGAGCGGTCCCAGAGGCGCACACTAGATTGTGGGGTGCCCCAGGGAGCAGTTCTCTCCCCGATGTTATTTAACATCTATATGCACCCCGTTGCCCAGATTGCCCGGAGGTTTGGGCTGGGTTGCCATCAATATGCAGATGACACCCAGCTCTACCTGCTAATGGACGGCCGACCTGACTCCGCCCCAGGGAATCTGGATCAGGCATTGCAGGCTGTGGCAACATGGCTTAGACTGAGTGGGCTAAAGTTGAACCCGACGAAGACAGAGGTCCTTTGCATGGGCCGCGGCGCTCTGGGGAAGGAAATACCTCTCCCGGTCTTTGACGGTGCGCCATTGAAAGCAGCGCACCAGGTAAAGAGTTTGGGTGTTTTACTGGAGCCTTCATTATCAATGGAGGCCCAGATAGCAGCCACTGCCAAGTCAGTGTTCTTCCATCTGAGGCGGGCAAGGCAGTTGGCCCCTTTCCTAGAGCGTCGGGACCTAGCAACAGTGATTCATGCGACGGTCACCTCAAGATTGGACTACTGTAATGCCCTCTACATGGGGCTGCCTTTGTGCTGAACCCGGAGGCTGCAGCTAGTGCAGAACGCGGCGGTTAGGCTGTTATTAGGACTCCCGAAGTGGGAGCATATACAGCCGGGGCTATGCGGAGTGCACTGGCTGCCGGTCATGTACCGGGTTCGCTACAAAGTGCTGGTCATTACCTTTAAAGCCCTATTTGGCCGAGGACCGGCCTACCTGAGGGACCGTCTTTCCCCATATGAGCCCCAGAGAGCACTGAGGTCAGCCGGGAAAAATAAACTGACTACCCCTGGGCTGAAAGAAGCTAAACTTCAGAACACTCGTGCACGGGCCTTTTCTATCGCGGCCCCATGCCTATGGAATCAGCTCCCGGAGGAGGTGCGGGCCCTGCGGAGTCTTGACCAATTCCGCAGGGCCTGCAAGACCACCCTTTTTAAGCTGGCTTTTATGGACTGCTGATTTATGATGGTTAAATAAGGGACCCGCCAACATGATTCTGTTTATTGATTTGCTTTTATATAAACTGAACTGAATTGTTTTTAAATAATGTTAATTTTAATGTCTGTATACCTATTATATTGTATTGTATACCTATGTATGTTGTTAGCCGCCCTGAGCCTGCTCCGGCAGGGAGGGCGGGATATAAATAAAAAAAATATTATATTATTATTATAACAGCTTTCCTGACCTACCAAAGCATCTTGAGATCCAGGTGCCAATCCCAACCGCACCATGGAAGCTTCCTCGGTGACCTTGGGCCAGTCACACACACTCACCCTAGCCTAGCTCTGAGGGTTATTGTTGTGAGGATAAAATGGAAGGACTAATTTTTCCGCCTGTGTTCACTGTGCATGTCCATTGGGTTTTCTTTGTCGTTCTGTATTGATTTTCCTCCTTTCAGCACTCCGTTCACTTTGTGGTTGCCGTATCCCCCAGGGTTTTCTGAGAGTGCTTTCATGAGGATTTTTCTCTTGCTTTGCTTCCAGGCCAAAGTTAAATCAAAAGCATACAGATTCCCTCAGATTCCACCCACCACAAACCTTTTTACTGCCCCCTGAGGGCCACCTCCCTCCCATTGAGGTTGTTCCATCAACTCTGCACCTTCTGCCATCATCTCCCACACATTGGTACACAAATTCCATTTGTTTTTAAAGTTTGAATTTTTTTGGACAAGTGGCATGAGACTAGCTATGAAAGACTATCACTAGTCTCAGATCACTGAACGAAAAAACATTAATATTAATATTAGGTAGTCTTTCAGATTATTTAATTATGTCTCGTGATCATGATTACTGGTTTCCCCCCTTGTTGTTAGTCTATTTTGGTTTTAAATTATTTGTAATCTGTTTTGTATTTACTGTTTTGTTTTATCTTGATCTTAAGACCATTGGTCAAGGAAGCTAACAAATAAAAGCAAAGGAAAAATGAAGACAATGGGAGAGGGAAGTTTAAGAAGTGCTCACGTGTATCAGGGTGAAGGCAGAAGAGGGAGTGGAAGAAGGAAGGAGACCCATCGTTCCCCCTCACCACTGCACCAATGAGGTAGGAGATGGCAGCACATTAGGCTGACACGGTGGCAGTTCAGCAGTCAGCACAGGAAACGAGGGTAAGATAGGATTCCTTCCCTGCAAGTGTCATGGAGCCCTTACTTGTCATCACCAGATCTTCCAGAAATGTAGGTGACCTATTAGTATGAGCTGAGAGCCAGTGCATTGCAGTGTGGTAGACTTAAAGTGATGAGGCCTGAGTTCAAGTTCCTGCTCAGCTATCAGATTGCCAGCCTCCAAGTGGGGCCTGGAGATCACCCAGAATTACAGTTAATCTCCAAACAACATAAATCAGTTTCCCTGAAAGAATGGCCACTGAGAGGATGGCTATGGCATCATGCTCCTCCCAGTCCTTCCTCTTCCCAGACCCCACCATCCCCAGCTCTGCACTCAAAATCTCCAGGACAAAGCTCACTCACTCTTGGACTGGCTTCCCTCATGGGGGCGTGGGTAGGAGAGAAAACAGGAGCACCCAGTTCCTTGGAAACACAAAGGAGGAGAGAAGAGGAGACTGGAGTTATACCTTCCCTTCACTCAGAGAGCCTTACAATCTCCTTTCCCTTCCCTCCCCACAACAGACACCCTGTGAGGTAGGTGGGGCTGACAGAACTCTGACAGAACCCTTGAGAGGAACAGCTCTGACAGAGTTATGGCGACCCAGGGTCACTCCAGCAGGTGCATTTGGAGGGGTGGGGAATCAAACCTGGTTCTCCCAGATTAGAGTCCAAGCATTTAACCACTACACTAAAGGAAAGCAAAATGGCTGTGTGAATGTGAAAGGGATATAACGGTTTGAAAAGAGACACAAAAACAACAGGAAGAGCAACCGCAATGCAAGCATAGCCCAGCAGGACCCTGGTTATGCAAATCCACCTCTGGATTTTTCTGTCCAACTGCAGAGTTGGGGATGGGACAAGTCAATAAATGATGGCAACCTTTATGACTTCTCCGGCAGTTATGAAATGGCTTCACCCACCTCCCCCCGCCCCCACCAAAGAAAACTGCAGAATTCAAGCAGCAGACTTTTCAACAAAACATCACTTTATAATAAACATAACATCTTTTCAATCCCTGGCATAACTGAAACACAAGTGGTATCTGAACACAGCTACCTTGGCAGGGACAGGATCTCCAGTGTCCATCAGAAAAGGCAGGCTGAACACAGGGCAAAACCTAGCAGATAGTGCCCAGTAAAGAAGAGAGGAAATCCCAAATAGTAACTGAAACATGCAGGACCTCGTCTTCCTCTGTAGGCTCTGCAGCACTTCCTCTCTCGTGCGGGAGAACGAAGGCTGGAGAGATCGAGGGGGGGGGTCTGTTCAGAGCTCTCCTGTATCTTTTACAATGGGAAAGGCATTACTGTCACTTTAAGGAATAAGATACAAAGGGGGGGGGGTAGGAATGTTGGGAAATGGAGGGGGAAATATTTCCATTTTACCCCAGTCAAATTTTGGTGGCTGGAGACAGGAGAGGTCTTCACAGGCCTTGAAAAAAAGGAAGAATATTGAGAAATACTATTTTCTTCTTGATGGTCCTGGTGTGAAGAAAAGGTCCTAGGAAGAGATTTTGAGGTGGCCTTTTTTATACACCCAAAAGTAGGGCAGGAGAGTCTCTCCAAAGAAGGAGGCTCCAGAGAACTCATAGAGAAGGGCTGCTCGGTCAGCATCAAAAAAGGCCACTCGACCCCCAGCATAGCTCAGGCACACTCGGATCCTCTTCAGCTCCCCAGTCACAGTCAGGGGAGGGTAATGTTCTTTTATATAAGCCCTGTGCATCCCTGACCACTTCCCCACAGCCCAGATCCCTTCCTCAGGAGTAAAAGTGAGGCCTCCCTTCCTCCTCACAGACTTTCTGGCCACCCCCACAATCCAGCTTTCCTCACTTCCCACAAGGACTTCCCAGAAATGGCAGCCTCCTGTGAATCCCTCACGGCCCAGCACAGCAGTATACATCTCAAATCTCTCCGGACCTCTGGGCAGAGCTTGAGGTTTTTCTCCTTCTCTCACGCTTTTCTGACCCTCAGACAGGATGAGCCATGAATGGGCTGTGTCTGGATCCAGAGTCACATTTGCTGTTGAGGGAAAATGAGACGACAAGAAATGAAATGGCATCAGCTGGGGGATTTCACCCACTGGCCTGTTTGGCTTCCTTCTCCTGCCAGTCATGGCCTCCTCCCACTAGGCTTCCCAACCCCCCGGCCTGGCAGGGGATCCTTGTATTTGCAGGCTCCTCCCCCACTCTCCAAAAATCCGGAAGCAATTGGGGGAGCGAGGGAGAACTGACAGCAACACTCCCAAGAGCTACCCAGCCTATGCTGGCCGCACCGACTACATGGGCGGAAGAGCACCACAGCGGTGGGAGCAACCCCCCCCCCCCCGAGAGGAAATTCCGGAAGAGCAACAAGCGGTGGACAGTCCTCTTCAGGCAGCACCCCACCACGAGGAACCAGCCGCCCCGCCAGCCATGGCGGCCGCTCCAACTCCCCAAATAACCCCGAGGTCGACCAGGGAATGCAGGGCGCCAGCCTACTCGAAAGACTTTGTGTCCAGAACTAGGGGGGGAGGAGTGTTGTGTCTTGCATTTCAGTCCTGAAGTTACATCACAGCGAACGCTACAGAGGTGACCAGTGGAAGCCCACTGGTCCCTGGATGTAGCTCGCAAATACGCTCCGCCAATCACGATCTGTGGCAGGAAGCTTAACTGGCCAGGATTGGACCTGGCCAGATGGAGGGTTGTTCCGGGGTATGTATATAATCGGGACCTGGCCCGCATTTCTGCGCCTTGTGATGTACTTGTCAATAAAGCATGTTGCCTTCAACACGTCTCGTCACTCAGTACATTACAGGGGGGAGAATAGCAAGACTTTTCTTATGGAGCTCAGTCAAGTTCTTGCCCAGCAGCCATTCTCCCATCATTTCAATATGGCAGCAAGTAGGTGAAAAAAGGCAATTCATCTCCTCAGAGTTCACCTTTTCTTTCATCCTTACCAACATCCGCAGAGCAAGAAGGAACTGGCTGTGGTACGGAGGGTCAGATTTTGAGAAACAAGAGTGTTCTGTAATAGGCTTGCCAATCCCCAGGTCCCAGCGGGGTTTCCCTCACTTTTGCAGGCTCCTTCCCCTCCTCCCAGTCAGCTGGCCAGCGAGGGAAGCCTCGCCCCTGCAGCCACCATGTGCCTTTTTACTTCTGGAGACTTGAAAGATGCTCGAAAAGACTTACATTTTAGACGGTGTGTCTGTGCCTTTAAATCCAGAAGCCAGGCTGAATGTGGGTGGGGTGAGCTGGCAGAATAACATGGTTGCTCCCAGTAGCTGTGACAGGAGCCCAGAACCATTGTTTTACAATCTTTTCAGAGGTCGTTTGCATAGTTAGGGGTAAACTAGAACCTTGGTTTCCCCTGTGTTAGTCTGAAGAACTTGGAACTTCAGCAACTCATGAGTAAATTGCCCCAGTGAGACCACACAAGTGTGAAATTGCAAACTATTTTGGAGAAAGAGAGAGAAAGAGAGAGAGAGAGAGAGAGAGAGAGAGAGAGAGAGAGAGAGAGAATGTTTACAGGGAACATGCAGCTGCTTGGGGTGAGGAAATGAAGATTGTATTCAGGGGAACTGCACTGCTGTATTCTTATTTATTTATTTCAGGGAATAGGAAAGTCTCTTGGCTCCACCCTCAAAGTCTCCCACCCCCAAAGTCCCCAGGTATTTTCTGACTGACTTGGTAACCCTCTTCTGCAGTGCTATCTCTGAGAACACCAAGCAGAAGAACACAAATTGTTAGGTGAAGCTTTTACGTTTAGAAACAATTGATCCGTTTATGAAGAAAAATGTACCTTTCTGCAGATGAAGTCCAGAATCCAGAGTGTCTGAGAAAGCAAAGGAACAGAAAGTGAGTGGCAGACCTTTCCACTTATCATAAATCCTGGGACAAAAATATCAGCATGGGGAGGGAAGGCAGCATGATATAGCCCAACATTATCAAATCTTGGAAGCTGGGTTGATACTTAGATAGGAAATTAAAGAAGACTCTGCAGAGGAAGAAAATAGCAAACTGCCTCTGTTTCTCACTTGCCTTGAACACCTCTTGGTGGGGTCGCCAGAAGTCCTTTGCGACTTGATGGCACATAAGTATATATTCCTTATGAGTTACAGCGAAAGGGTCAAGTAGAAGCTATTGGGGGGGGGAGGGGACTGTGTACAAATATTCAAATTTGTTTTCACAAGTCACTGGAGTTACTAGAGATTCATGTCATAGAAAGTATCCTAAGGACTGCAGCCCAAGGGTCCAATCTGGCTATATTTAGGATTTTTCTAGACACAGGTTCTGCAGTGCCATCCTGAGCAGAGTTACACCCTTCAAACTGATTTAAATGGGCTTTTGACTTTACTTTAAAGACAGCACTGCAAAGAGAAGGGGGGGGCCCTGAAATTGATCCAGTGGCTGTCTTCATTAAATGCAGATGCCCTGAAGGGCAGTTTCCCTCCCCTTCCAATCATTTCAGGTGCTTGCTTGACCATCTACCTCACCATGTGCCTTTGCATGGTCACAGTAATGAATAGAGATCAACACAGAATAACATCGAGTAGTCCATGTAATGCAATTCTGAAGTTATGGCAGAATTATCAAAAAACTTTACACGGTGAACTAAAATGGCCTTCTGAACTGATACAAAACTTCCCCACGTTCCTGGGTCTGTTAACGATATAACCATCCTGGAACATCAGGTCCACTCTAATGTCCAGTTTGAAACTCTTGCAGTGTTTCTTCATTACCTTTGAATTGCCTCTTGATGACCTCCAAAGGGGGATTGAAATATGAGAAGTACCAGATGTGCCACTTCAGGGCAAGTGGGAAATCCACTGGATTCTCAAATGACTCCTTTTCTTCATACCTGGAGAAAATCCCATTAAGATGCTATCCAACCAATTCAGAATCTCCCATCCCAATGGATTAAAGAAGTAGAGGAAGGAACTGCCAGAAAGCCAAGAGAGACCCAGGCTGATGCTGAAAACACTGAAGGATGTGTGTGTGGGGGGGGCCTTTGGACAGGCCTGTAGCCATGGGGGGCCTGGCCCCTCCACCCAACCCCACCCTCCACCTATATGGCCCCTCCTGGTGACCCGGCTCTCCCCGGTGCTTTCGCGGCACCCGCTCTCTCTGTGGCTGCTGCTCTGGCAGCCGCTGATCTCCCCACCACTCTGGTGCCTCCCCACTCCCTCCCACCGACACACAGGAAAAGCAGCACAGAGGCCAGCAGCTGCCTCCTCCCCACTTCTTCGCGATTGCTGCTTTTCCCGCTGATCAGCTGATGGGGGAGGCTGCAGCTTTGAAAGAGTCCCATTTTTCCAGCGCTTCGGTCTGTCGGTGGGTGGGAGGGAAGGGGGAGGCACTCTGGAGGGGAGTGGGGCCGCCACAGTGGTGGGCCCCTCCATCTGAAATTTAATTCGGTGGGACCCCCCACCTAAAATTTTCTGGCTATGGGCCCGCCTGTGGAGAGAAATGTTCACCTCAGTGTAGCTCCTGCTTTGTTAAGAACTGGACCTGGGTTCCACACAGCAACTGCAGAGAATGGCTACCACAAAACAATACAGCTGGTTTTGTGCACTAAATAGCACTGCAGAAATTAATTGTTCATTTTTCCTGCTCCTTGTGCTGTGTTTTGTGCAGGTGGAACAACAAAAACAGGGAAGTCCCCTTCCCAACTCTGTCTTGGCATGACACAAATGGCATGAGGAAGAGAAGGCAGGAGCCCTCCCTCTCCCAGAGTGGCATTTGAGGCCTAAACAGGGTCTGCTTTCTTTTTTTAGAGCCATTTGCTGCAGGTGGCATGTGACCCTGTGGAGCCCAGGCCAAACTATCTTTTCTGGTTTGGCCCTAGGAACTGCAACCCCAAATCCCCTGCTCCTTTCTGTCTCGCAAATGTCCAGGTAAAGAACAAGAAAGCTAGCGAGGGTTCTGGACAAGGACTATCCCGGCTGTCTGTCTGTCTGTCCCTCTCCCCCCCCCCTACCCCGAACATGAAAAAGGCCAAAAAATAGGTGAGGGAATGACTGCTGTTGCTGCTCCATGCAGTACTGAATGAAGGACAAATTCACAATGCGGAAACAGCCGTGGCCAATCTGCTGCTACCATTACAGAAGGATCTTTATAAAGGGACTGATGGTAAGCTGCGGCAGCCGTTTTGTGGCTGACATCATCTCCTGTGGCAGCGTCCTTCACACCATGTCAGCATTCCAAAGCTGCCGGCAGCCTCAAAAAGGCTGGAGACCCTTGTTCTAGAGGTGCACATCTAGGTGCCAACCCAGACCACCCACCATTTCACTACACAATTTCCTGTTGACAAGGCTCTGTGTATAAGCTGTTTGCCACTGAAAGATGGATGGAGATCTGATTTGGCTCTGAGTCAAGATGCTGAAGGACTGTGTTCTTCACAGGCTACTCAGTCCAATCCCAACATTATGAAGGTTAATGCTGAAGGCCTACTTACTTCTGCAAGGTGCTTCTGGCATCCTGAGGAAAAATGGCAGAGAGAAAAAGAAAAGAAGAAGATATTGGATTTATACCCCGCCCTCCACTCAGAGTCTCAGAGGAGTCACAATCTCCTTTACCTTCCTCCCCCACAACAGTCACCCTGTGAGGTGGATGGAGCTGATATGGCTCCCACAGCAGCTGCCCTTTCAAGGACAACCTCTGCCAGGGCTATGGCTAACCCAAGGCCATTCCAGCTGCAGCAAGTGGAGGAGTGGGGAATCAAACCCGGTTTTCCCAGATAAGAGTCCACACACTAAACCACTACACCAAACTGGCTCTCAGTGCTTGCTAAGAGACCTCAGTGCTTGCTAAAAGATCATACCAGGAAGACCTCTCTGGAAGATTCTACCCTCTGGCATTTTGCTTGTGTCCAGCTAGCAGACTTCACTCAAAGACTGGGGTAGATCTTCATAAAGTGGAAGAAAAATCTCTGTGAGGTTAATACCAGCAGACAAAGTGGAGCCATTTTGGAGTGGTGTGATCTGCTCCGACAACTTAACAACGATAGTGTTCACAGAGATTTTTCTTCACATGGAAGGCTTCTGGCCACCTGCAGATGCAAAGGCATTCCTAGCAACGTTTCTTCCATCAGCCTTGCATCACTGCAAGACTGCCTCCCTTTTCCCTGCTACATTGCTGAGCCAGCTTGCAGGAGTTTCCCTGCAAGATGGCTCAACAACAAAAGGGAAGGGAGGGTCTAGCCATCAATGCCATCGTATCTGCACAGATGTGAAGGGCAGGCAGAAGCAAGCTCAGCGGTGGCAGGAACAGGTGTGCGGATGCCATTCCTGTAACCACCTGTTGTTGCTGTTGTGTGCCTGTGTGCATTTGGAGCGCACATCTGTGAGCCGCCACTATAAGCCACGTTCCCTGCCCCACAGACATCCTCCTTTTAAAATGTACTGTGAAAAACCTTGCATGGAATCCTCACTCCAGGGGTGGGGAGGTTTCACAGAGCCCCTGCTTTTGTCCAGTCTGCCCCTGGCTGGAGATGCAAAAGGACAGAGAGGAAAACAGCTCACATGCAGAGATGAAAACTTCCTAGCAGCATAAACTGGCCTTGTTTGCTTTTCTGCTGAGCAAAGGAGGCACAGAGAAGATCTGGAGCCAGCCTTTTACCCTAGGGGACCCTGCCTGTTCCTGCCACCCCCTCACCTGCAGGAGATCACTGGCTGGATGCTGACACTTCTCTTCCATCTCCCAGATGAGGCTTTCGAGAGAGGAGAGGGCCTCAGAGAGTGCGGCCAGGTGCTGGTCCCTTTTCTTTGCCACCTCCATCTCCACCTCTTCCATCTGGGCCAGCAAAAGCTTCTCTTGTTCCTCCAGAAACATGTGCAGTTGCCTGAACTTTGCTACTGCCTCTTGCTTCTCTCCTTGGGTTTGTTTCTGAAATGGAAAGAGAAGAAAATCGGTCCAGTGTCAGGAACACAGCTGGTCTCTGCACTGGGAAGAGCCTCCTATGAGAAGAGCACTTGGGCCTTTCAGAGATCACAATTAACACTCAGCAGGGACAGCGGAAAATCCACCAGGCCCAAAGAACACAAGGATCTCCCTCCAACTCCCGGAGGGGTTCTTTCAGCCACAGAGGATTCAGCCTGCAGCACAAGACCCAGAGAAAAGAGGGGGGGGGGCTTCAGTCCATTTGTTCCCCCACTAGAACACCCTTCTCATAGGCTGACCCCCCCAATCCATATTAGGGGATGATATACTATTTGAGTAGAAACCCCACTGGGGGCAAAAGAGCACAGAAGCCCCTTCACCTTGCTTCGTCTTCCAATGTAAACTGCAGCTTCCCTGGCTGCACTATGGGCAAGGAAAAATTGCAGGAGAGGGGGGAACTACACACTACTCAGTATCCCAGGTACTTTCTCTGCCTTAGAATCTGTGATGGCTTAACCCCACTTGGCCCAATTCAGCATCGCTGGGCTACCTATCAACATTTGCAGCAAGCATGAGGAGGAGGCAGAGACTCCTCTCAGGTTGCTTGCTGGTGCATTTACACATATGGGGCCTGAACACGTATGTTCTTCTGCCTATGATTCTCTCTACAGCAAAGAGTGCCTTGGAAAGTCAACTGATGCTGCTCGAAACAAAACATCTAGGGCACTGGAGGGCAGGGAGCTCCCGAGGCACAAGAGCGTGCAGTTCCACAGCATCCCCAGACTCACCACCCAGGTAATACCTCTGCTTAGAATTGCAATGTTACCCCTACCTAAGAGCTGCCTTTGGGGCCTGTTCTGCTGAATACGGACCAGGCTGTGCATCTAGGGATGCCAGCCTCCAGGTGGGGCCTGGGGATCCCCTGGAATTGCTCATTTCCAGACTACAGAGATTGGTTCCCCTGGAGAAAACATGCTTTGGTGGTGAATTCTGGTTTTAAACAATTTTATTGATAGCATATGGTAACAATATCCATTTATATCATCTCTATCCCTAACCCATATGATATTTTCTAATCCCCCCTCCCTCCGTTACTAGACTCCCACCGATGTTATATACTTAAAGTTCACTTATAAAGGTACCTTTAACTATAACAATCTAAATTGATATTCTACCTTTTCTAATACTCATTATTAAAAAATTGTCCAATGTCTTTTTATGTTCCATTCTTTCTCTACATAACCTCTAAATTTCTTCCACTCCCTTTTATACACTTCCAAATCATAGTCTCTTAGAATTCTTGTTAGTTTATCCATCTCACTCCACAATAAACCTTTCAAAATCCAATCCCGTTTCTCTTGCATTTTTTCTTGCTTCCACAACTGCGCATACAATGTCCTAGCAGCTGAGAGCAAGTACCAAATTAAAGTTCTATCTTCTTTTGGAAATTTTTCCATTTGTAATCCCAACAGAAAAGTCTCTGCTACTTTCTTGAAGTCATATCTCAGAATCTTAGATATTTCTTGTTCTATCATCTGCCAGAACTTTTTCGCTCTTTCACATGTCCACCACATATGATAAAAAGAACCTTCATGTTTCTTACATTTCCAACATCTATCTGACATCTTTTTACTCATCTTTGCCAATTTTTTAGGAGTCATATACCACCTATACATCATCTTAAAACAATTCTCTTTAATACTCTGACATGTTGATATTCTCATAGAGTTCTTCCAAAGATATTCCCATGTATCCATCTGTATTTCCTTGTTTGCATTAATTGCCCATTTAATCATTTGAGATTTTACTACTTCTTCTTCTGTAGACCATTTCAACAATAACTTATATATTTTTGATATTAATTTTTCATTATCTCCAAGCAGAACCTTTTCCATTTCTGTTGGTTTGTGTCTAATTCCTTCACTTTTAATATCATTTTCCATCAAACTTTTTATTTGTTGCATTTGAAACCAGTCATACTTGTTGTTCAGCTCTTCAGCAGATTTTAATTCAACTTTATCACCTTGGATCTTTAGTAATTGATTATATGACAATCCTCTCTCTTCATCAGATTCAACCGTTATTTTTATTACTTCTGCTGGTACTATCCATAATGGCTTTCTTTCATCACATATTTCTTGTACTTTATCCATGTATTTAACAAATTATTTCTGATATAATGGTGAGAAAAAAACCATCCATCTTTTTTTCCCCATAGTACATATAAGCATGCCAGCCAAATATGTTTCCATGAGCTTCTAGCAATGAGCTGGAGGGTGAATTCTATGGCCCTGTGTCAGTTCTGGATTAACCATTAAGCAAAAGAAATACACGCCTAGAGTACCAAGAAAAGGGGACACCCCACAGATTTTTCTCATAACTCTCATGCCCTTAACTTTTTCACTGGTGCACTCAGAGCCGGCCATAGGGCGCATGAGTGCCCCAGGCAGCCTCACTGCCTGCCGCCCTCCCGCGCTATGCCCCCAATTTTAACACCTGGGTGAAGCATGAAGCACCGCGCTTTTGGGTCTCTTTCAAGGCCGCACCCCGCCATTCAGCTGATTGGCGGGTAAAACAACGCTGAGGCAGAAAGGACGAGGAGCCACTGAAAAAGCAGCCGCCGCCGCTGCTCCTCCCCACTTTCTCCCCACACTATCCAGGGAGGAAATGAGTAGGCAGTAGCCAGCAGCAGCCGCCTTTTCAGCGGCTCCTCATCCTTCCTGCCGCCACTGCCCAACGCTGATCCTGGTGAGCAGCCAGCCTCTGCGCTGCTTTACCTGCCAATCAGCTAATTGGCGGGGGCAGCAACCTTGAAAGAACCCCTGGAGAGCGGCGCTTCACCGGGGCATTAAAACTGGGAGGGAGGAAGGGGAGGCAAATAGGAATTTTTCTAGGGGGCAGGAGCGAGGGCCGATTTTGGGGCCCCCACCCTACCAGCACCCTAGGCAAATGCTTAGTTTGCCTAGTGGGCAGGCCGGCCCTGGGTGCACTCAACTGCTAGTTAGTGCTAAACAAATACAAATAATATAGCAAATATAAATTATACTTAATATAGTTGTGAGGTCTGGCCTGGGGATGGAGTAAAAATCTGAATTTTTAATCTCTTATTTCACCTTCAGCACTGAGTCTCAATGTTTTGTCATTTAGGTAATGGAAAGGCAGCGGGGCCACGTTGTTGGGCTGTGATTAGGGCAACTCCACTTCCCAACTGAAGGGGAGGGGGCGGCCTCGTGAGCTGACATTCCTGCTCTTTGGACTCTGTTCATTCCCCAGCCACAGTGACACTTACAAGCAAGTCTTGGCTTTCCCTCTCAATATCTCCTTTATACGCCACAATTCTCTCTCTCTCCTTCTTCAGAATCTCCAGACAGTTGCAGAACTGATCCTGCGGGGGGGGGGGGGGCAAAATTGAAATGCATTCTTTTTTAAAGGTTTACTCCATTCTCTTCCCTCCTGCCCACTACTACACACACATTTACACACACGTGCCCCAGCTACGAGTTGGATATTTTTTACATTAAAAACAATTATTTGTAGTCAATATATCGCTAAATCTGTCAAGTATTGCTTACTGTAAAGAGAAAAGGCAAAAACCTCAGTGGTGGGGGATGGTAGTGAAAATCAATACCTTCCAGGGCTGGCTCACCCACTAGGCAAACTAAATGGTCACCTAGGGTGCCAGCAGGATGGGGGTGCCGAATTCAGCCTTCCCCCCTCCCCCCAGACAAACGCCTAGTTTGCCCCCTCCCTTTGCTGTGGAGGGGGGACAGCAGATCACCAGTCTGTCTAGGGTGCCATGGGCCGTCGAGTTGGCGCTGATACTTCCCACACTTCCTCAAAAACCTCTTTTGATACGATCTTTAAAGAATGATCCAAATCAGGTTTGAGAAAAAACTGTAGCAGATCTGCAGAAAACTGAGAAGATGAGTGGAAACACCACAATGCTGAACCAAACTAAAACCCCCTGCAATTTCAGAGGGGGCTGAATGCAGCAAGAATTCTGGATAGAAACAACCACAGTTGCAGGAAGCGGGGGGTGGGGGGTGGGATTCCTTGCAGTGCACAATGCAGCGGGAGAGCCGGGGCTCAGTGGCAGAGTATCTGCTTGGCTAGCAGAACACCCTGGGTTCATTCTCTTTGCATCTCCACTTGAAATGGTAGCCATTGATATGAAAGACCTCCAGCTGAGTCCTTGGAGAAGCACAACTAGTCAGAGTGGGCCTGGACATGTGTAGCTTTCCTACTCCACCCGCAATGCTGTCCTTCTGATTTGAACTGCTTCTTCACAGCTAGGATGTGCAAATGAGAGACACACACAGAAAGGTTCCAAACCTGCACACATTCTCCCCCAGCCCCCAGGCAAAGAGCAACTCCAGGACAGCAGATGACATCAGGAAAGCAGTGTGTGTATGTGGGGGGGGGGGATTTAAACTGGGAGTCAGGCAGCTGCCCCCTCCTTGCTCTGTCACACAGTCATCTGACTAGAGGGCAACACAGCCTGACGGGAAATGAACTCATCTGACGATATCATTCCATGTTGGCCTCAGCAGTGGGGCAGGAAGCAATGCACTGAGGAAACACAAGGCCAGGAAGGAGGCAGCAAAGAGGTGTTGTGACTCCCCAATTTAGGCCCAGAGGCCAGGGCACAAATTGGAGGGAGTTTCCCCGCAAAGAGATCCCACCAACCTCCACCTTTTGGGTGTCCTACCTTGTACTCTTGGGAGGCCTCCTCAAGAGGAAGGGTTTCGTGATCTCTGTGCTCCTTGGATCGGTCACAGACCCAACAGATGAGGGCTTCATCGTCCTTGCAGAAGAGCTTCAGGGGCTCCTGGTGCTTCTGGCAAACTCTCCCTTTTCCAGCTGCCACTGCTGCCTGCTGCCCAAAACCAAGACACAGGATTTGTTTCATTTTTTCCTTTCCCCCAGGACAGTTTCTCTCTTGTAATGACTGAATATAGTTAGTGCCTTGTTCAGTTAAAAAATAACACCCACGTCCACCCATCTGAACCCTCTGGATTGTGGTTCTCAGTTGGAGTTTGGGGAGGGGAGAGGCATTTTCTCGATGTGAGGGATCTAGAGGTGCCGCTGTCAAGAAAGTGGCCTTTCTCCAAGCCATTTCTTGGCCTTTCAAATTTTGGCTCAGGGTTGAGGCCTAGTAAGTGACAGAAGGCCCCTATCAGGGAAACAAGTGTCCCGATGGCTTGCAGTTCAGAGAGAGATCAGGGATGAGAAGGCCACAGATCATAGAACCTTCAACCCAATGGGAGATTGGTAATCCCACCCCCTCATTCAAACAAGGAACCTCTGTGTGTGTGTGTGTGTGTGTGTGTGTGTGTGTGTGTGTGTGTAAAAGCTTGCTTGGACTGTGGGCACATGCAACCTGAAGAACGTGTTGCATGTCTAAGCAATGCCCAAGATTGGCCAAACGGGATCAGGCCAGCTGAGAGCAGTCTGGTCATCCTTTTGACTAGGTTGGGTGTTGTGGTCAGAATACTCGACTCTTGGATCTGAAACTCACAGGGAATTTGGCCATCCAACCCCCTCATTTGCACAAGGAACCTGGGAAGGGGAAGGTGAGAGCTTGCTGGGACTGTGGCCACACATCTGAAGGACAAAAATTGCATTAAGACCTGAGAATCTCCTGTCTGCAGACTGGCAACCCCTCCCTGCGAGTGTAGTCCCTACAATAAGTTAGCCTCATAGCAGAATGGCAAACAAAGAACAATACACTTGTGCATTCTTTCAAGTTTCTGGAAGTTGCTTCTCAGGGGAAAGGGGCCTAAGAAATTAACAAGTCATTACGCAGGTGCTTACAAATAACAAACCACAATTAATGGGGCATGATTATTAGATCAGGGGCAGGACCACTGACCACGCAGAGGGGGGCTTCTTCCTTCGCACCGACCTCTTGCAGAGCAACTCTCTTGGCTATTTCCACAAAGCTGGCCAGCTGCTGGTTGGGGCGGAGGCTGCTGGGCTGAGCCCTTCCTCTGCACTGGGGGCAGGCAGGCTCGGCGGCCCCCGACGACTCCCCCCAGCTGCGGGTCAGGCAGGCTCGGCAGAAGTTGTGGCCGCACTCGGCGATGGTCACCGGGTCCCTGAAGAAGTCCAGGCAGATGGAGCAAGAGGCTTCCTCGCAGAGGTCGTGCAGGGGATCCCCGGCCGCCATGGCAGCCGCCTCCGCCAAGCGAGGAGAGAGACGAAGAGAGCTACTTTCGCTTTCCCAAAGAAGGACGGAGGGTTTCCCTTCCTGGAAATCAGCTCCCTGCCGGCGCCCAATCAGCGGCCGAAGAGCGAACCGGCGCCAAGAAAGAGAGTGGCGGGAAGACGGCCCTTGGCAGGGAATTCGATCCTGATGGGGAACAAAGTCTGAGTTCAGCTCAGACTTCATTTGGGGCAGGAGCTCACAGGAGCCCCGCTCCGGAACCTCTGAATTGTATGGTGCTCTTTCTTTCTTGCTTCTGGGCTCCATGGCCTGTCAGAATTTTGCTGAACTCTAAGCTTTGACAAACTTTCTAATATCCCCCCCCCCACACACACACACACAAATAATGGGGAAATAACCCAAACATGACGCAGAGAGGTAGAAATCTTCATCATGCCACTGTGGCCACATAGGAGAAAGTACTTTAAAAAGTACGATGGGAGTAAGATTTTATTTGGACAGTTATAATTCAAGAAGCAGTTTAAGGTAGATGCTGAGCTGATATAATTTAGGACACCTTCAGTGATGTCAGGGGTGTGTGGCATATGCAAATGAGTTATGGAAATGAGTTGTGCTAATGAGCCCTGGCATCTCTTTTTCTATGAAATGACCCCTGGTTCAGCGGCACCTTTAAGACCAAAATGTTATATTCAAAGTATACGGAGAGAGGTTCCCTTTACCCTCCTTCGGCTGCTATTTGCAGGCGCCCCGGAGGGAAGAGGCTTCCCTTTGGTCTTTAGGGGACTAGCCCATGCAGTGTCCCAGGGGCTGAGAAGTTTCCCTGTAGGGCTTGACGGGAGTGGGGGGAAGGTCAGAGGTTTCCAGCAACTCCCCTCCCACAAAAAAAAAAAAAAAATCCTGGAAAAGTTCCCCCAAAGACGAGATTAAATCAGCAGAAAACCAAGAGTGCCTGGACCTGGCTAGCCCAGGCAAACCCAATCTTCTCAGATCTCAGAAACTAAGCAGGGTCGACCTGGTAAGCGTTTGGATGGGAGACCTCTCTGGAATACCAAGTGAGGAAGACAAGGGCAGGCTTTATTCAGACACCTCTCTGAATATCCTCCTGGCCCCCAGTAGGGGTCAGTCACCAGAGGACACCATGACTTCCAGGTGTGTGCACAAACACACACACACACAAAATCACAAAAATACCAGCCAGAGAGAGAACCTAGCAGTAAGCTTCCTGAGTCTTTTTGTTTCCCTGCTAAAACACCATCCGTATGCTGACTCTTGTCGCAAAGCAACAATGAAAAGATACAGTGTTTGAGCAGAAATGCCACTTCCTGAGTCTTTTTGTTTCCCTGCTAAAACACCATCCGTATGCTGACTCGCAAAGCAACAATGAAAAGATACAGTGTTTGAGCAGAAATGCCACTGGGGACAAAAGCGCAGAAGCCCCTTCCCCTCACTTGGTTTCCCTATTTAAGCTGCAGCTTCCCTAACTACACTTTGGGCACAGAAATAAAACTCCGGGGGGAGAGAAATCTACATGCGGCCAGGGCTTTTTTCGTAGCAGGAACTCCTTTGCATATTAGACCACACACCCCTGATGTAGCCAATCCTCCAAGAGCTTACTGTAGGTGCTGTAAGGAAACCCCTGTAAGCTCTTGGATGACTGGCTACATCAGGGGTGTGTGGCCTAATATGCAAAGGAGTTCCTGCTACAAAAAAAGTCCTGCAAGCATCCCAAGTACTCCCCCCCCCTTAGAATCAGCACCGTCTGAATCCCACAAGGCTAAATTCAGTCTCAGTGGGGTAGCTATCAGTGCTTCTAGCAAGTTTTGGGGAAGGAGTGTTCAGGGAATGAGCTGTCTGAGTAAAATCCCAGCTGCAAGATTCCCACCCCCTTCTCAGCTCAGTACATGCCAGGTGTTAGCTACTAGGGAGAGCAGCCCACCTCAGCACTGACCGCCCAAGGCCCCTGTGCAGGCATCCAGCAGCCCTGCCAATTCATTTTACTGGTTTCAGCTGGAACAGTTGGAAGGGGGGGGGTAGATCCAGGTGGGCACCTGTTTTGGTCTGAAGCAGCAGCACAAAGTCTGAGTCCAGGGGAGCCTTTGAGACCAACAAAGTTTTATTCAAGGGATCAGCTTTTGTGTGCAAGCACACTTCCTCCGATACACTGAAATGGAATGTGACAGTTCACGGATATGCAGACAGTGGAAATTAGCATACAGTGTAATGACAGTGTTTTAATAGATGCAAAAACTAAACAGGAATACCAAGTTAAGTAAAGCAAGTAAACATGTCAAAATAGGAGATTGGTTGTGTTAAAGTATCCTTCTCAATTGTGGAATTCTAAGAACAGTCAACGTTGTTTTTGTGGGGGAGTTTCTCTCGTCTCTTGGGAGTGGGGGGGAGTCCTGATTGGTTGAAGGAGATCAAAAGATCCTTGGCCTAAGTTTGAGTTAGGCAAGTCAGCTGCCTGCTGTTGATTTCCCCCCCTCCCCAGAATAGTAGAACTCCAGGGCATTCAATGAAGCTGACAGGAAGTAGGTTCAGGACAGATAAAAGGAAATACTGTTTTACACAGAGAGTGATTAAAATGTAGAATCCACTGCCAGAGGATGCAGTGATGGCCACAGGAATCAACAGCTTTCAAAGGGGATTAGACAGATTCATGGAGGATGAGTCTATCAGTGGCTACTAGCCATGGTGGCTGAGGGGGACCTCCACATTCAAAGGCGCTAATCCTCTGAATCCCAGAGCCAGGAGGCAATGGAGCGAAGAGAGCTGACAAAGAGAATTTTTCTCCTCCTCCAAAAATATTAGAACATGGGGACATCCAATGAAACTGTTGGGCAGTAGGTTCAGGATGGACCAAAGGAAATACTTCTTTCCACAGAGGGTGGTTAAAATGTGGAATTTGCTGACAGAGGATGCAGTGATGGCCACAGGAATGGACAGCTTTTAAAGGGGATTAGAAAGATTCATGGCAATAGGGCTATAGGTGGCTACTAGCCATGGTGACTGAGGGAACCTCCACTTTCAGGGGTCGTCAATCTCTGAATCCTAGCACCATCGAACAAAGGCATCTATGCCCTGTTGTCGAGCCTAGGTGATTGCCTAAATGGCACTAGATTGGGGGGTGGAGAAAAGGCATACCTTCCACTCCACATTTCCCATGCTCTTGGTGTGGTGGAATTTTAGTGAGACAATATAAAGTTCATGCCTTACATTATGGTAGGGGTTGGGTTTTATCAGATATGTCAGATGCTCACCACAGACTGATAATGACATTAGCTCCTGTGGATGGAAAAAAGGTATTTAATGGGTGATTTTATTCTTGCCACTTTTGTTGTTCTGGACAAACACCTGATAGTCTTTGGGCAGAGCAATCTGCATACATTCTTTAAGAAATAGTAGTGCACTTTAATTGGGTATTTGTTTAATGTAATAAATTCTGTATGCTGCATATTCTGTTACATGATTAACAATAATTGCAACATGGTTTTAATTTTAATAAATGGTTTTAATTTTGGAACAGGTTTCTCTCTCTCTCAGTTCATGGGATTCTTGCCAGTCATTCCCCACACTCTTTCTGAACCTGGTGGGAAGGGGAGTGCTAGAAAAGTCTCTATACTTCAAAAATTCCCTAACATTTTGGTTATGATCTCCCAAGAAAGAGAACACCAAAGCAGAAATAATTCTGCATGAAAGCAGCCACAGCTATGGGAAGTGGGACAGTAAAGGATTTCTTGTAGTGCCATGGTGCAGCCAAGGGGCCACGGCTTAATGGCAGAGCATCTACTTAGCAAGCAGAAGATCCCGGACTGACTCCCTGGCATTTCTGGTTGAAATGAAGAGGTAGCAGCTGATGCGAAATAACTCCACCTGACTCCCTGGAGAGCCGCTGCCAGTCAGAGTGGACCTGGGCAGACCGAGAGTCTGACTCAGAATAAGGCAGTTTCATGTGTAGGTCTCCCACCCCCCAGTGCTGTTCTTCCAATCTGACCTGCAACCACACAGCTATGGTGTGCAAGCGGGGACACACACAGGTACCAAATCTCCACACTATTCTCCGCCAGCACTGCCACCACTCCCTCGGCGAACAGCAGCTCTTTACACCAAGAATGATTCAAATGTGGACTTTGCTGCCAGAGGATGAAGAGATGGCCAAAGGAAGACACAACTTTGAAAGGGGATTAGATAGAGATCCTTTTCAATCTGTCTTTGCATTCCATTTTAGTAACTGGTTGCTAATAAGATTTTGTTCCTGTCATTTCAGACAGACCAGTTTTAGTAACTGGCTCCTAGTGGAATTTATTTACCTGCTCATGCAAGACCACTTTTTTTGGATCAGCAAAGTCATTCTCCAGTCCTCCATTTTATCCTCAGTCATAATCCTGTGAATTAGATCTGGCTGAGATTGTGTGACTGGCCAGAGGTCACTCCAGGTTTCCATGGCAGATTGAGGATTCAAACCTTGGTCAAATAGATCCTAGGCAGATGCTCTAACCACTACACCACATGGACTGACAGCTCAGGGAAGTTCTTCCCACCTCTCCTTCGTAAAGGAGGCAATATGTTCTACTCTGTCTCTGCTGCCTTCCTCCTGAAGGTGGACCCTATGTGGCTTCCATCCTCTCCTGTCTTCCATTTTATATGCACAACAATGACCCTCACAGTGTGTGACAAGCCCAAGGTAACCGAGCAAGTTTCCATGGTTCAGCTGGGATTGGCACCTGGGTGTTATAGACTCTAAGACATTCTTAGCCACTTTTGAGAGAACCTGCTTTCTTCCATTTTCAGCCCCTTCACAGCATGTCTGAATCACTGTGGTATGCTGTTTAAAATCTTCATAATTCTTCCAACAGTGCTTTTTTCCTGCCCTTTTTTGCTACACAATCTCCCTCAGACCTAAAAAAAAATGTTCTAAGGTAAGCATTATAGTGCTTAAACTGCTATAGCACCACTGAGGTGCATTGACTTCATTAAACTATAGCACTCCTCTGGTTAAGAATGTCTTAGAGTCTATAACACCCAGGTGCCAATCCCAGCTGAACCATGGAAACTTGCTCGGTTACCTTGGGCTTGTCACACACTGTGAGGGTCATTGTTGTGCATATAAAATGGAAGACAGGAGAGGATGGAAGCCACATAGGGTCCACCTTCAGGAGGAAGGCAGCAGAGACAGAATAGAACATATTGCCTCCTTTACGAAGGAGAGGTAGGAAGAACTTCCCTGAGCTGTCAGTCCATGTGGTGTAGTGGTTAGAGCATCTGCCTAGGATCTATTTGACCAAGGTTTGAATCCTCAATCTGCCATGGAAACCTGGAGTGACCTTTGGCCAGTCACACAATCTCAGCCAGATCTAATTCACAGGATTATGACTGAGGATAAAATGGAGGACTGGAGAATGACGCCAGCCCCTTAGGTTCACGCGGAGGACAAATGAAGGCAGCCTAGAATGAGCCAAAGTTGATACTGGACCAAAAGGAATACTTTCAGAGAAATGACTGATGCTTTCAGGAAGAAGAGAGATCCATTTTTCACAGGTCCTTCTGTAGGAAATTGTTATATGATCCTGGCTACACAAAAAAGGACAACAGCTTTTTCTGTTGCTACAGCAGATATTCATGCAGGTTTTTTGGATAGTGGCAGAACTGCTCATTCCATATTCCAAATGGCCATTGAAGAAGATGACATTGCATCTATATGCTACCCTCAACTCTGAGCGGCTCACAATCTCCTTTCCCTTCCTCCCCCACAACAGACACCCTGCGAGGTGGGTGGGGCTGAGAGGGCTCTCTCAGAAGCTGCCCTTTCAAGGACAACTCCTGAGATAGCTATGGCTGACCCAAGGCCATTCCAGTAGCTGCAAGTGGAGGAGTGGGAAATTAAATGTGGTGTAGTGGTTAAAGCATCTGCCTAGGATCTGAGACCAAGGTTCAAATCCTTGATCTGCCATGTGAAAGCCAGTTTGGTGTAGTGGTTAAGTGCGTGGACTCCTATCTGGGAGAACCGGGTTTGATTCCCCACGCCTCCACTTGCAGCTGCTGGAATGGCCTTGGGTTAGCCATAGCTCTCGCAAGAGTTGTCCTTGAAAGGGCAACTGTTATGAGAGTCCTCTCAGCCCCACCCACCTCACAGGGTGTCTGTTGTGGGGGGAGAAGATATAGGAGATTGTAAGCCGCTCTGAGTCTCTGATTCAGAGAGAAGGGCGGGGTATAAATCTGCAGTCTTCTTCTTATCCAAGGTAAGAGACCACACACTTAACCACTACACCAGACTGTCTCACACACCAAATTGGCTCTAAACATTGTGAATGCAGCAACCTATGGGGTAGGTGAGTGGGCCAGACCTCTGGACAATAAAAGGGATGGGCATCTTTGGGTGTCTCTCCAGCTTCTTCTCTTCCTGCCAGCTGTTAGGAAAAGGAGGAGCCCTGGATTTCCCTTTCCCTCTCTTCTTGTGGAGGAGGGACATTAGCATCTAATTTTGAACCTGGCAGCCCTGCATATCAGGAAATCCAAAGAATGAAGCCAGATACATGCAGGAGGTATTTTTCTACCAGGCCAAGGACACACTGCCCACCCACCCCACCACCCCTTTGCAGAAAAATCCAAGCAGCAAAATTGCCCATGTAGACTTTTCGGAAAAGACTGAGATTTTGCAAACTTGTTGTGTTGACTTTCAGTTTGGGAATGGAGGAGAAGCCGCCAGGAGACCTCTGCAGGCAGAGCAGGGGATGCAAGGCCTGGTTCCATCACCCACCTAGGCCAACACCAAAAGAGCAGGGTGGGTGGCAGAGGAGTTGAAGTTGCCTCCACCACCCCAGCCCTGCAGGATGTCAGAGAGGAGGAATGGGAGCTGCTGCTGCCTGGCGCCATTGCTAGGCTTCCCAACCCTCCCACCCTGGCGGGGGACCCCAGGATTTCCACCTTCTTCCCCCGCTCCCCAAAAAAATGGAACCGGGGGGAGGGGGGAAATGGCGAGCCGCCCCATCCTGGAGCGGGCGAGGCCGCTGCGCTGCTGCCGCCCCCTCCCCGCCCACCGCAGCTGCTCCTCAGAGATGGGCCCAGGCTGAGCCCATCTCGGAGGAGCAGCCAAGAGGCAGCAGCAGCGCAGGCAAAACCAGGGGAGGGCGGAGGCAGGCCAGGAGCATGGCGAGCCGCGAATCCAGGCCCTTCTAGGACCCGGACTTGCAGCTCGCCATGCCCCCGGCCCGCCTCCACCCCCTCTCCAATTCCACCCCAGAGGCGAGGCGGAGCGGGCGAGGCCGCCGCTCCGCTGCCGCCCCCTCCCCCCCGCAGCTGCTCCTCCGAGATGGGCTCAGCCTGAGCCCATCTCGGAGGAGCAGCCACGGCGAGCGGAGAAGAGGCGGCAGATGCGCAGCGGCGTCGCCCGCTCCGAGACGGGGTGGCTCGCCACGCTCCCCGGCGCCGTTTCCTTCCTCTCCCCTAGCTCCACCCCAGTGTCTCCTGGCTCCACCCCCAAAGTCCCCAGATATTTCTGGGATTGGACTTCGCAACCCTAGCCATTGCCCAGTAAGCCAGACAGTGGAGGTAGTGGCCCCGTGAGAGGAAGGGGGAGGGAGGGAAAGGAGACCCCCTGTTTCTGCCCACCAATGAAGCAGGAGATGGCAGCACATTAGAGTGACTGTTCAGGGGTGAGCACAGCAAGCCAAGTGAGTAGGATGGGATTTCTTCCCCCCTCCCCATGTCTCAAGGTGCCCCTGCTTGTTATCACCAGATTTTCCAGGAATGTAGATTGTATCAGGGGTGGCCAAACTTGCTTTATGTAAGAGCCACACAGAATAAACAGCAGATGTTCAGGAGCCGCAACACTAGAAAAAAGGCAGGCAGGGAGATAGATGGGGGGAGGGAAGGGTAGAAAGAAAGCAACTTTAAATGCCTTCTCCAAGCCAGCTGATGGAGTGGTGGGGGCTTCGAGAGCCACACAACGTGTGTGGCAGAGCCACATGTGGCCCCTGAGCTACAGTTTCGCCACCCCTAGATTATATATTAGTATGACCATCTGTGCTGAGAGCCAGTGCATTGCACAAGGTGGTAGGACTTGAACTGATGAGGCCTGGGTTCAAATTCCTGCTCAGATATAAGAGTGCCCCCCCCTCCAGAATATCTGTGGACTGGATGGCATTATGCCCTCTCCCCCACACACACACTTGGTCCCTCCCCTCCCCAGACCTCCCCCTCCCCAGCTCTGCACCCAAACTCTCTGGGGTGAAGCTCACTTGCTCTGGGCCTGACTTCCCTCTCAGGGTCACAGTGAGGATAAAGCAGGAGCTCCCAGTTCCTTGGAGAAACAAAGGAGAGCAAGATGGCTGTGTGGATGTTGAAGGGCCTATAATGGTTTGAAAAGAGACACAAAAGCAACCGGAAGAGAAACCTTAAAGCAAGCAGAGGCCAGCAGAAGCCTGGCTACGCAAATCCACCCCTGGATTTTTCTGTCCTACTGCAGAGTTGTGGATGGATCAAGTCTGTAAATGACGGCACTATCTGGGACTTCTCTGGCAGTTATGAAATGGCTTCCCACCCCCCAAAAAACAAACAAACAAAGCATCAGCGTTTTCAACACAACGTAACTTTATAATAAGCATAACATCTTCTCAGTCTCTGGTACAGCCAAAAAACAAGTGCTATAAGCGCAGCAACCTGGATAGGAACAGGACCCTCAGAAAAGGCAAGCTGAACACAGGCAAGATCTAACAGTTGGTGCCCATTAACAAAAAGAGGAAGTCCCAAATAGTAACTGAAACATGCAGGGCCTCTTCTTCCTCTGTAGCAATTCCTCTCTTGTGCTTGAGGAGAATGAAGGCTGGAGAGATGGGGGTGAGGGGGGGTCTGTTCAGAGCTCTCCTGCATCTTGTACAATGGGAAAGGCATTACTATCAGTTCAAGAAGATACGAAGGGGCGGGGGGAAGGAATGCTGGGAAATGGAGGGGGAAATGTCTCCATTTTACCCCAGTCAGTTTTGGTGGCTGGAGACAGGAGTGGGGTTGCCAGCTTCCAGGTGGGGCCTGGAGATCTCCCACTTTTACAACTGATCTCCAGCTGGCAGAGATCAGTCCCCCTGGAGAAAATGGCTGCTTTGGAGCATGGACTCTATGACATTGTACCATGCTGAGTCCCCTCCCCAAACCCCACCCTCTCCCAGATCTACCTCCCAAAGTTTCCAGGTGTTTTCCAACACAGACCTGGCAACCCTAGACAGGAGAGGTCTTTACAGGTATGGAGAAATAATATTCCCGATGGTCCTGGTGTCAAGAAAAAGTCCTATGAAGAGATTTGGAGGTGGCCTTTTTTATACACCCAAAAGAAGGGCAGGAGGGTCTCTCCATGGAAGGAGGCTCCAGAGAACTCGTAGAGAAGGGCTGCTCGGTCAGCATCAAAAAAGGCCACTCGCCCCCCAGCATAGTTCAGGCACACTCGGATCCTCTTCAGCTCCCCAATCACAGTCAGGGGAGGGTAATGTTTTTTTATATAAGCCTTGTGCATCCCTGAACACTTCCCCACAGCCCAGATCCCTTCCACAGGAGTAAAAGTGAGGCCTCCCTTCCTCTTCACAGACTTTCTGGCCACCCCCACAGCCCATTCTTCCTCACTTCCCACAAGGACTTCCCAGAAATGGCAGCCTCCTGTGAATCCCTCACAGCCCAGCACAGCAGCATGACTTTCAAATCGCTCAGGTTTGTTGGGCAGAACTTGAGCTTCTTCTCCTCGTCTCACACTTTTCTGACCCTCAGAAAGGATGAGCCTTTTATACGCTGTGTCCGGATCCAGAATCACATTTGCTGTTGGAGGAAGATGACAGAACAAGAAGTAAACTGGCATCAGCTGGGGGATTTCACCCACTGGCCTGTTTGGCTTCCTTCTCCTGCCAGTCGTGGTCTCCTCCCACCTCTGCCACCCTCTCCTTGGTCATCAGGCTCCCCTGCCTGCTCCTGCCCTTCTAAAAGCTTCAGAAGACAGACAATGTACACAACAAGCACCCACAGGGACACCATCTATTTCCTCCCGTATCCCATCCTGAAAAGAGAACTATGAAGGAGAGAGAAAAAATGGCAATTTCAGTCACAGGTTTCTTTGGTTAGAAATCACACACAAGGGGTTTGTACGCATGCGTTAACTAAGCCGGCTGTGTGCTCGTCCTCCCCTTCGAACTGGAATTTTAAATAGCTCAAAAGAATGTAAATAGCTCTTTGGCAAGTCTATTTGAAGAACGAGCTTACTTACGAAGGTCTGAAGATTATAAGAATTCCTTTCTGGGGTCCCAGAGGGTAAGACAACAACTTTTACTATCAAATTAATGAGGCAATGCCCTGGTTAATTACTCAACGGTCGCGGGTAACTCCAGAAAATAATTATCATGGCTAAGACAATTAAAGACCTTTCTGAGCAGATATCAGCTTTTCAGACTTTAATAATGTCGTCCCAGGACCAGATGAGATCTGAAATTAAATCACTCAGGGATGCTTTTACAGAGTTGAGGGCAGAGCTCAAGGACATACGGAACATTGCAATCTCTGCTAATGACCTGGCCTTATCTAATAAACAAAAAATACTCCAGCTGAATTCGCAACTTACAGAGCTCTCTGATCGTAACAGAAGAGCGAATCTGATCCTGGGTGGAATTTCAGAGGAAATAAATAATAAGCTCCTGGAAGGAACCCTTATAGACTGGATGGGTGAGCAAGGAGTCACTCTGCAATCTCAGGATATTGAGAGAGCTCATAGACTGCAAAGGAGACAAGATGGGGGTGCCCCAAGGGAAGTCATAATTAAATTTTCAAGGGAAAAGACTCAGCAGACAGTTTTCAAGACTTTGAAAAAAAGGAAAGACCTTTCTTTTAGAGGAAGGAAAGTTTGGGTGAGAGAAGACTTCTGCCAGGAAACCATCAGAAAGAGAAGGCTAATGAGACCCTTTGGGCAAAAATTATATGACAACAAGATTAAATTCTCTTGGGGGTACCCCTCCTCAATAATTATTTTTAAAGACGAAAAAAGGCTGGTGGCCCGCAACCCTAAAGAAGCAAGAGATCTCCTCACTCGCCTGGGCATCGCCACAGACGACCTGAGAGACCCGAGAGAGGAAGAAGAAGAAGAAGAAGAAGAAACAGTGGAGCTCGATGTGGACCCGGGAGAAGGAAGCTCAAGTAGACAAGAGAAAAGGCCAAGAACGGACTACTAAAGGGAAGTATAAAATATTTTGAGCTAAATTTAGCTATAAGCTTGAAGGGGAGGGCGGGATGCGTGCCCCCTGGAAGGTGGAAGACAGGATGATGGTTTCATCCAAGAAGTTGTCTGTGCCACAGGGGAAGGGAATAAGGGGGGGGGAGTTCAGTAAGAAGTATAGAAAAATACCCTCAGCCATTAGGGCCCAAGTCTGTTACATATAAAGAGAATGGATAGATCTTTAAGAGTCCTTTCACTGAATGCGAATGGTCTATCATCAAATCTTAAGAGATTCAGAGTAATTAAAATGGCTAAAGAACAAAGAATAGATTTGTTGTGCCTACAGGAAACTCACAAAAAAATAAATGATAGAAAACCATTGATAAAAGATTTGAGGTGGCAGGTTTTAGCAGAAGCAAGAGGGTCTTCCAAAGCTAGAGGCGTGGCTACATTGATTCGTAACGATATTAAGGTGGAGAACATGGAAAAATTAGTAGATAAGGAAGGTAGATACCTCTTAGTTAAGTTTAAGCTGGAAGCCATAAAAATCACTATAGTAAATGTTTATGCACCAAATAAAAGACAAAGGAAATTCTTAAACTTGGTTTTTAAGAAGATACAACAGTTTTCAGAGGGCGAACTAATCGTAGTGGGCGACCTAAATATGGACATAACCAAGAACAATAGTATTAACCTAAGAGATTGGGGCTTGAAGGACGCTCATGAGTTCATCAATACGAGACCCAGTTCGACACATATTTCTTGTAGACATAAAACAGCATCCCGCTTAGATTATATAATTTTGGAAAAAAATAATAATATGGTGGTTAAAGAGATCAAGACCCATCCAATTTTGATTTCTGACCATGCCCCTCTAACTATTGAATTAGAATTAAATCTTCCCTCGAAAAATAGACCTTGGAGGTATAACAACTTGGTAATGACAAAAGAAGAGGATAGGGAATACTTAATGACACAGTTAAAATTATATTTTAAGGAAAATAGAGGAACTGTGTCAACTAATATATTGTGGGACGCTGCTAAAGCGGTAATAAGGGGCCATTTGGTTAGGAAGGAAAAAGACATAAAAAGTGAATGGTATAAAAAAAGGCAAATAAAACTTAAGGAATTGGAGGAGTTACAAAAAGAAATAGTGGGAAAGTGTAATCCTAGTTTACAGATTAGAATTAAAGAGATTCAAAAACAGTTGGAGGCCCTAGATATGGCAACAATGTGGAAAAAGGAAATAATGGTTAAGAACGACTTCCAGAGGAATAGCATTAATACAGCAAAAAGATTAGCTAATTATTTGAAAGTTAAAAAGGCAAAACAATCAATTAGAACTATTAAAATTAATAATAGTACAACTCAAAACTCTAAGGAAATCACTAAGGCATTTGAAGACTTCTATAAAAATTTATATAAGAAAAAGAATATAACGGAGGTGTGGGATGCACCTAAGCTAATTATAGAGGAGGAAGCAAAAGCCTCACTGGGTGCTGAGATTACACTCCAAGAGATAAAGGAAGTAATAAAAGCGCTCAAAAAGGGTAAATCACCAGGGCTGGATGGCTTTACTTCTGACTTTTATAAAGAAATGGTAGAAATTATAGCACCTGAATTGCAGGTAGTTTTTAACGAAGTCTTGGAAGGAAAGAAAGCCCCGGACTCATGGAAGGAAACAGAAATAATTTTGATATTAAAGCCCCAGAAAGATCCGGAAGAAGTAGGTTCATATAGGCCCATTAGTTTACTAAATCAAGATTATAAGATTTTTGCTAAGGTTTTAGCAAATAGACTTAAGAGAGTTATCCCGTCAATCATAAAAGGGGACCAATACGGTTTTATTGAGGGTAGATCTATTGCCCATCCTATTAGAAATATCTTAAATGTATTGCACCATGGCCAAAAGAAAAAAATAGCTCTATTAAAATTGGATGTTTATAAAGCCTTTGATACTCTCTCACATGAATTTTTGTGGCAAATATTAAAGAAGATAGGTTTAGAGGAACGGTTCCTACACGCTATACAGGAAATATACAACGGAGGTAAGGCCAAAGTTAGAGTCAACACTGACCACTCACAAGCGTTCCCAATTCAAGGGGGGGTAAGACAAGGCTGTCCACTGTCCCCGCTTTTATTTATAATAGCTATAGAGCAACTAGCAGAGCGAATTAGGAATGCCGGGAGAATAGAGGGGTATAAGTCAGGTATTGAAGAAATGAAAATTAATTTATTTGCGGATGATATCATAGTAATTATGTCTAATCCAAAAGACGGAGTTAAAGAGATTAAGATAATTTTAGAGGATTTTGAAAAGTGTTCAGGGCTCGGAGTGAATATGGCAAAATCAGAAATTCTATACCTTAATGTTAATAGAGAGGAAAAACAGGAAATAAATAGGATTACGAATATAGGAATGGGAGCCAAGAGATTAAAATATTTAGGGATAGTCCTCCAAAAAAATATGGATAAAATGATAAAGGAGAACTATGGTAAAATATGGAAAAAAATAGAGAGGGATATGAATAATTGGAATCATAAAATACTAGGGATATCATCTAGAATAAGATCTCTTAAAATGTTCATGATACCAAAGTTAATGTATTTATTCCAAACGTTACCCTTAGGTTTGAGGAAAAATCAAATTGAACAATGGAATAAAGCAATCAAAGTGTGGATTTTTAATAATAAAAACAGTAGGTTTCATAAGAGAATTCTATACAACCTTAAATCAGAATTAGGTTGGGGAATCCCAAATTTAAGTAAATATTATGAGGCCTTCCAACTAAGAGCGTTATTAGATTTGAGTGAGGATAAGGTACAGAAGTGGATTAATTTTGAGAATGCGGTCAACAGTGGCATTGGAAAATTTGGAATTTTTTCCACAGTGTCAACAAAAGATCTAAAATTAGCTCTAGGGCCCAGAAGAGCAGCATTAGAAACCTGGATGAAATGGTACCCACAGTGGCTAGGGAAGGTTTCAAGGTGGAGCCCCCTGGAAGCTGTTGTTAAGGAGGTGCATGCTATAAAATGGTGGGAAAGGCTTAAAAATAAAGGCTATTTTAGAGTGGACGATATGTTTAGGGGTGGTAAGCTAAAACCCTTACAGGACATTATAGAAGATTTAGGTAATCAATACTGGTTAAACATAGCAGGCTTGCATAAGAGAATTAAGATGATCAGTGAAAAGGGAGAGCTTTGGTTAGACACTCCAATGGAAGAGATATATAAGGTGATGGCCAAACAAAGGAAGGGTCTAGTGGGGTTATTATACAGAAAAATGATTTCAAATAAAGATAAAATAATAGTACATTTACAAAAGATTTGGAGTCATGAAGGTCAGTTAACAGAGGGGTTGGCTGGGAAAATCTTGGATGGTTTAGAAAGGATTAAAGTAACCAAATTTAAAGAACTGGAATATAAATTTTTCACAAAATGGTACAAAACTCCCGCACAAATAGCCAATATATTCCCAGGAGTGAGCTCCAAGTGCTGGCATTGCAAACAATTTAAGGGTTGGTTTGCACATATGTGGTGGGAGTGTGAAGAGGTTAAACCCTTTTGGGGGGAAATTATTCAATTTATTAGAAAAGTCTGCAATGTACCATTAACCATTGGCTTTAATATGATGATGTTAAGCACAATAGGAAGTCCGGCACTAAGTAGACCCATGCAAAACCTTGTCAAGGCAATGATACTAGTAGGGAAGGCGGTCATCGCTTTGGGGTGGAAAGATAAAAGTAAATGGTCAATAGAAATCTGGCACAGCTATTTGTTTGATTACATACAGTCTGACATCGTGGCAACAATCAACAAGGATTCCACGTGGGAAGATAAAGCCAAGGAAATCGAGACCAGATGGAACCCTTATTTAGAGTGGATCTCAGGAGAAACAAGGAAGGACATTCAGTGGAAGATCAGGACTCTGTGCCCTTGGCTGAGGGGAAAAGACTAAGAGAAGATGGGGAGGGTTGGGGGGGGAGGGTTATTTGTAATTTCAACATCCATATCCTGTAATGGCCAATTGTACTAAAGACAATAAAACATAAAAATATTTATTAAAAAAAAAGAAATCACACACAAGAACAGAAGATTTGTCTTCCTTCTTGCTGGTCCTGGGTGTAGTGTATTGCAAGGATGTCTTACAACGTCCTAACGATATAATGCAATAACGCTAAACCTAGCCACGCGTGGCCATGCGCAGAAGCGACTGGGGCTGCCCCCAGGCGACTCCGCACAGAGCGCGAAGTACCCCGCCAATCACCAGCTGTGGCGGGAAGTTTAACTGGCCAGGATTGGGCTGGCCAGTCTGGGAGGTTGTTCCGGGAGATGTATATAAGCGGGACCCAGCCCGCGTGTTCCCTCTCTTGTAACGTGCCCGCATTAAAGCATGTTGCCCTACCAACGTCTCCTGTCTCAGTACGTTACAATGGCGACGAAGGTGGGATTCTAGCCACATCGGCTACACCGGAGACAAGGGCAACCCACAGGCCACGACCGCCACCGCAGCCACCATGGCTAACCAGAGCGGAACCACCGGTCACGTCGAGGCGTTCGATCCCACGAATCCAGAGGGCTGGGAGTCCTACTCGGAACGGGTTGAATGCTACCTGAGGGCCAACCGAATCACAGAGGACAGCATGAAGAGGGACGTTCTCCTGAGCGTCTGCGGGGCGGCCACGTTCGAGATCGCCAAGGGTCTCTGGGCCCCCGGCAGACTCACCGAGAAGTCCTATGAGGAGATCGTCAGGCTCCTCACTGGCCACTTCTTGCCTCAACCTTCACGGGTGGCCCGCTGGTTCCTCTTCCACAGGAGGGACCAGGCAGCAGGAGAGTCGGCCGCCGACTACCTGGCAGCCCTACGCCAGATCGCAGGCATCTGCAACTTTCCTCAGCTGGAGGAGACCCTGGCCGATCGGTTCACGTGGGGCCTTCGCGACGAGAGGCTCCAACAGAAGCTCTTCGCGAAGGACGAGCTCACCCTCCAGAGCGCCTTCAGCGAAGCCGTGGCGTTCGAGAGAACCACAAGGACCTTCCCTAAGGCGAGGACCGACGCAGTCCACCATGAGGAGCTGGACCCCGACCGTTAGGAAGAGGTAGAAGCGTTCCAGCTGCGCCGCCCAGCAGGGGCAACCAACCGAGTGCCACAGCGACCCTGAATGGCGGAGAGACCACCCGCAACGAAGTGCGCCAGCTGCGGCGACCCCCACAACCAAAGGGACTGCCAGTACAGGACCTGGGACTGCAGGAGCTGTGGGAAGACCGGCCACATTGCACGGGCTTGCCGAGCCAAGTCCAACCGCCGGAGACCGACCACGCACCATGAGTCCGCAGAGTCTCACTCCACCGCCTCCACCACCTTACAGGTACTGAACTTGCCCCTGGCCACCCCCGACAAGATCAAAATGGCGGTCCTCATTGAAGGAGCCCCATGCCAAATGGAGGTGGACTCAGGCTCCTCCATTTCCATAATTGTGGAGGAGACCCTGAGGAAACTGTGCCCCCGCCAGCGGATTCCACTGAGGCCGGCGGACTTCATACTGCGGGACTTTCAGAAGAACCCAGTTCAAATCGTGGGGTGGGCCCGGGTACAAGTAGAGAGGGGGTCCTTCAGAGGCCCGCTGGACATCCTGGTGGTAAAGTGCCAGCTTACCTATCTGCTGGGACTGGCATGGTTCAAACCCTTGGGGATCCGTTTGGTGGGAGTGGGGCAAATCCTAACACCCGAAGGGTTCGGGGAGGTATGCCGCGAGTTCCTCGACGTGTTTGACGGTTCCCTGGGGAGCTACAAAGGGCCGGCCATCTCCCTACCGCTCGACCCGACAGGCCGATCCGGCTCAAGGCCAGGAGGGTCCCGTTCGCCTTGAAGCCCAAAATCGAGGCCGAACTGGACCGCCTTATGGCCCAAGGGGTCCTGGAACCGGTGGATTACGCCGCGTGGGAGACCCCCATAGTAACCCCGGTCAAGCCCAACGGGGAGGTGCGGATTTTTGCTGACTATAAGTGCACAATAAATAAAGCACTTCAGGACAATCCCTACCCCGTACCGGTGGTGAGCCACGTATTGGCTGCCCTAGCCGGGTCAAAGATCTTCGGGAAGCTGGATCTGGCACAGGCCTACCAACAGCTCCCGGTGGACGCCAAAACGGCTGAGGCCCAGACCATAGTGACCCACAGGGGAGCCTTCCGGGTGAGGAGGCTACAGTTTGGGGTCAGCGTAGCTCCAGGGATTTTCCAAAGTATAATGGATCCCCGGAGTCCAACCGTTCTTTGATGACGTTTTAATCGCCGCCTCGGACTCCGAAGAATTCAGCAACCGCCTAAGAGAAGTGCTCCGCCGGTTCCAAGCAGCGGGGCTCAAGGTCAAGAGGGAGAAATGTTTGCTAGGGGTACCGCGGGTGGAGTTCCTGGGATTCGCCGTGGACGCAGCAGGAATCCACCCGATGGAGGAAAAGACCCGAGCCATCGTACAAGCCCCGGCCCCCACCTGCAAAGCGGAGCTACAAAGCTTCTTGGGGTTGCTCAATTTTTACCATTCGTTCCTCCCCCACAAGGCAGCCGTCGCAGAACCACTACACCGGCTGCTGGACAAACAAGCCCCTTGGGTATGGGGCAAGCAACAAGCCGCCGCGTTTCAGGTAGTTAAGGACATTCTGGTTTCCAATGCGGTGCTTCACCATTTTGATGAGCGCCTCCCGGTCATCCTGGCTTGCGATGCGTCACCTTATGGGGTGGGCGCAGTCCTGGGGCACCAACTGCCGGACGGGAGGGAGGTACCAGTGGCCTACTACTCCCGCACACTCACACCGGCAGAGCGCAATTACATGCAAATTGATAAGGAGGCTCTTGCCATCGTGGCGGGGGTCCACAAGTTCAATGACTACTTGTATGGGCGGAGGTTCACCATAGCCACCGACCACAAGCCACTACTGGGTCTGCTAGCCCCGGACCGCCAAACCCCCCAAATCCTGTCGCAGTGCGTGTTGAGGTGGAATCAATTCCTCAACTCTTACATGTACACACTGGTCCACCGGGCAGGCAAGGCTATGGGCCATGTGGACACGCTCAGCCGTTTGCTGCTACCTGACATGGACCCAGCCCCAGCCCCCGCACACCATGTCATGTTGGTCGAGACGCTCCCAGAGCAGCCCCTCCACGCCGCGGAGGTTGCGAAGGCCACCGGGAAAAACAAAACACTGGCAAGGGTTCTCGACTGAGTGGTGAGGGGTTGGCCGGAAGGGAACATGGGGGAAGAGTTCAGGCCATACAAAACAAGGAGGGAGGAACTAGTAACCCACAAAGGGTGCATCTTATGGGGAAGCAGAGTGGTGGTCCCCCCTCCCGCTACAGAAGCGAGTTCTGGAGTCGCTCCACGAGACCCATCCCGGCATAGTTAGAATGAAGGCCTTAGCAAGGAGCTACATCTGGTGGCCGGGGATGGATGAAGAGATCGAGAACTGGGTTCGAAGGTGCAGCGTGTGCCAGGAGTCGCGCCCCAAACTGCCCAGTGCCCTTGCCACATGATGGGAAACCACTAGGAAACCTTGGTCAAGGCTCCACCTAGACTTCGCAGGGCCATTCCAGGGACAGATCTTCTTGATCATAGTGGACGCCTACACTAAATGGCTGGAGGTCATCCCAGTAGCATCCACCTCGTCAGCAGCCGCAATCCGAGCGCTGCGCAGGGCCCTGTGCACCCACGGCATCCCAGACACTATAGTTTCGGATAACGGGGCAGCTTTTACCTCTGGGGAATTTCAGGCGTTCCTACAGAGGTACCTGATCAAGCACATATGGTCCGCCCCATTCCACCCGGCCACCAACGGCCAGGCTGAGCGTATGGTGCGCACTACTAAGGAAGCCCTGGGCCGGATCGTGCAGGGCGACTGGGACCACAGACTAGCCGCATTCCTGTTTGACAACAGGATAATCCCCAACCCAGTCACCGGGGTTAGCCCGGCGGAACTCCTCATGGTGCGCAAACTCACTACGAGATTAGACCGGTTGCATCCCGACCGAGCCTCAGACACCCGCGGGTCCCCCGAGATCAGGGACGCAGCCAGGGGTTTCTTTGCAGGGGATCCGGTGTTCGCCCGAAACTACGCTAGGGGACCGGAATGGCTAGCAGGTCGGGTGCTGCGGGTAATAGGGTCCCGCCACTATGAGGTATCCACTGAGGGGGGCCAGATCCTAAGGCGGCACATCAACCAAATGCGCCGCCGCACCCTACCGGAAGTGCCTACAGAAGCGGGGGAGGCAGGGCCCGGAGAAGAGCCAGCCAGGGGTCGGCCAAAGACAGCAGCAGCACCAGCACCGATCCTGCCCACACACGAACCCCCAAGACCGGCGGATCCCGAGCGACCAGCAGAGCCAGACCTACAGCCCGCAGCCGCATCACTCCCCGGAGAGACTCCAGCAGCCGAAACAACCCCTACACCACAAGCAGTCCCTAGACGATCAACCTGGGAGCGCCGGGCTCCCGCCTACCTGCAGGACTATGTACAACAACTAGGGGGGAAGGAGTGTAGTGTATTGCAAGGACGTCTTACAACGTCCTAACGATATAACGCAATAACGCTAAACCTAGCCACGCGCGGCCATGCGCAGAGGAGACTGGGGCTGCCCCCAGGCGACTCCGCGCAGAGCGCGAAGTAACCCGCCAATCACCAGCTGTGGCGGGAAATTTAACTGGCCAGGATTGGGCTGGCCAGTCTGGGAGGTTGTTCCGGGAGATGTATATAAGCGGGACCCAGCCCGCGTGTTCCCTCTCTTGTAACGTGCCCGCATTAAAGCATGTTGCCCTACCAACGTCTCCTGTCTCAGTATGTTACACTGGGGTGGGGCAGTCTCTACTTCTGGGAGAAGCTCATTCCTGGAGACCGGGAGAGTCCAGAAGCTTGCAATTCCGGGAGGGGAGGGGCTTCTCTCCCAGGCTCCAGTCTGGCCCCGAAGCAGCACAACTCCCTCTCCAAATGATCAAACATGAAATCAGACCTCCAATAAAATGGTCCAAAAAAACCTCCAACCAACCACACAGAGAACAGGGTGAAGAACTCACAAGAGACGCCCACCAGTTCAGGAAACTGAAATTGAGGCAAAGAAGCCCCATAGAGTCAATACAGCACACCCACTCTGGCTCAAGTGCCTTCTGAGAAAGGGAATTCACCCCCTTGGATGGGAAGAGACTGCCCTACTCTAGGACCACCGACAAGGAAGATGCACAGTGAGACAAATCTTCCATTCTCCAGTGGTCCGGGGTGGGGAAATCTCCACATCTGGCACATATGAAGCAGCATGCCTCAGAGAGGGGAAGAATCTCAGACTCTAGCCTGAAAAGGTATGCTCCAGGACCATTTTCTTCCAAAAGTAGTCTCAGCTGAGTCCATTTTGTCAATTCTGTAATGATGAGTGGAGCAATTTCCAGGCTGCAGCCCTACAGACCACCTCAAAGAAGGGAAGGACCGGATAAAGCTGAGGTTTCTGCCCCTCTGAGGGAGTGGGCTGTAACACCCAAAGGGGGATCCAGTCTCCTGGATTTATATGCCAGGAAAATGCAGCCTCTGACCCATCTGCTAGTGGTGGATGCGGAGACCTTATGGCCTAAGGAACATTCCCTAAAAGGAATCAAATCTATTCGAAACAAACAATTAAATGCCTCCAAAAGTGAGGGAAAGAAATGCTCGCCATAGGACAGGGTCAGGGAAATAGTGGCCACAGAGGTTGGGAAAATCTGGATTCTCCCACCCACATAGCAGCTGCCCGAACTTCACTGCAATCCTTTCCAAAACTCCACTGGAAACTTGGTTTAAGTAAGCTGGGAAAACCCAGAAGGTGCCTGAATGCAATGGAGAAGCAGGGAGAAAACCTGCTACACATTGAACAAGGGGCAGAGCTAGAACTGACAGAAATATCCTTGGTACTTAATTCAAATTGCTCCCACCCCCAACTGCTACAAAAATTAATGCCTGTTCTGGTATCCGCAGTGGAAATTTTAAAAGAATTGCAATATTACCAGTTGGAACTTTTTCTGGACTGGAGTTACCAACATGGAGCTATTGAACATCAGGCATGATCTACTCTGGGCTGGCAAACCTGATGCCCCACCTTTGGCAGGAGAATAGCGAGACTTTTCTTATGGAACTCAGTCAACCTGTTGCCCAGCAACCATTCTCCCATCACTTAAATATGGCGGCAGGTTTCATCCCCTCAACCTTTTCTTTCACCCTTACCAACATCCTCGGAACAAGAAGGAACTGGCTGTGGCAGGGAGCATAAGATTTTGAGGAACAAAACAAGAGCATTCAGTTGTGTTATCTCTGAGAACACCAAGTGGGAGAACACAAATTGTAAGGTGAAGCTTTTTAGTTTAGAAATAATTGATCAGTTTATGAAGAAAAATGTACCTTTCTGCGGATGAAGTCCAGAATCCAGAGTGTCTGAGGAAGCAAAGGAATGGAAAGTGAGCAGCAGGCCCTTCTTGTGACAAAAATACCAGCTAATAATACTATTTTCTTTTGGGGAGGGGAGGGGCATGATACAGCCCAATGTTGTCAAACTGCTGAAGCTAAGCTGAGTACTTGGATCGACCAAAGAAGACTCTGCAGAGGAAGAAAATAGCAAACACTTGTCTTGATCACCTCCTGGTGGGGGTTGCCAGAAGTCATTTGTGACTTGATGGCACATAGGTACATATCTCTTCTGAGTTACAACTTAAGGCTCAAGTAGAAACTATCTTGGGGGTGGGGGATTGCGTACAAATATTCAGATTTGTGTTCACAAGTCACTGGAGTTGAGATTCATGTAATAGAAAGTACGCTAAGGACTGCAGCCCAAGGGTCCAATCTGGCTAAATTTAGGATGCTTCTAGACAGAGGCTCCCAGCACATGAACATATGAACATATGAAGCTGCCTTCTACTGAATCAGACCTTTGGTCCATCAAAGTCAGTATTGTCTTCTCAGACTGGCAGCGGCTCTCCAGGGTCTCAAGCTGAGGCTTTTCACACCTATTTGCCTGGACCTTTTTGCCATACTGAGCTGAGTTACACTCTTCAGACTCACTGATTTCAATGGGCTTCGAAGGGTATGACTCTACTTTAAAACCAGTCTGTCCCCTTGAGACCATTGTGTGGGCTCTGCTACGACATATTCAACCAAACACAAACATCCAATCAAAGGGATCAGTTCTGATAAGTCTGATTTGGTCACAGACACATTGCAAATAGAAGGGGGGGGGAGTGTCCCTGAAATGGATCCAGCGGCTGTTTCATTAAAAATAGGTGCCTAAAAGAGCAGTTTCCCTCACTGTCATTTTAGGTGCTTGTTTGACCATCTACCTCACCATGTGCCCTTGCATGGTTGCAGTTAATGATTAGAGAACAACAACATAATATGATCTCGAGAAGTCCATGTAATGCAATTCTGAGCTGAAGTTATGGCAGAATTTTGATCAGAAAACTTTCCATGGTGAACTAAAATGGCCTTCTGAACTGACACATAAACTCCCCACGTTCCTGGGTCTGTCAATGATATAGCCAGCCTGGGACATACTAAAACACATCTGGCCCACTCTAATGTCCAGTCTGAAACTCCAGCAGTGTTTCTTCATTACCTTTGAGTTGCTTCTTGATGCCCTCCAAAAGGAGATTGAAATCTGAGAAGTCCCAGATGTGCCACTTCAGGGCAAGTGGAATAGCCACTGGATTCTCAAACGACTCCTTGTCTTCATACCTGGAGAAAATCCCATTAGGGTACCATCCATGCCATTCAGAATCTCCCTCCCTCCCCTCCGCCCCAAGTGGGTCAGAGAAGCAGAGGAAGGAACTGGCAGAAAGCCAAGGGAAACAGGCTGATGCTGAAAGCACTGGAAGGTGGGCGGGGTCTTGAAGAGGAGTGCACAGCTCCTGCTTTGTTAAGAACTGGCTACACTAAGCCTATTGGTTACTGTGACAGGAATTACTAAGTACTCATTACATTTATTATAATAAAGACAGGTAAATCAAAGATTACAAGTCATAAACAGACACACAAAAGGGTAAAGTCCTTTCTCTGAAAAAATTCCTCAATGATGGTCCAGATTCCAGTGTGGACTTCAATACCATGAAGTAAGTTGCAATTTCTTGAATCTCATGAAAGGTATCATTAGGATGCTCTGTATTCTCAGTGCTGGGGGGGGGGGCAACAGTGGGAGGGTTTCTGGTGTCCTGGCCCCACTGGTGGACCTCCTGATGGTACTTGGGTTTTTTGGCCACTGAGTGACACAGAGGCCGTTTTCCCACTTAGCGTTTGCTCCCCTTATTCCCCGGCGCAATTATCTCCGGATCACTTTTTTCGGTTTCCCACTAGTGACTCTTTGCGGAGTCGCCCTCCCTGAAGCGCCGGCTCAAATCGTTTTCCCACCGGCGTTTTCCCAGTGGCATCGACTGGAGTCGATGCCCTGTCAATCATTTTTTTTTTAAACGTCATTCTAGTTGCGTAATTACGTAACAACGTAACAACGCGACAACGTGATAGAGAATCCCCTTTTTCGCGGGCAAACCATCACGTGACGGCTCTGTTTTAATACTGGCCGCAGCGGCGTCCTCCACACTGCCTCGTATCGTCAGAAGCATTCACAATGGAGAATCCTGATGACGAGACTATGGCGCTGCTTTATTCAGCAGTGGATATTCTGATTTTGTGTATCTACGCCGCGCGCCAAGTGCTCCGCACCGGAGAAAAACTCCTCGCTCATGGACTTGGATCACCGAAATCTCTGGCCGCCTCTAGGAAGTCTGACGCCCGGCTTCGGCTGATTAGAGGTGGCAGTCGCCGCCAGCAACGTAGATGGCACTACCTTGCCGGTATCCGGTTCGCGCCCAGGTATTGGGTGTTCCCCCGTGAACTCGGCTGGTGGGAGAACTTTGTGCTTGTGTACTGGGGCGACGAGCAATGGCTGGATAACTTCCGGATGACCAGAGGGACCTTTATGGAGATTTATGCCGCTTTGAAGGACAAGCTGGAAAGGCAAACCACAAGGATGAGGTCTCCGGTCCACCCTGAGAAGCGGCTCGCGGTAGCGCTGTGGTACCTCGCTACCGGAAGCGCCTATCGGGAAGTCGGCACGCAGTTCGGGATCGGCGTTACCACCGTCCATGGGATTGTGATGGAGATCTGCGAAGCCATCGAGAAACGTTTGTTCTCAAAGGTCGTGTGCCTCGGTGACGACATCGGAACGGTGTGTATTTTTTTTTCTTTTCCCTAGTTTTGCGTTATAACGTAACATCGATATATCTGACCCTGATGTGATTCTCTATTGCTAATACAGTGGAAGTTGAAATATCCCTGATCCATTGTACTCCATTTCTCTACAGATTATGGATGGCTTCGGTAAGCTCGGTATGCCGCATACGGTGGCTGCTGTGGATGGATCGCACATCCCGATACGGGCGCCTGGGGGCAAATCGGAGGAGTTCTGCAACCGGAAGATGTTCTGCTCCATGATCCTCCAAGGCACGGTTGATCACACAGGACGCTTCGTGGATGCAGAGTTCGGCCACAGCGGAAAGACCAACGATGCCTTTGTTCTCGCGAACAGCCATCTCTGCTCTGGCAATGATGCAGGGCTCTGGGTTCCGGGGAACCCCACGGTGACTTTGGGAAATGTAACCATACCTGCGCTTGTATTGGGCGACGGAGCGTACCCCCTTAGACCGTGGCTGATGACCCCGTACAGGACACCCGTCGGGCCCGTGCAGAAGCACTTTAACAAGCAACACGCCAGGGCCAGGAACGTGGTGGAGCGTGCTTTCGGGAGGCTTAAGGCTCGCTGGCGTGTCCTGCTAACGCGAATGAACGCGCAGTACCGGAGTATTTTCTCCATCGTGACCGCATCTGTGACTCTGCACAATATTTGTGAGGGAAAGGGACATGCGGTCAACCTGGACATTCCAGATAAGGAGATAACGCTCCTCCCAGACCAAGAAGAACCAGACTTCAGGGTTATAAACAGGAGGCAGTTAGAGAGTGGGAGGACTGTGCGGGATGCTGTCGCAGAATATATTTATCAAAGGAGATGATTCTTCGGCTTTCCGTCCCCCATGCCTCTCGCTGCCGCTGCCCTTGAATGAAAGACTGCTTTTCCGGTGCTGCGAAGTTACGCTGTTTCAATCGTTCTATGTATAATCGCCTTAACGTTATACCTGCGTTTGTTTGTACTGCTTCCCGTTTCAGCGAATAAAGCTTTGGGCATTATAAACTGCATAGTGTTCATTTACTTTGGTTGCGGTTGGGGGGGGGGGCAATATTTCGGTGCACCGGTGGTCCTACACGTGCTCCTGGGCTGGCTCTGTTTTTGCCTTGCCGATCATAAAATGCCTTCCCCATGATTGGATGGATGAATTTTGATTTTGCACTTTCTGGCAGCGACCCCTTCCTTCTTTATTACTGCTTTATGGCAGTACAGTACAATTTCCCCACCCACCCTCACCCTTCTAGTTTCTGATATGCCTTACTGGTGGAATGTGTGCCATGGGGAGGCACCAGGTCTGTGCACAGACTACCACCCACACCCACCCATCCCAGTTCTGATAAGCCTTGCTGGTGTAAAACCATTCTTATCAGGAACTATTTGGATACTAAATAAATAAATCACTTAAAATGTTCTATGGCTTCTTTGTGCTTTGTTTATATTTTCATTATTATTGTTTGTATTTTAATTTGCTATTGAACAATATAGCTACTGGGAAAGTTTTTTATAAATATTTTAAATCAAATAAAATTTGAAGTTGTATGTATTTATTTACATTATACTTATATCCTGCCCATTCCATACAGACTCGAGGCAGCTAACAGCATAACATAGACAGTAAACAGACAATATTAAAAGAGTTGAACAATCAGATACACAACAATGGTGCTACTTCAGGCAGATCATATAATATCTTCTTTCTCACACGCACAGATCATGGGCAGTTTGTAATAAAAGCGCTATTGATCCAGGTGTGGTTGCAGCCCTCCCCTATTAGATGTAATATGCAATCCTACAACCATAAAGGAGAAGGCTCAAGAAATTTACATTTTCTTATGCTATTGCTAAAGCTAAGAAAAAAGCTGTAATGCATGGTGTTTCTGCGGATCCCCCCACCATCCACCCTCCCCTGTTATGATATTACTGGTCCAATAAGTGGCACTGCAGATTCCAGTGCATTTCTCACAGCTGCTGTGTGCTTTCATTCACATGAGTCTAATTACTTTTTTCTTTTCTATATCCAACCGCAGTCGACAACCGTCCACGAGGCGCGGTAGAGCAGCCAGGCCCACCCCTGGTGGAAGAGGATGATGAGGGTCCTCAGCTGGTTGGCCTGAGGGAACAAGGTGCATTGCCTGACAAAGCAGGGGTGGGGGTGCTGGGAGGGGTGGGGGTGTTGGGGAATAGAGTTTCATTCTCTTAAATGTGTTGTTTGTTCAAATAAATTATTGTTACTGTTGAAACCTTAAGGTGTCGTTTTCCTTTACCTAGACACTGAACAGGGAGAAGTGCAAACATAACTTTAATAAAAGTGCGTAAACATCAGAGGAACAAAGCAATAGCTAGGAGCACACTGCCTGTGCAGGCATAAACAATGAAATAACATCATAAATGACAACATGCACAGCATGTGAACAATGAAATAACATCATATAAACAGGTATAACCAATGAAAAAACATCATGAATAACAACATGCACAACATGTAAACAATGCCTGCAACTCACACCTTCCCTTGATGGGCATTGGTTCTGGTACCCATGAAGGGGACATTGCTGGAAAACAGCAACATAAGAAGCATCTGTCATAGACAGCAGTGCACGTTAGGGGCAGCCTAACAATAATCCAATGGAGTTATCATCAGATGTTCCAAAGGGAGTGCTTTTAGGGCTCAAAATACACCCTCTGCTTCCCTGTGCAGGATCGTTTCTTGCCCCTACGTGAGGCCGCAACACTGCCACTGGAGCAGGGTGCAGGAGCCAGGACGCTCTGACTTTCAGGCACAGACGGTAGGGTCTGAGTATCAGGCACAGACGTGGGGTTGTGACTCTCAGGCACAGAGAGGAGTGGCTGACTCTCAGGCATAGATTCCTCTGCCAAAACTGGGTACTCCATATCTGACGGCAGAGTGCCCCGATTATAGCTGCAGTCACAATCCAGGTGCAGCTGCCTACGTGTGACGGATGGTGTAGATGCTGCATATGGTGGGGATGTTGCAGTGGCTGGTATCTCGCCCACCCTTCCGTGTGCCCGACCTTCCCTAAAAATTTGGGCAATGCTGCCTAGCATATCAACAGCTGCCTTCATAACATCCACAGTCTCCCTTGTGGCCTTTTCAAAAGCCTTTACCAAAGCCTCCCTGTTTTGTGTATCACGCTCCCCCTGCACTGAGAACCTGCGTTCTTCAGCTTCAAGCATACGGTCAAACCGCTCCATTGTGTCTTCATGATCCTGACGGCTTTGAATCATCATCTCCTTAGCCACATTATTAAGCAAGGCAACCCTTCGCTGACGTTGAGCTTCGTTCTGCGCACTCTCTTCCTTTCTTTGCTGTGCTGATGACACCGGCAGATGATCTCCTGAAGCATCTGAAAGAAGAAGGATGGAAGGAGTACATTACCTGGAGAACTCTGGCAGTGCACCCATTGTTTCAGCTATGTTACAAGCTGCACTACTGTGCTGCAGGCATTGGCACCGCTGCTGCAGTTTACGCAGAAATCCCCGAAACATACCTCCTTCCTCTGTTTCCTGCTCCGAGAGGACAGCATCCCCAGATTCTCCAGTTTGAATACTGCACCCTTCTCCCTCATCAAAGCAACCTGAAATTGATACAACACTCATTCCTTAACGTGCAAGGTGCTGAAAAGCCCTGCCTACCGTAAAGTTCTTCACTATAACATGTGTTCAGGAGCAGCATCGGTGTCAGCAATTGTAAGCTGGGCAGTAATTCCGAGTCCCACTGAAAGCTTTCACATTCAACATAAGACTAATCAGAGGCACTTACCCCCCCGCAAGGACTCCTCTGCTGGTTGTTGAGCACTAAATTCCTGGCTCTGTTCCTGCTCCTGCGACGCATCGCTTGTGGTCACGATGCTTGAGCCTATAGGAATGCAGGAAAATCAGCAGTGTTAACGCAGAAGGCAGAGAAGTTTTGCGAGTCTAATAAGTGCACAGTACAGTGAGGCAAGCATCCACGTCTCCCTTCATCTAGGGGAATTTCCATTAAGGTTTCCCCCATGCCTCCCAATCACCGGCGAACCCACAGCGACCCACATATATACTGAGGAATCCTCTGCGTGGGTTTCCTTAGGGGCGAGAACGGAACCCCATACACATAAAAGTACAGGGCTCAGGGGCACTGCATCGCCTTGATACTCACCTGGAGGTGACACAGTGGTGTGCGTGCGGAGATCATCGGCGTTGATTGTTTGCAGGTCAGCGGAAACGATGTTATCTGATCCCAGAAGCGGCAAGTTTTCCTTGTTTGCCTTGTAATACTTCGCCGTCCAGCTTCTCCTCATGTCGGGGGGACGCGCGGACTTATCATCCTTAAGGATGCGGTGCAGCACATCAAAGTGAGCGCAGTAAAATGGGGATACTCCAGTCTTTGCATTGTGGCTAACGCATCTCCTGTAGTCCGCACGCAAGCCCTTGGTCTTTGTTCGGCACTCAAGCGCCGACCTCTTGTGTCCCATGGCATGCATGGCCTTAGATATAGCCTCGTAGACATAGGTGTTTTTGCGGTTAGAGGCCAGCGCATTCTGGATCTTATCCTCAACCCAAATGGACAACAAGGCTTCTGTTTCTGCCTCCCGCCACGAAACTCCACGAGCCCCCATTGCCCTGCCGCTGGAAGCCATTGCACGTAGCTGCTGTGCGGTGGAGGCAGTAAGCTGATCAATGCCGGCCAGCCAAATCTGTCCCTTCTTCCTCCCAGTGTCCTGTTCGGCTCATACAAGCTGTGACGATAGCTGCTACTCGCCTCATAATTGGCCACTAGCATTTGCAGCCTCCAAGCATTGGCTAATTAACAGTGATGTGGGCGATTCCCTGATCCTCATTCAGCGGTCGCAATTCTCGCGAGACCCTCGCCACAACACCCATGAATTTCTCGCGAGACCAAACATCCTATCAACCATAATGTATCAACCATAATGTATAATGTATACTGGAGAAGGGGGGGGGGGACTATTCCAGGAGGGGTTTTTTTTTCCCCTTGTTAATTTCGAAATATCGCTATTACGCAAAACTGTGAAGTTTAAAAAAAAAAAATGGTCGCGCCGGCACTCCGGGGAAGCGCCGCGGAAGGCTGATGATTGGCCAAGCGGGTGGATGGGGTGGAAGGACGGAAAGGGAGAGGGTGCCGCCCACAAAGCAGTCGATCCGGCGTTGATGTATTTCCCACAGCAAACTCCGCTTAGTGGTTCCGGAGTGGATACTTCCACCCAGTAATACTACATATTTCTTATCATTATGCCTGCGTTTATTTAGGCTGCTTCCCGTTACAGCGAATAAAGTTTTGAGCATTATAAACTGCACTGCGTTCATTTACTTTGGTGGTGGTTGTGGGGGGGGGGTAATTTTTTGGTGCACCAGGGGTTCTGACACGTGTTTCTGGCCTGGGTCTGTTTTTGCCTTGTCAATCAGGATATGCCTTCCACATGATGGGATAAATCAAATCAGAAAGGGGAGGCTGCTATTTCGCAACATCGAAAGAGCGTTAGTTCGAAATGGCTGCCAGGGGAAGGAGAGGGACGTTCTGGCAGCGGGAGGAGGTGCTGGCTATGCTAGATATTGTCGAGAGGAGCGGGCACGCTCGAGAAGTAATGTCGAGCACCCACCTCAGGAGCAGCCACATTTACGAGGCGATAGCCAGGAGGCTGCAGCGGAGGGGGTTTGACCGGACTGCCGCGCAGTGCCGGTCAAAAATCAAACGCCTCCGCTGCAGCTTCATGGCTAGCCTGCAAGCGTGGGGCGGTATCCCCAGGGCGTCAGGCAGGACGCCGTACCATGATGCCATGGTGCGTCTTTGGGAGTTGGCGGGGCGGCCCCGTTGGGAGGACCGTCATCATGATTGTGAGTAACACCACACACACACACAACACACAAACGCCACACACACCCCTCCCTTCTTTATTACTGCCTTATTACTGTAATGGGGGGGGCATGGATGATCACAGGAACCTCATTAATTGGATCCAACCCCCAAACCTTCCTATGCTCTGCTGAGCCTTCCTGGTGGAATGGGGGGGGGCATGGATGATCACAGGAACCTCATTAATTGGATCCAACCCCCAAACCTTCCTATGCTCTGCTGAGCCTTCCTGGTGGAATGGGGGGGGCATGGATGATCACAGAAACCTCATTAATTGGATCCAACCCCCAGCCCCCACCCCATTCTATTTCCTGATGTGCCTTCCTGGTCCAGTACATATTACCTGCAGGTTACAGTGCATTTTTCACATATGCTGTGTGCTTTCATTCACACCACTTGCATGTATGAGTTTCATTGTTTGGTTTTTTTCTAGTTGACACCTGTCCACGAGGCACGGCGGAGCGGCCAGGCCCACCCTCGGAGGGAGAGGAGGAGCAGGGTGCGGAGGAGCAAGAAGGTACATTACCTGACAAAGCGGCCGCCTCTTGGTTACTGCGCAGTAAACGCATTAATAAGCCATGTGCGCAGGGGGTTCAAGATAATAATATAATGATTACTTTTGCAAATCTTAGGCGGTGTGAGCCCAGCAGCCCAGCAGGCAGGAGGCGCTGAGGAGGCGGGAGGCGCTGAGGAGGCGGGAGGCGCTGAGGAGGCAGGAGGCGCTGAGGAGGCAGGTGAGTTCGCTGAGCTGAGCCGCAGATAGAAATCAATAGGCATGGCATGCAAGTTTCTAATAAATATGATGTTGCAGCCCTTGTCAGCCGCCCTGTCAGATGATGACAGGAGTGCACTAACTACCTGCCTCTAGGGCCACGAGGCGAGGCAGAGCGGCCAGGCTCACCCTTGGGGGGAGAGGAGGATGAGCAGCAGGGTACTGAGGAGCAAGAAGGTACATTACCTGACAAAGCAGCCACCTCTGGGTTACTGCACATTAGAGGCATTAAAAAGCCATGTGCGCAGGGCGTTCAGAAAAAAAACTTAATGATTACTTTTGCAAATCTTAGGCGGTGGGAGCCCAGAAGTCCCGCGGGAGGAGGGCGGTGATCCGGCCAGAGAGGCAGGTGGGTTTGCTGAGCTGCCTCTCAGGGCACTGCGAACTAATGTTGCTATACAATGGACACATGCCTATACAATGCACACATGCTATGTGTGCATTGTATGTGCTATACAATGCACACATGCCTATAATTTTCTAATGTGCATGCATGGTGTGCTTGCATTTCAGTGGTGGAGGAGCCGGTGCAGCAAGTACAGGACACCATTGCCCGTCTCGAGGCCCTGATGCACCGGATCGAGGCCCTCGAGCGGCGCCCAGCAGCGGCGGAAATGGAGGCCCTCAGCCAACGGATCGAGGCCCTCGAGCGGCGCCCAGCACCGGAGGCACCAATGGAGGCCAATGCCGGGCTGGAGGCCCTCAGCCAAAGAATCGAGGCCCTCGAGCGGCGCCCAGCACCGGAGGCACCGCTGGAGGCCATTGCCCGGCTGGAGGCCCTCTGCCGCTCAGCGTGTGAGTGCTCACTATTTTGCAGGATGGGTGGTTCTTGTGAGTGATTGACTGCTCTGCGTACATTACTGAGGGCGTTGCACTTACTTGCTTCTTTTCTAAATTGCAGTGAGCGCCTTCACACGCCGGATTGACGCCCTGGAGCGGCAGTTCCGGAGGCTGGAGCGGGCCAGGGGTGGGGGGTTGGGAGAATAAAGGTGTAAATATGTTTAAAGGTGTATATATGTTTGTCAGTTGTAATAAATTATTGTTAATGTTGAAACCTGAAGATATCTTTTTTCTTTACCTAAACACCGAACTGGGACCTTTGCAAAACATAACTTTATTAAAAGTGCGTTGACCTGACAAGAGCACAACATCAGCTGTACACAGCTGCTGCGTAATAATCTCTAAGGTAGGAACAGCCTGCCCGTGCAGGTATAAGCACTGAAATAACATCATCAATAACAACATGCACAACATGTAATCAATGAAATAATATCATCTTGCCCCTACGGGAAGCCGCCACACTGCCACTTGAGCAGGGTGCAGGAGACAGCAGGCTCTGCCAAAACCGGGCAAGCTATATCTGAAGGCAGTGGCCCATGAGTTTCGCTGCAGTCACAGTTTAGGTGAAGCTGCCTATGTGTGACAGATGGTGGAGATGCTGCATATGGTGGAGAGGTTGCAGTGGCTGGTACCTCACCCACCCTTCCCTGTGCCCTAGCTTCCCTAAAAATTTGGGCAATGCTGCCTAGCATATCAACAGCTGCCCTCATAACATCCACAGTCTCCCTTGTGGCCTGTTCGAAATTCTTTACCAAGCCTGTGTCACGCTCTCCCTGCAAAGTGAACCTGCGTTCTTCAGAAGCTAGCATTCGATCAAAGCGCTCCATCGCGTCTTCATGATCCAGACGGCTTTCCAGGTCCTCCCCTCTGGATAAAGCACCCTTCTTCCTCCTCAAAGTCACCTGGAATTGAAATTGACACCACACTCATTCCTCTCCATGGTTAGTGCTGCAAAGCCCATGCTTACCTTAAAAATCTGTACTATAACATGTCTTCAGGAGCAGTTCTGCTCATACATGAAGCAGGAAACGCAGGGTCAATGGCTCAGCAATTGTAAGCTGGGCAATGCATCTAAGTTCCACTGAAAGCTTTCACATTCCACATAAGACTTATCAGAAGCACTGCAGGCCGCACTTACCCCGAAATGACTCCTCGCCTGGATGTCCATCAGTAAAAACCTGGCTGTGTTCCTGTTCCTGCAACGCATTGCTTGGGTTCACGCCGCTTGAACCTATAGCAATGCAGAGAAATCAACAGTACCACGCTAGCGGGGGGGGGGAGGGAGGCAGAAGGCGGAGGAGTGTCGCGGGTATAATAAGTGCCAAACATCCACGTCTCCCTTCATCTAGGGGCGGTTTCATTAAGGTTTTCCCCATGGCTCCCTATCACCGGCCAACCCACAGCAACCACTTACGTTTTGTAGTTTCGTTAGTACGAAGTATCGCTATTGCGATAAAAGTTTGAAAAAACTAAGGAACCCTTTACCTGGAACCATAAAAATTACACAGCTTAGGGGCACTGCATCGCCGGGATACTCACCAGGAGGTGATTCAGTGGTGTGCGTCAGGAAATCAGCAGCGTTGATTGTTTGTAGGTCAGCTGAAGAGATGCTATCTGATCCTTGAATCGGGATGCTTTCCTTATTTGCCTTGTAATACCGCGCCGTCAAGCTTCTCTTGAACGTACCTGCTGTGCGGTGGCGGGAGTAAGATGCTCAATGGCGGCCAGCAATATCTGTCCCTTCTTCCTCCCAGTGTTCTGTTCGGCTCCTGCAAATTGTGACGACAGCTGCTTCTCGCCTCATGATTGGCCACTAGCATCGGCAGCATGATGTGGGCGATTCCCTGATTCTAGCTCGGCAGTTGCAATTCTCGCGAGACCCAACACCCTCAACTATAATGTATCGGCCGCAATTCTCGCGAGACCCTCGCCATAGCACCCATCAGAGTATCGCAAACCTAACACCCTACCAATAATAATGCATATTATCAATAATCATGTATCCGCCGAAATGTGTTATGTGTAACGCAACTACGAAGTAACGAAACATCACACGGAATGACCCTTCGGTTTAGTGAAGTAAAAAAGAAATAAAAAAACATTAATGCATCCACCTTTGAAATGGTGTAACAGCGGAGAGACAGCGTAACATTGCAAAAAAAAACTGCAATTGAGGCTATTCCGGGAGGGGATGTTATTTCGAAATATCGCTATTACGCAAAACTGAGATGCTTTAAAAAAAAAAAATGGCCGCGGCGGCACTTCGGGGAAGCGCCGCGAAAGGCTGATGATTGGCCAAGAGGGTGGATGGGGTGGGAGGACGGAAAAGGGGGAGGGTGACGCCCACAAAGCAGTCGATCCGGCGTGGATGGATTTCCCACAGCAAACTCCGCTGAGTGGATCCGGAGTGGATCCGGAGGTTTTCGGAAACTCCGGCAACATGCTGGAAAACATACTCCGGCGTAAAATCCCTGTAGCGCCGGAGCAAACCGCAGCGCCGGAGCAACATGTGCGAAATCCAAGAGAAGATCCGGAGGTAAATGGGGCGCTACGACGGAGCAAACGCTAGTGCGAAAACGGCCACAGTGTTTGAACAGAAATGCCACTGGGGACAAAAGAAGCCCCTTCCCCTCACTTGGTTTCCCTATTTAAGCTGCAGCTTCCCTAGCTACACTTTGGGCAAGGAAATAAAACTCCGGGGGGGGGGGGGAGATAAATCTACATGCGGCCAGGGCTTTTTTTGTAGCAGGAACTCCTTTGCGTATTAGACCACACACCCCTGATGTAGCCAATCCTCCATGAGCTTACAGTAGGCCCTGTAAGAAAACCCCTGTAAGCTCTTGGATGATTGGCTACATCAGGGGTGTGTGGCCTAATATGCAAAGGAGTTCCTGCTACAAAAAAAGCCCTGCAAGCATCCCAAATACTCCCACCCCTTAGAATCAGCACCGTCTGAATCCCACAAGGCTAAATTCAGTCTCAGTAGGGTAGCTATCAGTGTTTCTAGCAAGTATTGGGGGAGGAGTGTTCAGGGAATGAGCTGGCTCTGAGTAAAATCCCAGCTGCAAGATTCCCACCCCCACCCCCCTTCTCAGGTCAGTACATACCAGGTGTTAGCTACTAGGGAGAGCAGCCCGCCTCAGCACTGACCGCCCAAGGCCCCTGTGCAGGCATCCAGCAGCCCTGCCAATTCATTTTACTGGTTTCAGCTGGAACAGTTGGAAGGGGGGGGGGGTAGATCCAGGTGGGCACCTGTTTGGGTCTGAAGCAGCAGCACAAAGTCTGAGTCCAGGGGAGCCTTTGAGACCAACAAAGTTTTATTCAAGGGATCAGCTTTTGTGTGCAAGCACACTTCCTCGGATACACTGAAATGGAAGGTGACAGTTCACTGATATGCAGACAGTGGAAATTAGCATACAGTGTAATGACAATGTTTTAATAGATGCAAAAACTAAACAGGAATAACAAGTTAAGTAAAGCAAGTAAACATGTCAAAATAGGAGATTGGTTGTGTTAAAGTATCCTTCTCAATTGTGGAATTCTAAGAACAGTCAACGTTGTTTTTGTGGGGGAGTTTCTCTCATCTCTTGGGAGTGGGGGGGAGTCCTGATTGGTTGAAGGAGATCAAAAGATCATTGGCCTAAATTTGAGTTAGGCAAATCAGCTGCCTGCTGTTGATTTTTCCCGCTCCCCAGAATACTACAACTCCAGGGCATTCAATGAAGCTGACAGGAAGTAGGTTCAGGACATATAAAAGGAAATACTGTTTTACACAGAGAGTGATTAAAATGTAGAATCCACTGCCAGAGGATGCAGCGATGGCCACAGGAATCAAGAGCTTTCAAAGGGGATTAGACAGGTTCATGGAGGATAAGTCTATCAGTGGCTACTAGCCATGGTGGCTGAGGGGAACCTCCACATTCAAAGGCGTTAATCCTCTGAATCCCAGAGCCAGGAGGCAGTGGGGTGGAGAGAGCTGACAAAGAGAATTTTTCTCCTCCTCCAAAAATATTAGAACATGGGGACATTCAATGAAACTGATGGGCAGTAGGTTCAGGATGGACCAAAGGAAATACTTCTTTCCACAGAGAGTGGTTAAAATGTGGAATTTGCTGACAGAGGATGCAGTGATGGGCACAGGAATGGACAGCTTTAAAAGGGTATTAGAAAGATTCATGGCAATAGGGCTATAGGTGGCTACTAGCCATGGTGCCTGAGGGGAACCTCCACTTGCAGAGGTTGTCAATCTCTGAATCCTAGCACCATCAAGCAAAGGCATCTATGCCCTGTTGTGGAACCTAGGTGATTGTCTAGGGCGCCAGAAGGCACGAAGCACCAGAGTATGCAGGTCTGCAACACCCCAGCCCACTCTTCAAGCATAACTCTGTTCAGAATTCTAGTGTAAAGTCTACACTTTGTGGGCCTCGTCTGCTGAATACTGAACCACTGGCGCATGGAACATCCATATTGAAAGTGGCGGGGGCTTGCCTTGTCTGTCAGCTTTTTTGCTTCAATAATAGTTCTAGAATCTGTTCACTTCCTAGCAACAGTAACATTTACAAGTAGATCTTGGCTTTCCTTCATTATACGTCCTTTATAGGCCACAATTCTCTCTCTCTTCAGAATCTTCAGGCAGTTTGAGAACTGATCCTGGGTGTGGGTGAGGAAAAGACCCCAAACTGAGATTTGTTTACTATAAAACAAGGAATACCAGGAATGCAGAGGAGGGCAATAGCAACAATAGGCAAAAGCCACCTCTCTGAACATCTAAGCCTCACTAGGGGTCACTAGAAGTCAGCCATGACTTCAAGGTACAGACACGCACATGCATGCACACAAAACATACAAGAAGCAAAACTGTCATTTAAGGGCCAAACTAGATATAACTGCCTCATATCTGTAACAGGATCTTCGACATTTCTGAAATATTGCACGAAGGTAGCTTCCTCACAAGAATGGTGTCCTGTTCTCTGTTTGCCACTTCAGTACAAAAATATTCACAGGGGCAACTCTCCTTCCTCATGGAGATTTACTCCATCCTTTATACTCCCCGCCCACCATTCCACACACAGGAGAGTTTTTTGTACTAAAAAATTCAGTCACTATATCACTCAACAGGGCTTTTTTTGAGCAGGAACACACAGGAACGCAGTTCTGACTGGCTTGGTGTCAAGAGTCGTGGCCTAACATGCACATTAGTTCCTGCTGGGCTTTTTCTACAAAAACTCAAGCAATATACCCAAGCACTGAACATTTTAAAAAGGCAAAAAGCTCACTGGTTTGGGTGGAGGGGGCGCAGTTTGAGGAGAATGCCAGGCAAGAGGCTAAATGGCACTCGATTGGGGTGGTGGTGGTGGTGGAGAAAAGGCATAGCTTCCAGTCCACATTTCCCCATGCTCTTGGTGTGGTGGGATTTTAGTGAGACGACTTAAAGTTCATGCCTTACGGTATGGTAGGGGTTGGGTTTTATCAGATATGTCAGATGTTCATCACAGGCTGATAATGACATTAGCTCCTATGGATGGAAAAAGGTGTTTAATGTGTGATTTTATTCTTGCCACTTTTGTTGTTCTGGACAAACACCTGATAGCCTTTGGGCAGAGCAATCAGCATACATTCTTTAAGAAATAGTAGTGCACTTTAATTGGGTATTTGTTTAATGTAATAAATTCTGTATGCTGCATATTCTGTTACATGATTAACAATAATTGCAACATGGTTTTAATTTTAATAAATGGTTTTAATTTTGGAACAGGTTTCTCTCTCTCTCTCAGATCATGGGATTCTTGCCAGTCATTCTCCACACTTACTTAAGCTGGTGGGAAGGGGAGTGCTAGAAAAGTCTCTATACTTCAAAAATTCCCTAACATTTTGGTTATAATCTCCCAAGAAAGAGAACACCAAAGCAGAAATAATTCTTAGGGTTTGTAGAATCTTTCGGGCTCAAGTGCCGTGTTCTACTGGAGAAAGTTTTGCTAACAGACGTTTCGTTCTATGCACAGCAATGTGCAATGCACAGCAGCCAAGAAGGTCAGAGCGCCTGCTCCGGCTGCAACGCCACTGAGGATGTTCTCCGCAGCTGAGAACGAAATGTCTGGAAGGAAAACTTTCTCCAGTAGAACACGGCACTTGAGCCCGAAAGATTCTACAAACCCTAATGATGTTACCAGCCGTGAAAACCTGAAATCTTTGAGAAATAATTCTACATGAAAGCAGCCACGGCTATGGGAAGTGGGACAGTAAAGGATTTCTTGTAGTGCCACAGTGCAGCCAAGGGGCCACGGCTTAATGGCAGAGCATCTACTTAGCAAGCAGAAGATCCCAGACTGACTCCCTGGCATTTCTAGTTGAAATGAAGAGGTAGCAGCTGATGCGAAATAACTCCACCTGACTCCCTGGAGAGCCGCTGCCAGTCAGAGTGGACCTGGGCAGACCGAGAGTCTGCCCAGAATAAGGCAGTTTCATGTGTAGGTCTCCCACCCCCCAGTGCTGTTCTTCCAATCTGAACTGCAACCACACAGCTATGGTGTGCAAGCGGGGACACACACAGGTACCAAATCTCCACACTATTCTCCTCCAGCACTGCCACCACACCCTCGGCGAACAGCAGCTCTTTACACCAAGAATGATTCAAATGTGGACTTTGCTGCCAGAGGATGAAGAGATGGCCAAAGGAAGACACAACTTTGAAAGGGGATTAGATAGAGATCCTTTTCAAACTGTCTTTGCATTCCATTTTAGTAACTGGTTGCTAATAAGATTTTGTTCCTGTCATTTCAGACAGACCAGTTTTATAACTGGCTCCTAGTGGAATTTACTTACCTGCTCATGCAAGCCCACCTTTTTTGGGTCAGCAAAGTGTGTTTAATCCACTTTTGAGAGAACCTGCTTTCTTCCATTTTCAGCCCCTTCACAGCATGTCTGAATCACGGTGGTATGCTGTTTAAAATCTTCATAATTCTTCCAACAGTGCTTTTTTCCTGCCCTTTTTTGCTACACAATCTCCCTCAGACTTAAAAAAAACCCATGTTCTAAGGTAAGCATTATAGTGCTTAAACTGCTATAGCACCACTGAGGTGCACTGACTTCATTAACTATAGCACTCCATAGCACTCCTCTGGTTAAGAGTGTCTTAGAGTCTATAACACTCAGGTGTCAATCCCAGCTGAACCATGGAAACTTGCTCGGTTACCTTGGGCTTGTCACACACTGTTACCTGTGAGGGTCATTGTTGTTGTGCGGATAAAACGGAAGACAGGAGAGGATGGAAGCCACATAGGGTCCACCTTCAGGAGGAAGGCAGCAGAGACAGAATAGAACATATTGCCTCCTTTACGAAGGAGAGGTGGGAAGAACTTCCCTGAGCTGTCAGTCCATGTGGTGTAGTGGTTAGAGCATCTGCCTAGGATCTATTTGACCAAGGTTTGAATCCTCAATCTGCCATGGAAGCCTGGAGTGACCTTTGGCCAGTCACACAATCTCAGCCAGATCTAATTCACAGGATTATGACTGTGAGGATAAAATGGAGGACTGGAGACTGACGCCAGCCCCTTAGGTTCACACTGAGGACAAATGAAGGCAGCCTAGAATGAGCCAAAGTTGATACTGGACCAAAAGGAATACTTTCAGAGAAATGACTGATGCTTTCAGGAAGAAGAGAGATCCATTTTTCACAGGTCCTTCTGTAGGAAATTGTTATATGATCCTGGCTACACAAAAAAGGACAACAGCTTTTTCTGTTGCTACATCAGATATTCATGCAGGTTTTTTGGAAAGTGGCAGAACCGCTCATTCCATATTCCAAATGGCCATTGAAGAAGATGAAATTGCATCTATATGCCACCCTCCACTCAGAGTGGCTCACAATCTCCTTTAACTTCCTCCCCCACAACAGACACCCTGTGAGGTGGGTGGGGCTGAGAGGGCTCTCTCAGAAGCTGCCCTTTCAAGGACAACTCCTGAGATAGCTATGGCTGATCGAAGGCCATTCCAGTAACTGCAATTGGAGGAGTGGGAAATCAAATGCGGTGTAGTGGTTAGAGCATCTGCCTAGGATCTATGAGACCAAGGTTCAAATCCTTGATCTGCCAAGTGAAAGCCAGTTTGGTGTAGTGGTTAAGTGCGTGGACTCTTATCTGGGAGAACCGGGTTTGATTCCCCACTCCTCCACTTGCAGCTGCTGGAATGGCCTTGGGTCAGCCATAGCTCTCGCAAGAGTTGTCCTTGAAAGGGCAACTGTTATGAGAGTCCTCTCAGCCCCACCCACCTCACAGGGTGTCTGTTGTGGGGGGAGAAGATATAGGAGATTGTAAGCCGCTCTGAGTCTCTGATTCAGAGAGAAGGGCGGGGTATAAATCTGCAGTCTTCTTCTTTTCCCGGATAAAAGTTCGCACACTTAACCACTACACCAGACTGGCTCTCACACCAAACTGGCTCTAAACATTGTGAATGCAGCAATCTATGGGGTAGGTGAGTGGGACAGACCTCTGGACAATAAAAGGGATGGGCATCTTTGGGTGTCTCTCCAGCTTCTTCTCTTCCTTCCAGCTGTTGGGAAAAGGAGGGGCCCTGCATTTCCCTTTCCCTCTCTTCTTGTGGAGGAGGGACATTAGCATCTAATTTTGAACCTGGCAGCCCTGCATATCAGGAAATCCAAAGAATGAAGCCAGATACATGCAGGAGGTATTTTTCTACCAGGCCAAGGACACACTGCCCACCCACCCCACCACCCCTTTACAGAAAAATCCAAGCAGCAAAATTGCCCATGTAGACTTTTCGGAAAAGACTGAGATCTTGCAAACTTGTTGTGTTGACTTTCAGTTTGAGAATGGAGGAGAAGCCGCCAGGAGACCTCTGCAGGCAGAGCAGGGGATGCAAGGCCTGTTTCCATCACCCGCCCAGGCCACCACCAAGAGAGCAGGGTGGGTGGCAGAGGAGGTGAAGTTGCCACCCCCCCCAGCCCTGCAGGATGTCAGAGAGGAGGAATGGGAGCTGCTGCTGCCTGGCACCATTGGCCAGTAAGCCCGACAGTGGAGGTGGTGGCCCCATGAGTGGAAGGGGGAGGGAGGGAAAGGAGACCCCCTGTTTCTGCCCACCAATGAAGCAGGAGATGGCAGCACCTTAGAGTGGCTCTTCAGGGGCGAGCACAGCAAACAAAGTGGGCAGGATGGGATATTCCCCCCCACAAGTCTCAAGAGGCCCCTCCCTGCTTGTTATCACCAGATTTTCCAGGAATGTAGATTATATCAGGGGTGGCCAAACTTGCTTTATGTAAGAGCCACACAGAATGAACATCAGATGTTTGAGAGCCACAAGACAAGAAGTAAGGCAGACAGGCAGGCAGGCAAATAGATGGGGGGAGTTTAGAAAGAAAGCAACTTTAAATGCATTCCCCAAGTTGCTGGCTGGCTTGGCTTGGGTAAGTGATTTAATCACAGAAATGCCTTCTCCTAGCCAGCTAATGGAGTGGTGGGGGCTTTGAGAGCCACACAATGTGTGTGACAGAGCCATATGTGGCTCCTGAACCACAGTTTGGCCACCCCTAGATTATATATTAGTATGGCCATCTGTACTGAGAGCCAGTGCATTGCACAAGGTGGTAGGACTTGAACTGACAGGGCCTGGGTTCAAATTCCTGCTCAGATATATGATTGCCCCCCTCTGGGGGGGGGCTGAATATCTGTGGACTGGATGGCATTATGCCCTCCCCCCACCCACACACTTGGTCCCTCCCCTCCCCTCCCCTCCCCTCCCCAGACCTCCCCCTCCCCAGCTCTGCCCCCAAACTCTCTGGGGTGAAGCTCACTCGCTCTGGGCCTGACTTCCCTCTCAGGGTCACAGTGAGGATAAAGCAGGAGCTCCCAGTTCCTTGGAGAAACAAAGGAGAGCAAGATGGCTGTGTGGATGTTGAAGGGCCTATAACAGTTTGAAAAGAGGCACAAAAGCAACCGGAAGAGAAACCTTAAAGCAAACAGAGGCCAGCAGGAGCCTGGCTACGCAAATCCACCCCTGGATTCTTCTGTCCAACTGCAGAGTTGTGGATGGATCAAGTCTGTAAATGACGGCACTGTTTGGGACTTCTCTGGCAGTTATGACATGGCTTCCCACCCCCAAAAACAAACAATTAAAGCAGCAGCGTTTTCAACACAACATAACTTTATCATAAGCATAACATCTCCTCAGTCTCTGTATAATCGAAAAACAAGTGCTATCAGCGCAGCAACCTGGATAGGAACAGGACCCTCAGAAAAGGCAGGCTGAACACAGGCAAGATCTAACAGTTGGTGCCCATTAACGAAAAGAGGAAGTCCCAAACAGTAACTGAAACACGCAGGGCCTCTTCTTCCTCTGTAGCAATTCCTCTCTTGTGGTTGAGGAGAATGAAGGCTGGAGAGATGGGGGGAGGGGGGGGTCTGTTCAGAGCTCTCTTGCATCTTGTACAATGGGGAAGGCATTACAGTCAGTTTAAGAAGATACGAAGGGGGGGGGGAAGGAATGCTGGGAAATGGAGGGGGAAATGTCTCCATTTTACCCATCAGTTTTGGTGGCTGGAGACAGGAGTGGGGTTGCCAGCTTCCAGGTGGGGCCTGGAGATCTCCCACTTTTACAACTGATCTCCAGCTGGCAGAGATCAGTCCCCCTGGAGAAAATGGCTGCTTTGGAGCATGGACTTTATGGGACTGTACCATGCTGAGTCCCCTCCCCTCCCCTTCCTCCCCAAACCCTGCCCTCTCCCAGATCTACCTCCCAAAGTTTCCAGGTGCTTTCCAACACAGACCCGGCAACCCTAGACAGGAGAGGTCTTTACAGGTATGGAGAAATAATATTCCCGATGGTCCTGGTGTCAAGAAAAAGTCCTATGAAGAGATTTTGAGGTGGCCTTTTTCATACACTAGAAAGAAGGGCAGGAGGGTCTCTCCATTGAAGGAGGCTCCAGAGAACTCGTAGAGAAGGGCTGCTCGGTCAGCATCAAAAAAGGCCACTCGCCCCCCAGCATAGTTCAGGCACACTTGGATCCCCTTCAGCTCCCCACTCACAGTCAGGGGAAGGTGAGCTTTTATACAAACCCTATGCATCCCTCCCCACTTTCCCATAGCCCAGATCCCTTCCTCAGGAGTAAAAGTGAGGTATCCCTTCCTCCTCACAGACTTTCTGGCCACCCCCACAGCCCAGTTTTCCTCACTTCCCACAAGGACTTCCCAGAAATGGCAGCCTCCTGTGAATCCCTCACAGCCCAGCACAATATCATAACAGTCAAATCGCTCAGGATTGTTGGGCAGAACTTGAGCTGCTTCTCCTCGTCTCACACGTTTCTGACCCTTAGACAAAATGAGGGATGGATGGGCTGTGTCTGGATCCAGAATCACATTTGCTGTTGAAGAAAGATGAGGGAACAAGAAGTGAAACGGCATCAGCTGGGGGATTCCACCCTCTGGCCTGTTTGGTTTCCTTCTCCTGCCAGTCGTGGCCTCCTCCCACCTCTACCACCCTCCCCTTGGTTAACAGGTTCTCTTGCCTCCTCCTGCCCTTTTAAAAGGCAGAGCAGTCTTCCTGTCCACTTTAAGAGAAGGCAGACAAAGTACACAATAAGCACCCACAGGAACACAATCTATTTCCTCCTGTATCCCATCCTGAAAAGAGAACTGTGAAGGAGAGAAAAAAAAATGTCCCAGAATGTTGCAATTCCGGGAGGGGAGGGGCTTCTCTCCCAGGCCCCAGTCTGGCCCTGAAGCAGCACAACACCTGCTCCAAAAGGATCAAAAATGAAAATGGACCTCCAAGAAAATAGTCCAAAAAACTCCAGCCAAGCACACAGAGAACAGGGTGAAGAACTCAAAAGAGAGGCCCACCAGTTCAGGACAAAGCCGACACTGAAGCAAAGAAGCCCCATAGGGTCAATACAGCACACCTACTCTGGCTCAAGTGCCTTCTGAGAAAAATTCTCCCCTTGAGTAAGAAGAGATTGCCCACCCCAGGACCACCAAGAAGGAAGATGCACAGTGAGACAAATCTTTCATTCTCCAGTGGCCCAGGGTGGGGAAGTCTCCACATCTCCACATAAAAAAGCAGCATGCCCAGGGAGGGAAAGAATCTCAGATGTATGCTACAGGACCATTTTCTTCCAAAAGCAGTCTCAGCTGAGGCTGTTTTGTCAATCCTGCAATGCCTGGTGAATGAGTGGAACAATTTCCAAGTTGCAGCCCTACAGACCACCTCAAAGAAGGGAAGGACCAGATAATGCTGAGGCTGCTACCCCTCTGAGGGAGTGGGCTGTAACACCCGAAGGGAGATGCAGTCCTCTCGATTTATATGCCAGGAAAATGCAGCCTCTGACCCATCTGCTAATGCTGGATGTGGAGACCGTACGGCAGGAGTGTCAAACGTCCTGTCCATGAGCCAAATTGGCCCACTCAGGGCTTCAGTCAGACCTGCAGGGCTCTTTTTCTCCCCCTCCCCTCCTACCCTCACCCTTTTCCCAGCTCCTGCTGCTTTGTCTTTGCATCAAATTGCTTAGAGCAGGGGTGGCCAATGGTAGCTCTCCAGTTGTTTTTTGCCTACAACTCCCATCAGCCCTAGCTACCATTGGCCACCCCTGGCCTAGAGTATCACAGTGTAGAACAGAAACAAAACAAAAAACTGTGAAATAAATGAAAGAAGCTCTATACAAAAACTTAGTGACTATATTCCAAATACTTAAAGCAATATAATACGAACATTTCAAATATCAAAAATTCATCACAACTATACTTCAGTCACAAATATTTACCAACTACAATGTTCATTAATTCAAGTCCATTTCACAGCATCAATTTCCGACTTTTAAAAGTCAAGACGATTCACCCGTTCCGATGGGCTGAATGAAAGTGCTGGTGCTCCAAATGCAGATTCATGAGAAAAGTTCCTATATTTTCCACATTCTTCTTGGTTGTCCAAACTTATGGCTTCCAATATTCATAAAAGAACTCTTCAGACATAAAGACGAAGTGGGTATGTTATAAGCCTCTAACAGGAACGCGCCTTTACTTCTGTTTCCGGGAGAACCCTTCTTCAGTGAGGCATATCCCACTGTACTAAAACAGCACATATTATTAAAATAGTATATTACAATCCTGAGTACTCTTATTTCCAATCCTTTATAGTACATACAATTTCTAATGCTCACAACGTTCTTCCGACAATCACTTGCGCACAGCACCTAAGCACAGAAAAAACCTCAACCTTACCGCTATCACATTCTCCTCTATATCTCGTCAACTACATGCAGCTGCACTATTTCCTAAAGTGACCAAAACATATTAATAGAAAGAAACGAAAAAAGATGACAGACACACCTGGGCACATCTTATTCACACCATAAGTTACTTCAAGACTAAGTACACTAATTCCAGTCTACATAATTAATTATAAAATTATAAATAACCAGACAGATCCATCACGGAATTGAGACCCTCCGGCTCCAATGATTTCATTTTAAAAATCCAAATCTTAGTCTTGCTCATTCTGTCCTTGATAATGGTTTCTACCAACTTCCCCAGTATTGAAGTCAGATTGACTGGCCTGTAATTTCCTTTCCCTTTTTAAAGATGAGGGTGACATTTGCTGCCTTGCGGTCCTCAGGAATAGAGGCAGATTTCAATGAAAGATTACATATTTTTGCCAGGAGATCCAGAAGTTCACCTTTGAGTTCTTTTAGAACTCTTGGATGCATGCCATCCAGACCTGGTGACTTATTAGTTTTTAATTCGTCTATCAGTTGTAGGACCTCCTCTCTTGTCACATCAATCTGACTCAGGTCTTTCAACACCCCTTCCACAATTAGCGGTTCTGGAGCAGGTAAACATTTCTTATCTTCCACAGTGAAGATGGAGGCAAAATGCATTCAGCTTCAGGTTGAGGTTTTCTCCGTGCTTAGGTGCTGTGCGCAAGTGATTGTCGGAAGAACTTTGTATTAGAAATTGTGTGTACTATAAAGGATTGGAAATAAGAGTACTCAGGATTGTAATATAATATTTTAATAATATGTGCTGTTTTAGTACAGTGGGATATGCCTCTCTGAAGAAGGGTTCTCCTGGAAACAGAAGTAAAGGCGCGTTCCTGTTAGAGGCTTATAACATACCCATTTCGTCTTTATATCTGAAGAGTTCTTTTATGAATATTGGAAGCCATACATTTGGATGACCAAGAAGAATGTGGAATATATAGGAACTTTTCTCATGAATCTGCGTTTGGAGCACTAGCACTTTAATTCAGCCCGTTGGAACGGGTGAATCGTCTTGAGTTTTAAAAGTCGGAAGTTGATGCTGTGAAATGGACTTGAATTAATGAACATTGTAGTTGGTAGATATTTGTGACTGAAGTATAGTTGTGATGAATTTTTGATATTTGAAATGTTTGTATTATATTGCTTTAAGTATTTGGAATATAGTTACTAAGTTTTTGCATAGAGCTTCTTTCATTATTTATTTCACAGCTTTTTCTTTTGTTTCTGCCTTGTCTTTGCAGGCCAAAGAAGAAATCAAAGCTGCAAAGAAAATGCAGAGTGGATTTTCCATTCCAGTCTCTGGGCACAGGGACCTGAATGGAAAATCCACTCCACGTTTTCCTTGCAGCTTTGCACTGAAATATGTTTCAATGGAGTGGAGTTCAGTTTAACTTCCCAGAATTCCTATGGCCAGCTGAAGCTTCCTGGAGTTGTGTCCTTGCAAATAAAGGGTTGATGCTTTGAGCCAGCTTTGTCTCTGCTCAATGGATGTGAGAACTGGTGCCTAGTGAGTACTCTAACTTGGGAACCTACAGCCAAAGGGAGATGTTACATTGGAGGGCCACTGCCAATCTGAGTAGGCTCAGGGGAGGGGGAGACTCTTGCAATGCCGTGCCATTTCATGTTTCCCCAAGCTGAGAGTATTTTATATTTTTTGTTTCTGCTGTGATCCTTGTGCTTTTTCTTGATGATTTATTTTTAAAATTGCATTGCAAGATCCCACTATTCCCCCACCTTTCCATTTTAAACAAAATATTGCAGGAGTTTTAAGCATGCTTGTATTTTAAGTTAAAAATAGTGTCTTTAATTGTGTTTATCTGTGTCCTTTATAAAGTTTATATCTCTGCTATCTGCCGTTACGTTTTATGACACGCATGGCTCAGCCCCACAAAGTCCCATTTATGTCAGATCTGGCCCTCTTAACAAATGAGTTCGACACCCCTGCCTTATGGCCTAGGGAACATTCCCTAAAAGGAATAAAATATTTTGGAAACAAATAAATGCCCTCCAGAGGGGAGGGGAGGGAATGTTCACCATAGGACAGGGTCAGGGAAATAGCAGCGACAGAGGTTTGGAAAATCTGGATTCTCCCACCCACACAGCAGCCACCCACACTTCACTGCAATCCTTTCCAAAGCCCTGGTGGAAACTCGGTTTGAGTAAGCTGGGAAAACCCAGAAGGTGCCTGAATGCAGTGGAGAAGCAGGGGAAAAATCTGCTACACTTTGAACAAGGGGCAGAGCTAGAACTGAGAGAAATAGATTTGGTACTTAATTCATATTGCTTCCCACCAAATGCTGCAAAATTTAATGCCTGTTCTGGCACTGGGGTTTTTGCTGCCCCATGCTGCCACCCCACCCCCGTGCCCCATCCCCCATCCCATGGGGGTGGGTCTTTAAAAGGGGGGAGGGGGCTGCTTCTGCATGCTCCCCCCCTTCCATTTAAAGAAGACCCACCTATTGGGTATTTAAATGGTGGGGAGGAGGTTGTGGCAGCACCGGCTCTTTCCTCCACCTGAGTCCCAGGCAGGTGAAAGAGGTGGCACTGGGCTCCTACCTGGGTCTCGGGCTGCCTTCCCTTGCAGGCCACCTTTGTCCTCTGCCTGGGTCTCAGCCCTGCGAAAAGGCGGCACTGCGCTAGCTAGCGAGTGAGGAGGGGATGCCTAACAGCGACCCTGTAGGCCATGTGGCGCCCTAGGCAGCTACCTATGCGGCCTACTCCCACAAGCCGGCCATTATTATGTTCTCCCTTTCTAGCTTAACATAGCCTCCCTTTGTCCAGCAGAAAATGAATCACTTGAAAGTCTCTGTGAACCAACAGTGCCTGTGACCTTGGAGGGCTAGGCACTGGGCTCTCAGGATGGAAAGAGGCATAACAAATTGCAGACATAACAGATCAGTGTGAGAACAGGAAGATATTCACAAATCAGGACCCAAAGGTTACTGCAGGTTACATAGAAGTACTCCCCCCCCCCCCCCGCCTTTCCAGGAACATGGCAAGAGGCACTCTTGACACTCTTCTGGACTGGAGTTACCAACACTGAGATATTGGACATCTGGCATGATCTACCCTGGGCAGGGAAACCTGATGCCCCAATAGCCACCTTTGGTGGGAGAACAGCAAGACTTTTCTTATGGAGCTCAGTCACGCTCTTGCCCAGCAGCCATTCTCCCATCGTTTCAATATGGCAGCAGGTAGGTTGTAGTGTATCAGCAGCCATACACGTCCCCGCGCAGAGGCGACTGGGCGGTCCCAGGTGCCTCCAACGCGGGGCGCGGAGTCCCCCGCCAATCACCAGCTGTGGCGGGAAGTTTAACAGGTCAGGATTGGCCTGACCTGTCCAGTAGGCTGTACCGGGAACTGTACATAAGCGGGACCCGCCCCGCGTGTTCTCTCTCTTGCAACGTGCTCCTAATAAAGAATGTTGCCCTACTCGTGTCTCCTGACCGAGTACGTTACACTGGTGACGAAGGTGGGATTCTAGCCTCATCGGCTACGTAGGAGACCAAGGGCACCACCAGGCCACGACCGCCGCCGCAGCCACCATGGCCAACCAGGGCGGAACCACCGGTCTTGCAACGTGCTCCTAATAAAGAATGTTGCCCTACTCGTGTCTCCTGATCGAGTACGTTACATAGGTGAAAAGAGGCAGTTCATCTCCTCAGAGTTCACCTTTTCTTTCACCCTTACCGACATCCTCGGAGCAAGAAGGAACTGGCTGTGGCAGGAAGGGTAAGATTTTGACGAAGAGTGTTCTGTAGTGCTATCTCTGAGAACACCAAGTTGAAGAACACAAATTGTAAGGTGAAGCTTTTTAGTTTAGAAATAATTGGTTGGTGTATGAAGAAAAATGTACCTTTCTGCATGTGAAGCCCAAAATCCAGAGCGTCTGAGGAAGCAAAGGAACAGAAAGTGAGCAGCAAGCCCTTCTGCTTCTTACAAATCTGGCGACAAAAATATCAGCTAATAATACTATTTTCTTTTTGGGAGAGTAGGCGGCATAATATAGCTCAATGCTGTCGAATTGTGGAAGCTAAACTGGGTCAGTACTTGGATTGACCAAAGAAGACTCTGCAGAGGAAGGAAACAGCAAACAGCCTGTTTCTCACTTGCCTTGAACACCTCTTGGTGGGGTTGCCAGAAGTCGTTTGTGACTTGATGGCACATAGGTACATATCTTTTCTGAATTACAGCTAGAGGGTCAAGTAGAAGCTATTTCAGGGGGAGGGGCGGGGATTGTGTACAAACTTTCAACATTCTTTTCACTAGTCACTGGAGTTACTTGGGATTCATGTAATAGAAAGTATGCTAAGGACTGCAGCCCAAGGGTCCAAGCTGGCTAAATTGAGGACACTTCTAGACAGAGGTTCTGCAGTGCCATCCTCAGCAGAGTTACACCCTTCAAACTCACTGATTTCAATGGGCTTTGAAGGGTATTTCTCTAAAGACAGCACTGTCGGTCCCCTTGAGACCATTCTGTGGGCTCTACTAGGATATAGTCACACAAACACAAACACACAATCAAAGGGACCAGTTTTGATATGTCTGATTTGGTCACAGACACATTACAAAGAGAAGGGGGGGGGTGTGTCCCTGAAATTGATCCAGTGACTGTTTCATTAAAAATACATGCCGTAAAGAGCAGTTTCCCTCCCTGTCATTCTAGGTGCTTGTTTGACCATCTTCCTCACCATGTGCCCTTGCATGGTCGCAGTAATGATTAGAGATCAACAACATAATATAATTTTGAGAAGTCCATGTAATGCAATTCTGAGCTGAAGTTATGGCAGAATTCTCATCAGAAAACTTTACATGGCGAACTAAAATGGCCTTCTGAACTGATACATAAACTCGCCACGTTCCTGGGTCTGTTAATGATATAGTCAGCCTGGAACATACTAAAACACATCTGGCCCACTCTAATGTCCAGTCTGAAACTCCGGCAGTGTTTCTTCATTACCTTTGAGTTGCTTCTTGATGCTCTTCAAAAGGAGATTTAAATCTGAGAAGTCCCAGATGTGCCACTTCAGTGCAAGTGGAATAGCCACTGGACTCTCAAACGACTCCTTGTCTTCATACCTGGAGAAAATCCCATTAGGGTACCATCCATCCCATTCAGAATCTCCCTCCCTCTCCTCCGCCCCAAGTGGGTCAGAGAAGCAGAGGAAGGAACTGGCAGAAAGCCAAGGGAAACAGGCTGATGCTGAAAGCACTGGAAGGTGGGCGGGCTCTTGAAGAGGAATGCACAGCTCCTGCTTTCTTAAGAACTAGCTACACTAAACCTATTGGTCACTGTGACCAGAACTACTAAGTACTCATTACATTTATTATAATAAAGACAGGTAAATCAAAGATTACATATTACAAACAGACACACAAAAGGGAAAAGTCCTTTCTCTGAAAAAATTCCTAAATGATGGTCCAGATTCCAGTGTGGACTTCAATACCATGAAGTAAGTTGCAATTTCTTGAATCTCATGAAAGGTATCATTAGGATGCTCTGTATTCTCAGTGCTGGGGGGGGGGGCAACAGTGGGAGGGCTTCTAGTGTCCTGGCCCCACTGGTGGACCTCCTGATGGTACTTGGGTTTTTTGGCCACTGAGTGACACAGAGTGTTGGACTGGATGGGCCATTGGTCTGATCCAACATGGCTTCTCTTATGTTTTTATATTCTTCACAAGCTGCCCAGTTCAGTCCCAGGATTACGAAGGTTAATGTAAAAGATCCACTTACCTTTGCAATGTGCTTCTGACATCCTAAAGAAAGAAGGCAGAGGGTGAGAAGAAGAGAGAGAGACCTTCAGAGTAGGGTGTGTTGTGTTCCCCTTGTGGACTTTCCCCCTTTTCCCTGCAGCCTTACAACATGGTTCAGCAATGAAAGGAAAGAGAGGAGACAGGGTCTGTCTGGGCATAAGTGCCATCACATCTGCACAGACATGCTAGACAGACAGCAGTGCCCAGAACAGCTGTGTGGATGCTGTTCCTGTAACCATATGCCGTTGCCATTGTGTGTCGGTGTGCATTTTATATATAAGTGACATTTCCCACACCATACCGACCCTAGACATACTCCTTTAAAAATGGGTTGTGAAAAGTCTTGCATGTGATCCAGCTTCCTGGTTGGTGGTGTTGTGAAAGAGTTTTCCAGGAACCATGGGGTTCCTCAGACTGTTGGTTGAAACACAAACACACTTTGGCTTCCAGTGGCTGCAGTCTAACAGGGAGGGGCAGGGGCTGTGGGGGAATGTATTTCCAGGGAGTGTTGTTTTGCAGGGCCCTGGGATTGTCCAGTCTGCCCCTGTCTGGAGGTGGAAAGGGGCAGAGGGGAAAGTGGGCCTGGTGCAGAGGTGAAAACTTGCTAGCGACATAAACTGGGCTGGTTTGCTTTTGCTTTTCTGCTGAGCAGAGGGGATTTGGAGCCATCCTTCTCCCCAAGGGGACTCTGCCTGTTTCTGCCACACTCACCTGCAGGAGATCACTGGCCGGCTGCTGACATTTCTCCTCCATCTCCTGGATGAGGCTTTCCAGAGAAGAGAGCTCCTCAGAGATTCTGTTCAGATGCTGGTCCCTGTTTCTCGCCACCTCCTTCTCCACCTCTTCCATCTGGGCCAGCAAAAATTTCTCTTGTTGCTCCAGAAATGTGTGCAGTTGCCTGAACTTGGCTAGTGTCGCTTGCTTCTCTTTTTCAGTATGTTTCTGAGATGAAAAGAGAAGAAAAGCAGGCCACCATCAGGAACACAGCTGGTCTCTGCAGTGGGAAGAGACGCTTGAGGAGGCTCCTATCCCATCCTATCCCGGAGGGGTTCTTTCAGCCGCAGAGGATTCAGTCTGCAGCAGAAAACCCAGAAAGTAGAAGGGGCTTCTTGAGTCCATTTGTTCCCTCACTAAACAGCCTCCACAGGCTGACTTCCCCAGTTCCCATTGGGGGATGAGACATGATGGTTGAGGAGAAACACCACAGGGGGCAAAAGTGCTCAGAAGCCCCCTCCCCTCACTTGGTCTCCTAACCTTAACTGCAGCTTCCCTGGCTGCATTGTGGGCAAGAGAATTTTGTGGGGGGGCAGGAATGTACATACTACTGAATATCCCAAGTATGCCCCCCCTAGAATCAGCAGTGGCTGAACCCCACTTTCATTTGACCTTAATCCAGCCCTGCATTAGACCCTCCTGAGGTCTCAGTCTCCCTCCCCAAATCTCCAGGAGTTTCCGAACCTGGATCTGGCAAACCTATCCCCCCATCCCCCACTGGTGGCCAGAGGAGACCCGGCAACCGTCCTTCTAAATTGAAAGTGGGGGCAGCCTCAAGGGTTGATTTTTCTGCTATTTGGACTTACGAGCACGTCTTGGCTTTCCTTCTCCACATCTCCTTTATACGCCACAATTCTCTCTCTCTCCTTCTTCAGAATCTCCAGACGGTTGCAGAACTGATCCTGGGGGGAGGGGAGATCACAGTTGAAATGTGTTCTTTTTAAAGGTTTACTCCATGCTCTTCCCTGCTGGCCACCATGACACATTTATTTAAATTCATATATATAACCATGTTAGTTTAAAAAAAAAATCAAATTCCAGCATGCTATTCCATCAGGAGAGCCTGTGTGCAGTAACACTTAAAGTGCTGGACTAAGATCTGGGAAATCCAGGTTTGAACCCCCAGTCCTGCCGTGGAAGCTTGCTGGGTGACCTTGGACCAGTCTCATGACTCTCAGCCTACCCCTGACCTGGTTAGTCCCAGGACAGCCTGATCAGCAGGGCCGACCTGGAAGCAGGCAGTGGCAGGCAAACCACCTCCCAACCTCTCTTGCCTTGAAAAGCTTACAGGGTGTCCATAAGCCAGCTATGACCTGACAGCAAAACAAACTTCTGTCACGCCACTCGTGTTCTGAGCAGGCACTTGGGTGGGCTTCTGTTCTCCATTTTGAAACCCAAGACCTGACAATCTCAAACATTTACAAGACATTTTTGAGAGCTAGGAGTCTGCCTTTGTACTAATTTTAACTAACTAGCTAGCTAGCCAAAGCATCACACATCTTTAAACAAATGAAGTGTCCAATGTAATACCCTTTCTGATGTGACTCATCATACTGGATGTTAAGAAGCACACTATGCCCAAAGAAGCTGCCCCCGTCCTTCATAGTTTCCAAAGGACTACGTCAAACCAGATCATCTCTGCAGTAGAAACTGAAGGGAGGGGCCACAGTTTTGCAAGCCTAGTAGAACCAAAGCAATGTACAGAGTACCCAGCAGTACTAGTGCAATCAGAGTGCCCAGCAGAACCCAGTGCCGTTGTGGCAATGCCAGCTGATGTCAGGCACAGAATCCCAGTCCAAGAAGGGGGGGGATGGAACCTCAGCAGCACTAGTGCAAATGTGCCCAGCAAACCCAGTGCCATTCATAATATCAGCATAAGTTTTCCACTACATTGCTCTTAAATACATTCTGTCGCCAAACAGGATAGTGATGAAAAAGTCTTGAGGTCAAGAAGTGAAAATAAAGGGGGAGGGGAACATGGAAAAATTAGGTGAAGGGAGACAGAAAACATGAATGAGAAGTGTGTGGAAAGGGGGGGGGGTTGTTTATCTTACTGCATGTCATGGGCTCTGACAAGGGGACTGCCCAGGCAGAGCCGACAGGGTTAGCAGACCCAACGGAGCTGACAGCTGACCCCTCTCACAACTTGACTGATTCACTGCCGCTGCCTGCAGGGTTCTCAACACCTGGCTGTACAGCTGACAAGGACCAACAACAGGTAGACACACATCCCAGTTCACCACATTGCCTTGCTCGAGTATGGGAAAGGCTCCGTCAGGACTTAGTGATCTGAAGGAAAGAGGCCAAACTGCGGGCAAGATGTTCTGTCAGCCCAGAGTTTTAGCAGACGCCAGGCTGGCCCTGCTGCCTGCTAATTGGAAACAGTAGCAGCGGGCTATCTAAGCTCCTGCTTCGAGTTGCATGCTCTGTGGAAGCAACAAGTCCATCCGGTGACTTGCGACTACTCCAGCTCCCGTTCCTTGGCTCTGTTCCTGCTCTGACTTCCCAGTTTCCTGACTCCTGGATTGTACGATCCTGCTTTCAGACTGCAATTCGGACTCAGTATTGGTTCCTTCAACGCTCCTCTGGCTCTGACTTGGACTGGACTCCGACTTCCCCCTTGCCTGCACTCCAGCGTGTGACACTGCAATACTAGAACTACTGCTTTGCAAGATCTGGCTGAGCTGGGTGCAAGGAAAGGAAGAGATAAAAACTAGACTATTGGAGAAAATGAGCTGCAGGCTGGCTACACATGGGCTTCCACAGAGACCAATGGATCAAGAGGCCTCTCCTGTAAATACAGTGCCCTCATATTCTCACACACATGAGGCCAGACAGGCTGGCCATTTGTGGAAGGGAAAGTACTCTCTAGATTAAGTTTCTTTCTCTTCTTTTGACTGAAACCTGAATGTGAATCTACTTGAATAAATGTAAGTTTACTTTTTTTACCATATACTTCTTGGGAGATGTATTTACTGCACTCTGCATCCCGTTCTATGTCTGGGCAAACTCTGCTACATTAACCAAATATTGCCATAATGAGTACCCCTAATATCTAGCTGTTGCCTTTTCCCTCGCTCCACCCATTTTTATTCATCCTTTGACTATTATTGCCTCTCTCTGCCTTTCCTCCTCTAAAACTTCATGTTGGGCCAAACAAATCTTTGAGTCTTGATGTTGCTATATCCTGTTGCTCCGCAAAGACTGGCACAGAAGAGAGTACCCTACTTAGCAGAGTAAATAAATCTTTATAACTTGTAGTAATAAAACCATCTTGATTAAACAGAAAAACTGGGTTTGTCTTAATTTTGTTCTCAGTATGGCCCAAACACTCATCATAAAAAGGAGAAAAACCACAATTGGTGTAACGTACTGGGACAGGAGACGTTGGTAGGGCAACATGCTTTAATGGAGACACGTTACAAGAGAGAGAGCACGCGGGCCGGGTCCCGCTTATATACATTCCCGGAACTTCTTCCCCGACAGGCCAGCCCAATCCTGGCCTGTTGAACTTCCCACCGCTGCTGGTGATTGGCGGGCTCAGCGCTTCCCGCGGAGTCGCCTGGGTGTCCCCAGTCGCCTCCGCTGTCCGGCTACGCGGACTAACGCTATTGCGTCATAACAAAATGGTTGCCGCATTGCGTTATAACGAAATGGTTGCCGCCTTATGCTATCGCAATACGCTACACTCCTCCCCCCATAGTTAATGTACATAGTCCTGGAGGTAGGCAGGAGGCCGACACTCCCGTGTTGACCTCCTTGGTGCTGCTTGAGGTATGGGGACGGCTTCTGCGGTCGGGGCATCTCCGGGGGGTGATGTGTCGGCTTGCTGCAGGTCTGGCTCTGTTGATCGCCCGGCCTCCGCTGGTGTGGGCAGGTGCGGTGCTGGCTCGGCGGCCTCAGGTAGATCCCTCGCTGGCTCCCCCCCGGGCATTGCTTCTCCCGCTTCGGTGGGCCCTTCCGGTAAAGTGCGGCGGCGCATTTGGTCGATGTGCCGCCGTAGGACTTGGCCCCCCTCTGTGGACACCTCATAGTGGCGGGACCCTATTACCCGCAGCACTCGTCCTGCTAGCCACCCCGGTCCCCCGGCGTAGTTACGGGCGAACACTGGGTCCCCCACGAAGAAACCCCTGGCTGTGTCCCTGGTTTCCGGGGACCCCCTGATGTCAGAGGCTCGGTCGGGGTGTAACCTGTCGAGCCTCGTAATGAGTTTGCGCCCCATGAGGAGCTTCGCCGGGCTCACTCCCGTGACCGGGTTGGGGGTTACCCTGTTGTCAAACAAAAAGGCGGCCAGCCTGTGGTCCCAGTTGCCCTGTACTATCCGGCCCAGGACTTCCTTGGTAGTTCAGACCATGCGCTCTGCCTGTCCGTTGGTGGCCGGGTGAAACGGGGCTGACCTTATGTGTCTGATCAGGTACCTCTGCAGGAACGCCTGAAATTCCCCGGAGGTGAAAGCCGCCCCATTGTCAGAGACAATAGTGTCTGGAATCCCGTGGGTGCTAAGTGCCCTGCGCAGTGCGGCTGCTGATGAAGTGGACGCTACTGGAATGACCTCCAGCCATTTTGTGTAGGCGTCCACCATAATCAGGAAGATCTGTCCCTGGAAGGGCCCCGCGAAGTCTAGGTGGAGCCTGAACCAGGGTTTCCTAGTGGTTTCCCATCGTGTAACCGGGGCACTGGGTGGCTCTGGCCGCGACTCCTGGCACATGCTGCACCTCCGAACCCAGTTCTCGATCTCTTCATCCATCCCCGGCCACCAGACGAAGCTCCTGGCTAAAGCCTTCATTCGGACTATGCCGGGGTGGGTCTCGTGAAGCGACTCTAGAACTCGCTTCTGCAGTGTGGGGGAAACCACCACCCTGCTTCCCCACAAGATGCATCCTTTGTGAGCTGCTAGCTCCTCTCTCCTCGTTTTGTAGGGTCTAAACTCTTCCCCCATGTTCCCTTCTGGCCACCCCCTCACCACCCAGTCGAGAACCCTTGCCAGTGTTTGTTCTTCCCAGTGGCCTTCGCAACCTCCGCGGCGTGGAGGGGCGGCTCCGGGAGGGACTCGACCAACATGACCAGGTGTGCTGGGGCTGGGTCAGGTTCTGTGTCGGGCAGTGGCAAACGGCTGAGCGCGTCAGCGTGGCCCATAGCCTTGCCGGCTCGGTGGACTAGTGTGTACATGTAAGAGTTGAGGAATTGATTCCACCTCAACACGAGCTGTGAAAGTATTTGGGGGGTTTGGCGGTCAGGGGCCAGCAGACCTAAGAGCGGCTTGTGGTCAGTGGCTATTGTGAACCTCCGCCCATACAGATAATCATGAAACTTGTGGACCCCCGCCACGATTGCCAAGGCCTCCTTATCTATTTCGTTATAACGAAATGGTTGCCGCCTTATGCTATCGCAATACGCTACAATTGGTATCTTCAATCTCCTTACAGTCGGAAGCACCAGCCCTGGAGGGAGAGCTCCTCTTCCGCTATGCTGGGAGGAAAGCACATCTTCTCTAGAGAATGATGGAATTCCACCAGCAAGGATCCAGATGAGTTCCTACCTTGTATTTCTTAGCAGCCACTTCCAGGGAAATTATTGTGTGTCCTTGGTGTTCTGGGGATCGCTTACAGACAAAACACACCAATTTTTCCTCCTTTTTGCAGAAGAAGTGGAGTTTTTCCTGGTGTCTCAAGCAAAGACCTTTTCTTGAACTTCGTGGCACCAGTTTAATTTTTTCAACTAGGTTTGCCAGCTGCCAGTTTCGGCGGAAAGCCCCTTTCTCGAACTTGAATTTGCAGACAGGACACTCCAAGTCTCCCAGAGTCTCCCATTTCTCACAGTAGTCAGTGATGCAGGCCTGGCAGAAGCTGTGCCCACAGTCCAGGACCACGGGGTCCGTCAGGCACTCCAGGCAGATGGGGCAGTTGGCCTCCTGCTCTATCTCTATGGATGGTGGAGCTGAGGCCATGAGGGCTGGATTCTCAGTGGCTTGGGTGACAGGAAAGGCAGCAGCTTGTCAGATCTGTAAAAGGGCAGCATAAGAACAAGAACATAAGAGAAGCCATGTTGGATCAGGTCAATGGCACCTCCAGCAGAAGGTCCCAGGTTCAATCCCTGGCATCTCCAAAAAAGGGTCCAGGCAAATAGGTGTGAAAATCCTCAGCTTAAGACCCTGGAGAGCCGCTGCCAGTCTGAGAAGACAATACTGACTTTGATGGACCAAAGGTCTGATTCAGTATAAGGCAGCTTCATATGTTCATATGTATGTTCACTCTGTGTCACACAGTGGCAAAACAAACAATCCCAGCTGCCATCAGGAGATCCATCAGTGGGGCCAGGACACTAGAAACCCTCCCAACTCCACTGATGGACCTCTGCTCCACATGTTTATCCAATCCCCTCTTGAAGCTGGCTATGCTTGTAGCTGGCACCACCTCCTGTGGCAGTGAATTCAATGTGTTAATCACCCTTATAAGAACATAAGAGAACAGGAATTACCTAGAAAGAAGGCTTTGCATTTTAGTCTATTGCCATGTTGGGTTTGTTTTGAAATAGGTTTTATTGTTACTGCTGACACTATGTAAGTTGTCCACTGCCTAAAGAGTCTGAAAGTTGAGACCAGTGTTCCCTCTAAGCTGAGTGAGTGTGAGCTAGCTCACAGTTTTTCAGACCTCCGGCTCACACATTTTTCTCTTAGCTCAGAAAAAATGGCCCCAGAGCAAACCAATTTATGCAATAGATAAATCATTTGCTTACAACTTTAACATCAGTAGCTTACAGAGTTGAATATTTGCTCACAAGACTCCACAGCTGGTTGCATAAAAAGGTAAAGGTAGTCCCCTGGGTAAACACCAGTCGTATTTGACTCTGGGGTGACATTGTATCACAACCTTTTCATAGCAAACTTTTTTAATGGTTTAGCTTGCAATTGCCTTCCCCAGTCATCTACACTCCGTCCCCCACCCCCCCCACCCCAGCAAGCTGGGAACTCATTTGACTGACCTCGGAAGGATGGAAGGCTGAGTCAACCTTGAGTAGGCTACCTGAACCAGCTTCCGCCAGGATCAAACTCAGGGCATGAGCAGAACTTAGGACTTCAGTAGTGCAGCTTTACCACTCTGCACTATGGGACTGTTTTCCTGGTGGCAAACACATCTTTAAACAAATGCAGGGTCCATGTAATATCCTTCCTGATGTGACTCAGACTTCCTGGAACTTTATTCCCCGGGAGAGCCACCTGGCCACATTTCAGCTCATTTTTGCTGGCAGGTAAAGAACTTGCGGTGCCAAAGAGGTTTCCTACAACCAGAAACTGCTGGCTGCCAGGAGCCTTTTCAGAAGAAGGGTAGACGTTGCTGTGGATTTTAGCTCTATCAAGATTTTAGTCTGTTTTTATTTATCACACAACGTTCTTTTAATTTAGCGACTTAGGGTTTTTTTAAAAAAAATTAACACCTAAACTGTTCATTAAAAAAAATAAATAAATAAACTGTTCATTAATGAAAAAAGAACATGCATCTTACAATATATACAAAACCCTCCATGAAACCTAGCAGAAAACTCTCACAAAATCTATCTCTCTACAAAAAATAAAATCTTAATGGCAGTTCAACACTTCTTCCCTTGATTCCTTTGTAGGAAACAACCCATGCCAGCATCTTATTAAAGGAAACCACCATTGAATAAACCATTTCTGTGCCTCTGTCTTCTTTACATATTCTTCTTAAAGCATTCCTGTCTTGGGTATTAGCATAATAAACCAAATTTTGCATAACTAAAACTCAAACTTTGGCAGATTGCTGCTTCCAATTTTTACCAAGGAGCATTCTGGCTGCCAGTGTGGAGTAGTGGTTATAAGTAGCAGACTCCAATCTGGAGTACCGGGTCCCCACTACTCCTCCTCATAAAGCTTGCTGGGTGACCTTGGGCTACTCACAGTTCTCTCAGCCCCTCCCATCTCACAATATGTGCCTGTTCTGGGGAAACTAAGGGAAAAGTGATTGTAAGCAGCTTTGAGGCCCCTTAGGGTAAAGGAAAGTGGGGTATAAAAACAGACTCTTCTTGTTCATCTTTACAAGTAACTGCCACAGGGCGTACTACTGGTTTTTTAGGCAACACAGTGTGGCTAGTCTAACGAAACATTAGAAATGGCAATGGTTCTGCATACATTCCATTCTGAATATTTTTTCAACACTTTCTAGCAATGTGACAGTCCCACCACATATAGGAAATTGCCCATTCTCACATCTCAGGCACATACCTGGGTTGACACAAGTTTTGTTAATTCATTAGGATGCTATCCTCCAAGTGGGATCTGGGCTGCCTTGGAATGACAGCTCACCTCCAGCTACAGAGATCAGTTCCCATGGAGAAAATGAGGTTCCTGTCCTCCCCAGGCTCCACCCCCAAATCTCTGGGAATTTCTTAACCTTGAGCTTGCATCCCCACCCCCACCCCTGCCAGTGACCTGGGAGAACCTGGCAATGCAATCTGAGGCATACTTGTGATGAAGCAGCAGGAGCATCTTATAGGACATTTATGGAAGCCTACAAGATGGTGGTGAAGGCTGCAAAGAAAGAGCCACACAATATGTGTGAAAGAGCCACATGTGGCTCCTGAGCCACAGTTTGGCCACCTCCGCACTAGACCAAGTGGGTACAGTGAATGAGACAGAGCTTTGGATAGTAAAATCTTCACAAGTCCCCTGTTCATAACCCCTCCTAGGCTGTACTCCCTCCTCTTACTCAATCCTCTCTTGACCTCCACTGCCAGCTCCCCATCCTCTGACTTCGTTTGCCTTTTAGACATTCTTCAGCCCTCAAGGCACCATTTCTTAGCTGAATGTCTATCCCCAACTCAGAGACAAGATCAATGGCATTCACTGGTAGAGGCCTCCAACCACAGCCGTTGTGAGTAGAAGCTGAATCTCCTCCTTCTCTCTCCACCCACCACCAGCATGGCTTCTCCTCCATTATGCAAGAATTACCTGCTGGTTGTCTCACCTCAGAATCACTGGATGGGCACAACGGTCTCCCCCTTGCTTGGGAGCTCTCAGTCTTCATATGTCCATGGAGAGTCAATGATCTGAGGTTCCCTTGGCAGCAGGCACCCCACACTCCCGTGGTGGTTGTTGCCGCCCTTCACTTCTTCAGGGAGCAAGAGCTAGAAAATGCACTTTGATTTCTAACACTGCAATAAACACACCAGCAGTCAAACAAAGCAGAAATAATATTCTATTTCAGATACAACATCTATTAGGACAAATTTATGATTCCAAAGTCCATATGAATTCTAAAGTCCAAACCATGCTTGCATTTCATCTCCTTCTGACTCCACATTTTCTTCTTTTGAACATGTCGGGTATGTGCAGGCCGCCCAAACAGCCCTGATGTGCATTTAGATCTCAGCAGGTTTAAAAGAACCTTGGATATAGTAAAATGGATAGTAAAGCATTCACTAGAACCTGATTATGGGATGGAGGAAAACTCCACCCCCTAGACAGCTCATTCTGAAGAATATGGTTGAAATACAGCAACTCGTGGGTAAATTGCCCCAGTGAGATCACAAAGGTTTTTGCTTGCAAACTGTGTTTCTTTTGGCTTCTTTGTGAGAGTATATGTGTGTGTTCATTCTCATTTAGTGGAAGTGCAGCTGCTGGCATCACTGGTGCTAGGCTGCTGGAGTGAGGCCAGCACCCCAGGCATTGTGCCCCCTGCCTCCCTCTTCTCCACCCTCATCCGCAGAAGGCACCAGTACAGCCGGCAGCGGCACACCTTCTGCCCCTCAGAGCACCCGCCACCTGGCTGCTGTCACTCCACCTCCCATGCCTGTGCTTCTGGCATGTGGAGCGACAGCAGCTGGGCATTGGCACACACTCTGAGGCACAGGAGCCACACTGCGGCCGGCATCGCTTGCATATTTCCCTCACTGGGGTGGGGAGGGCTGAAACTGGTGCCCACAGGCTGCGCTCCAGACAGCTGCCTAGGGCTGCATCATGGATGCACTGGCCCTGGCTGCTGGGGAAATGCATATTTAGATCCAAGGGAACTGCAGTGCTGTATTTTTATTCATTTGGGGGACTGGGAAAATCTCCTGGTCCTGCCCCCAAAGTCTCCCAGCTCAACACCCAAATTCCCCAAATATTATCTGAGTTGGACCTGGCAACCCTGCCTCTCCTAAATTTTAACAATTGATAGGGCATCTATAGAGAAAGGACAGAGGATTTGCATTTTACCAATTTTGTTTAGATCTCTTCCTCAGTCTGGTGCTGTGCTAAAAGTATGTCACGCAATGTTTTCTTTTAAATACTTTATAACTTTTGATGCTGCGAGTGGTTACCTGTACCACAAAGATCTCCACGGTCTCAGACACAGTATTTTAAATGGAGCACTGTGGAGAGCCAGGAAGCTGGCAGGTGGCTATTCCTCCAGGGGTGTACAAGACAGTAAACGGTCCCTGTGGTGACCAGGCAGCGGGAAACACAGAGGCAGGGCCTCGGAACTTGGAAGGGAAGCTGGGATGCTCCCAGTGGGGAACTTCTACAATGGTCAGGTAGTGCAGGAGTTACTGGGGGGCGGGGGGGGGGGGGAGAGAGGCCTTTCTGGTTGTTGAGAAAAACCTAAGCAGGCCTGTTCTGACAAAGATACAATTAAAAATCAGATAAAATATGCACTTTTATCGTCAGTTTTTAAATATATTTCACACTTTCTTTTAGGAAAAATCCCAATATAAAATTGAAATCTTCATAACAAGGCATTTGGACCCTGCGGTCCTCGCCAACCACCCCTGTCTCAGATCTTTCATTTCTGCGTAAGGTACTGGAGAGAACAGCAGCTGAGCAGCTCCAGGTCTTCTTGGATGACGCCTGCCCCAGATCCATTCCAGTCTGGCTTCTGCCCTGGCCGTGGGGTAGAGACTGTACTGGTTGCCCTCACAAATGACCCCCAGAGGCACTTGGATCGAGGCAGGTCAATGCTGTTGTTACTCTTTTTTACTATACTTCTGTTGATACAGCCCAAAATTGCATTTGCCTTTTTAGTCACCGCATCAGACTGTTGACTCATGTTCAGCATATGATCCACTAAGACCCCTAGATCCTTTTCGCACATACTACTGCTAAGACAAGTCTGCCCCATCCTATAACCATGCATTGGATTTTTCCTACCTAAATGCAGAGCTTTACATTTATCACCGTTAAAATTCATTTTATTGATTTTAGCCCAGTTTTCCAACCTGTCAAGATCATCCTGTATCCTGTTTCTGTCTTCTTCTGTGTTTACAACCCCTCCCAATTTAGTATCATCTGCAAATTTAATAAGCGTTCCCTCTATTCCTTCATCCAAATCATTGATGAAGATGTTGAACAGAACAGGTCCCAGGACAGGCATGCGTGGATCCATGTTGTAAAGAGTTGAGCTGTGGTTCTGTGTACGTCAGGAGATGATATCCAGGAAGTCACCCCTGTACTTATTCCCAAGCCAGGCACCCCTGGAATGTGATATTGCAATGTAACCCTAGAATATTAATTGGATACAGCAATGCCCATTTGAATTGGAATGGTCTTTCTTGCACATAAGGGAGACAAATCCAGTTCCTTCTTGACCCAAAGCAGGTCTGTAATGTGGTTCTGGTCCACAAGCCAGACAAACATGATGCCAGCTGAAAGGTTGAGAAGTGTCCATCTTTCTGCTCCTGGGAATGAAGAGATCCGGGCACAGAGAGGTGGTGTGGGCAGTGCCATAAAAATTCCTTCACTCTTTTGGCAACCTTTAAAAGTCCTGTTATAAGGAAATAAGCATAAGGAAATAAGGATGACCCAGGAAACCTCCAACACAAATAAATGGTTTGTCTGTTATTCCTCAGAGCCAGACAGCAGAAACACGAAGGTTAGAGGCTAAGCACTCCTCTTGTTGTGAATGTGTGGTATAACCTGTAAACTGATCCCACATTTCTGACTCTTAACAAAGTTTCTATTTTTCTTTAATTAATTGCTAAGGCCATCAAAGTAAACCAGTCCCCTGACCACTTGATGGATGCCCATCCATGGTTGACACTAAGAGAGAAATCTATCACTTTTGGGGAGCTTCAAAGGAACCAGTTTTGGGAAAACAAGGCCATAAAGTCATTTGGCCAGTGTAATTAAAATGCCTATGTTGGGGTATGGATCTATGATACGAATGGTCTCTGATTGGATATTACACATATGACACCCCAATTTTCCATTGGTGTGATGCTCTGCCCCCTCATTGGGTAGGTTAATTGAGTGATGTGACGTAATTTACCCTAGAAAACAGACAACCCGACCTGTCAGGCTTAGCGTAGGAGCAGGGGGTCCTGAGAGCAGAAGAAAAAAGGAAGGAAAAAGGGAATCCCTTCATCCTCTCCTTCCTCCACCCCCTTCCTACCCTCACCCCCCCCCCCGCTTCCTCTCAAGAGAAATCTCCCTCCAGAGGTCTTGCATTTCCTCTGACTGAGTCTACCCTGCAAAGATATAGGTATTGTATCACCTTCCCCCATCCATACTGATTCAGCTAACCTCTTTGTAATTCCTCTTGTATGCTTGAAATTGTTTGATTGAGATGTAACTATCTGAAACCCTCTCTCGGCTTGGCTTCGCGAACGAAGATTTAAGAAGGGTGCAATAGTCCACGTTTGCTGCAGGCTCGCTGGTGGCTGACAAGACCAATGTGGGACAGGCAGGTCCGGCCACAGCGGCTGCAGGGAAAAGTCTGATTTAGGGTTGGTCCTGTAGCAGTGCGATTCTTCCTCAATCTCCTTTTGTCCTCAAGACCAGCTATGCGTGCGTTCTCAAAGGAAGAGACAGCCTGGTGGATGGTGTGCCTCCATGCTTTGCGATCTGAGGCTAGGTCAGACCACTGGTGATGGTTGATGTGACAGGTGCTAAGGGATTTCTTCAAGGAGTCCTTGTACCTCTTCTTTGGTGCCCCTCTATTTCGATGGCCGGTGGAGAGTTCGCCATACAGGGCAATCTTGGGAAGGCGGTGGTTTTCCATCCTAGAAATATGCCCTGCCCAGCGCAGCTGCGTCTTCAACAGCAGTGCCTCGATGCTGGTAACCTCTGCCCGCTTGAGGACTTCAGTGTTGGTCACAAAGTCACTCCAGTGGATGTTGAGGATGGTGCGAAGGCAGCGCTGATGAAAGCGCTCAAGGAGTCGCAGGTGATGACGGTATAAAACCCACGATTCGGAGCCATAGATGAGGGTTGTCATCACAACCGCTTTGTAAACATTGATCTTTGTGCCTTTTTTCAGATGCTTGTTGCTCCACACTCTTTTGTGCAGTCGACCAAATGCACGGTTTGCCTTTGCCAGCCTGTTGTCAATCTCCTTGTCGATCTTGGCATCTGAGGAGATGATGCACCCCAGGTAGCTGAACTGCTGGACTGTCTTCAGAACTGATTCACCCACAGTGATGCAGGGAGGGTGATAATCTTCCTGGGGTGCAGGCTGGTGGAGAACTTCTGTCTTCTTCAGACTAACTTCTAGGCCGAATAGCTTGGCAGCCTCTGCAAAGCAGGACGTCATATGCTGCAGAGCTGATACCGAGTGGGAGATGAGTGCAGCATCATCAGCAAACAGTAGCTCTCGGATGAGTTTTTCCATTGTCTTGGAGTGTGCCTTTAGTCGCCTCAGGTTGAACAGGCTGCCATCGGTGCGATAGCGGATGTAGACACCATTGTCCTCATCTAGATCTACTGCGGCTCTTTGAAGCATCATGCTAAAGAAGATCGTAAAGAGAGTTGGCGCGAGAACGCAGCCTTGCTTTACACCTGTGCCTATTGGGAAGGGCTCCGAGAGGTCGTTGCAGTGTCTGACTTGGCCTCGCTGGTCTTCGTGTAGCTGGATGATCATGCTGAGGAACCTTGGGGGACATCCTAAACGTTCCAAGATTTGCCACAGGCCTTTCCTGCTAACGGTATCGAAAGCTTTGGTAAGGTCGACAAAAGTCACATACAGAGCCTTGTTCTGTTCCCTGCATTTCTCTTGGAGCTGCCTGAGAACAAATACCATGTCGGTGGTGCTCCTGTTAGCTCTGAAGCCGCACTGGCTCTCTGGGAGGAGTTCTTCTGCAATGGTGGGCACCAGTCTGTTCAGGAGTATTCTGGCAAGGATTTTGCCTGCGATGGAGAGCAGGGTTATCCCCCAGTAGTTGGAGCAGTCTGACTTTTCCCCTTTGTTCTTGTATAGGGTGATGATGATTGCATCGCGAAAGTCCTGTGGTAATTTGCCTTGTTCCCAGCAGGTGACAAGTACTTTGTGAAGTGAGCTATGTAGTACTGTGCCCCCATGCTTCCAGATCTCTGGTGGAATTCCATCAACTCCTGCTGCCTTGCCACTTTTCAGTTGCTTGATGGCTTTAACAGTCTCTTCTAGGGTGGGGATCTCATCCAACTCTGTTTTCACCGGTTGAAGTGGGGTGAGGTGGATTGCTGAATCTTGAACTACGCGGTTGGCACTGAAGAGAACCTGAAAATACTCCGACCACCGGTTCAATATGGATGCCTTGTCTGTGAGGAGCACTTGGCCGTCTGCACTATGCAAGGGACTCTGAGCCTGATATGATGGACCATATACTGCCTTCAGGGCTTCGTAGAACCCTCTTAAATCACCAGTGTCTGCACACAGCTGGGTTCTCTCTGCAAGCTTGGTCCACCACTCATTCTGAATGTCTCGAAGCTTGCGCTGGAGGTTGCTACATGCAGCGCGAAAGGTTGCTTTTTTCCCAGGACAGGAGGGCTGAGCAAGATGTGCTTGGTAGGCAGATCTCTTTTTTGCCAGTAATTCTTGGATCTCTTGCTTGTTCTCATCAAACCAGTCCTTGTTCTTCCTTGTGGAGAACCCGAGGACTTCTTCAGAGATCTGCAGGACGGTAGTTTTTAGGTGTTCCCAGAGTGCTTCTGGAGAAGGGTCTGTGGGGCAACTGAGGTCCTCAATTCTTGACTGGAGTTTTGCCTGGAAGGCAGCTTTAACTTCGGCTGACTGGAGGCTGCCAACCTGAAACTTCCTCCGAGGGATACCTCCTCTCCTGGGTGTGGGTTTAAAGTGAAGACGGAGATTGCAGCGTACAAGACGATGATCCGTATGACATTCTGCGCTGGGCATTACTCGGGTGTGTAAGACATCTCGAAGGTCTCTCTGGCGCACCAGAATGTAGTCGATAAGGTGCCAATGCTTGGACCGTGGGTGCATCCAGGTTGTCTTCAGACTGCTCTTCTGCTGGAAGATAGTGTTGGTGATGGTGAGCTGGTGCTCCATGCAGAATTCTAGCAGGAGGCGCCCGTTGTCATTGCAGTTGCCAATGCCGTGTTTGCCAAGTACTCCTTTCCAGGCTTCCGAGTCTTTACCTACTCTGGCATTGAAGTCGCCAAGGATGATCACCTTGTCCTCTGTAGGGGTCTTCCGTACGAGGTTGCGTAGATCAGCATAGAACTTGTTCTTTTCTGCAGGATCTGCTTGAAGGGTTGGGGCATACACACTGAAGAGTGTTGCATGCTGCTTGTTTTGAAGTGGGAGGCGCATGGACATGATGCGATCTGAGTGACCTGTTGGAAGGTTTTCGAGTTTGGAGGCAATGGAGTTCCTGACCATGAAGCCAACGCCAGAAAGGCGGCTCTCAGCCTTCGACTTACCCGACCAGTAGAGGGTATAGCCAGCACCGTGTTCTTGAAGACTACCTTCCTCAGGGAAACGGACCTCACTGAGAGCTGCTATGTCGATATTCAACCTGAGAAGTTCGTGGGCAACTAGAGCAGAGCGTCGTTCAGGGCGACCACTGCCTACTGTGTCAAGCATGGTTCTGATGTTCCAACACGCAAGCTTTAGTCTTTGCACACTTTGTGAGGCAGGTGCATGCCTTTTCTTTGTTGTTATTTTTCGACCGCAAGTAAGGATGCCCGTTGACCGCGGCTAGCCAACTGGGGTGGGGGAGACGAGCTTTGTTTAGGCCACCTTTTCTAGGCCCCTCTCCGTGTGGAGCAAGCAGTGCTGTCCCTAGATAAGGCTGCTTGGTCGTTCAGGGTGCTGCCGAAAGATGCTTTCGTCTCCGGGTTAGCATCAGGCGACCAATATCCTGAACCGCCTACATGCAGGATCGGGACTGCGGCTTCCAGTGGCACCTTCCACCTGCCGTTTCGCCCCTTGCCTATCGCTGCAGGACTTGATGCGTTGTGGGTTGTGTGTGTGGATATGCCCTTCAGGCCTGCGCAGAGGAATTTTTTAGGTGAAGCGCAGTGTGCGCGGTACTGGCTCCACCCTTTCACCTGGGGGTCATCTGCCATGGCCCAGTAAGCCGGGACGCCGGCAGTGAGTCCTCCAGGTGGTAGGTGTTACATTAACGAGCTCTATCTGCCCGGGTTTGATGTTAGAGTTTTACTTCTCTTAGGCTGACGAGGTTGGTGGGCCCAGCCTGCCCATCCGGTTATACCGCCGGACACTTCGGTCGCACCATGACGTAGCAAACTCTGTGAAAACTCTGTGGGGTGGGGGGGGGGTGGGCTCCCTCTGGGAAACCTACCCCCCCAGGGAAAGTGCATGCGCAATACATAGCCTCTCCTCTCCCGGTGTAGTGAACGCCGCGTGGTCACTGTCTGGCTATGCCTGGCAGATGGTCACTGCAATGGCCTCTCCTGCATTACTGCATCCGTAGCAACACCTTCTCGCTGGTCCCCCCTCCGCTCATAGCCCATCTGAAACCCTATGCCATAATAAAATCCATTATTAACCAAAGGATTTTCAGTGGTCTATCTCCGTAGACAAAGACATAGATCCTATACACCTCACCTCTCGTAGGTCTACCATTTTGAGCTAAGAAATATTAATATTCCCCAATAAAAAGTTGTTTGAGGTGTAACAGAGAAAGAGGCTGAGGAAGAATTAGCTATTGAAACCGTGAGGAGTCCTTTTAAAAGCAGTTCCTTATTCTCTCTGCACCATCACAAGTGGAACACTAAGAAATTAAAGACTGTACCCATGCCTTCATTAAGTCCTATTTGAAGAGGCTATCATTCTTTGTGACTGTTGAGAGACTTTGTGGGGAAAATGTCAAGAATGTTCAGTGTTCCTTTAGTTCTGTTTTTGTTTAACTTCACTAAAAATGGATATTTACATGCCTGGCGTGAAAGCTTTATTGCTTCCGGTGGTTATCTTACATTGCTTATTGTCCACAGTTGCTGTGCGGTTGTGGGAAACCCAGGCCCAACTGTTTAAAAAGCATACCTCAAGCTTGGCAGCCCCACATCCTGTGCTCTTATATGCTGGACTGTGATTCTTTTAACCTGCTAAAAAACATTTCCATGGTTTTGCATGCTGAGTCATGGCCCACTTTCTCTATATTTAGGACTGTTTGCCATTCCATCCCACTGTCTGATGAAGGGTGCACACGAAAGGTCACATTCTGAATAAAACTCTGTTGGTCTTAAAGGCGCTACTAGACTCCTGCTTTGTTCTGCTGCTTCAGACCAACACGGCTGCCCACCTGGATCTATAACAAACAATTGTCTTTGATGGGGGAACTCTCTAGTTCTTTTCATTGCAGAGTTATAAAGGGAGCTCTGTCAAGATGTGTAGCTGAGTTAGGCTGCCTGTTGACCTAGAATCTTGTAGCGCCATAAAGACTAATGAAATTTGTGGCAGGGTGTGAGCTTTTGTGAGTCACTTTTGAAGTGAGGAGTGGCTCCTGAAAGCTCGTACCCTGCCACAAATTTCTAGAGGAGCTACTGGACTTTTGCTCTTTTCTACTGATAAAGCGAACTGTATTGGCTTTTCATTAACTGTTTATAATTCTGAAAAGAAAAGGACGAGAGAGTTATTTTTATAAAAAAATGACATCTGAGAATTTGTGCATTATTACTACAGCTGGGGGTATAAATAGTTTAATATTTTGATCTAGCTGTTACCAGTTTTTTAAATAGCCCTCCAGTAGGAGGGGCATGACCTGGATAGCCCAGACTAGTCCAAGATCAGAAGCACATCTGGGTTGGTCCTGGTTAGTTCTTGGATGGGAGACCACCAAGGAATCACTATGCAGCATCACTGTGCAGAGGCAGACGATGACAAACCACCTCTGTTCATCTCTTGCCTTAGGGAAGGGCCTGCTCAGAGCATTAAGACGAGGAAATTGCACATGTGCAGAACTTCAGTGTAAATTAAGAAACAAGAAAAGCCAGGATATTGAGTCCTGCCCATATCAGTGCCAGTGCAGAAGTCTCATTCCCTGCACCTCCCCACTGCGTGTTCACAAATGACACCCACAATGTGTGTAGAATGAGGACAAGAGCACGCCAGCTCTGGCCTGCAGTCCCCGCCCTCTTAGGCTTCGCAGCACCCGGAGGGGCTTTCCTTCTCTCTCCGGTAACACCCACCACCCCCACCTGATCTTTGTGCGGAATTGCCCAGTGGGAGGGTCAGGACTCCCAGCTTCCCTTCCAAGTTCTGAGGCTGTCTTGCCTCTGCAACTTCCACAGCCCCAGCCTGGCCTACCATGCGGACAGTTTAATGCTTTGGGCACCCTTGGAGGAGTAGCCGCTTGCCAATAGCCTGCCTTCTCCCCGGCATCACTTTTAAAATAGTGTGTTTGAGACAGTGGGAGGTCTGTTGGCACACAGATCCACAGCCAGCATCAAGTTATAAAATATTTCTTTAAAATATAATGTTTACAAGCATACTTTTAGCACAGCACCGAATTGAGCAAGGGATTCCAAAAGAAATGCTCTAAAGCACAAATCCTTGGCCCCTCTCACAACACATGCCCTGTCAGTTCTTAAAATATAGAACATGCTCATTAGCATAGACATTCTGGATTTAAACAGAGTAGACAGTACTTTGACGCTTGTTCCAACTCCTCCACGTGAATACATGGTGAAGAGCTGCCTGCTTACGGATCTCAGCTAAGGGCGTTTTCGCACTGACCTTCAAGTGGCGCGACCACCCTCTTCACACCGGAGGATCTGCTCGGATTTCGCACAAGAAGCGCCGGCGCACCCAAAAGAGCCGGCTACTTCCGTCGCGAAACCCGCTCAAACGTTTTCCTGCTTCTTGGCGGTTTCCGTTTGAGCGGGTTTCGCGACGGAAGTAGCCGGCTCTTTTGGGTGCGCCGGCGCTTCTTGTGCGAAATCTGGGCAGATCCTCCGGTGTGAAGAGGGTGGTCGCGCTACTTGAAGGTCAGTGCGAAAATGCCCTAAGAGTTCTCATGGACGCAGCATCCCACAGAACAAAGACCTCCTTCCTCTTGCAAGGAGTTTTTCTCAGTCTTTTTCTCCACCTGCTGACCAGATCAGTGAAGCGATTTTTGCAGTCTCCAAAATTTCCCTTTCTGTACCACTCTCAAGCACATTGTTCTCCAGACCTGTTTCCTGTTTAGAGAAGGGAAAAAGCTTACCCGGCCCATTATCTCTCCTGCTATATCTATTAGTATTTGTATGAAGGTAGGCTGAGTTCCTTCTGGGAAGCAAATGAACTGACACGCCAGCCCCACCCCACTCTCTGTTCAGAGGGAGGGGGGAGGAACCTGTTAAAACGCAAAGTGGAGGTTTGGCTCAGCTCACCCCCCCAGGAAAAAAAATGTATTTCTTTGCACCTTGGCTTCATTTTTGCCTCTTCTTCTCCTTTGCTCCCCATCTTCAGTCTCTTGTCAAGTCATGAGGCGTCTTCCTTTACAACATTACCCCCCCCCCCAAAGCACTTCCTCTCTGCCCAAAGTTTGGTTCATGCTCTTGTCACCTCTCCCCTTGCAAACTTCTCTGCTCTCACTCTGATCTTCCAGAGTACCCCTCAAGCCCCTTTCCTTCTGCCCGGCACTCTGCTTTCCAGGGCTGGATTAACAAATAGGCCAAGTAGGCACTGGCCTAATGAGCCCCCACACCTTTAGGGGCCCTGGGCTGGTTTGTCTCTCTCTGCCTCTCCCTGCAGCTTTGCCAAAGGGGCTTTTGAGAAGGTGCCTGCAGGAGAGATTAGGAGATAATTTACCGGGGAGGGGGGGGGCAAGGTTTTGGTTGCCTAGGGGCCTCTACAGGTCTTAATCTGGCACTGCTGCACTCCAAATCCTCCACCTATTCCCTTCATTCTCAACAAGTGACATCACTCCTTAAATCCCTCTTAATTTCCTGTCTGTTCCCAGATCCTGCCCTTCAAAGCCCTCCATGGTCTCCCCTCAATCTGTATTTCTCTGCTCTTATATCCAGATAGAACCTTGTTCCTAACCGAGTTTCCCCACCCTCGGCCTCACCAAGACTTCCTGCATCCAGGGCTGGTGCCAGGGCTTTTGGTGCCCTAAGGGAGCTGCCCACTAGCCCCCCCCCCCCAATCTTTTTTAAAGAGAGAATTGTAGGAGAGATGAAGAAACTTGGAACTTATTTGCATTTTTAATTTACAGTTTTTTTATTTTAAACTTTAATTTTAAAAAATTGTGAGACTAAGCAATAAAAATTGTGAGAATACTACTTGATCCTTTTAGATGGAGGTGCCAGGGACAAGATCCTCCCATGACCATTTCTACTTGATTCTTTCAGCTGGAGGTGCCAGGGACAAGATTCTCACATGACCATTTTCACTTCATCCTTTCAGCTGGAGGTGCCAGGGACAAGACCATGAGCATGTGAGAAAGATGCTCTGCCACTGAGCTATGGCTCCCACCCCATGTCTGTGTCAAAGTAGAATAGGAAGGATGAGTGGCAGCAGACCACTTCAACAGGAGCCAATTTTTAGAAACTGTAATTGGCTCTTCTTCAGCTTTTACAGTTGGTTAATTTACCCCTGCCAGGCTCTGAGGAGCACACTGCGCAGGCGCTGTCCGTGTTCACATTTCCTGGGTCTGTAACAGACCCGGGGAAGGTGAAACTGGCTGGGCAGCGTCTGCGCTCCATGGAGCCTTCTTTCCATTGGGGAAGGCAGACTCCAGGGAGGACACACGCTGCTTGTGGGGAGAGGGGGTGCCTGGTGGTGTACACTAGTCCAGGTCTACTTGGCCTACTCCCATGCACCGGCCATGTCTGCATCCTCCAAGAACTCTTCCCTACCTGTTCTGTCCCTTATGCCTAGAGCTGCCTCCCAAGAACACTTACATGCTACCATCTCTCTCCCTTCCCTCCTTTTCTTCGACCTCTTGGGCACTTCTTAGCTCTATTTCCCTGCAGAAGAATGTCTATTCTTCCAATTTCTCCCTGCTGCCACCTTCTACTCCTACTTCATGGCAAGGATTGCACTGCAAGCTCATCAGGCAGACCTGTTTTTCTGTACTTTGCCAAGCGCCATGCCCAAAGATAGCACTTTGAGAATAAACATATCAAAAAGCAAGGACACATGTGTCTGTTCATCTGTCACTGGCAGGCATAACATATCAGGAAAAAAGGACAGGAGGCTCAGAACATCTAGAGCCAAAAATGAAGGGAATCCAGAAATCCTAGTCTGGGAAGGTCCAGAAACTGTTCTTCGCAAATGGAACCAAAGGGTTTATGAGGAACCAAGAAAATGGAATCAGTACAGCCAGGGAGGGTGGAAAACATCTTTCCAAAACAATGGCGAATTTAACAGCTTTCCTGACCTACCAAAGTATCTTGAGATCCAGGTGCCAATCCCAACCACACCATGGAAGCTTCCTCGGTGACCTTGGGCCA